>NC_081344.1:45464189-45547278 GCF_029784015.1 Lycium ferocissimum
TTTTCAAAAAGTTTACATTATTTTTTCATTTCACGCCCGGGGCCCCCGGATGATTATGAGTACCCCGAGAGTCGGGGGGTTTTGGGGGCCCCTTTAGATAAGGGTCGGGTGCCCATCACGCCCTATAAAGTTAGGGTGTGACAGACCCACATCACGAGAGGCGCCTAAAAGTGAAACTACCCACTTAAGTTCAGGTTTGAGGAAATCGGATTAGGGGCAGGATTCCACGCTTCTGGGGAGCCTAAGGATAGAGAATGGTGGAGTTGATCCGTATGAATCATTACGAACCGATGCAGCCATCCCCTATCATAATCATCCTCCGGGTCTATGAGGCCTCGAGTCCTACGAGGAAACAAATGAACTACGCCACCTCAGATTACTCGGGGAACATAGATATGGATCAGATGGTCGAGGGTAAAAGAAACTATCACACCCCAATCTACGATAGGGCATGACGGGCACCCGACTCTCATCAGAGTCGAGCGAACCCTCAAACATTCGCTCTATCAAAATCTGTCATTTCAAAAACTTTTAAGAACATAAAACTTTTCCAAATAGAAATCATCCAAAATGCATACTCTTTTAAAGTCCACAAATGACTCAACTGACATCACTTTGTCGACGTCTGCGACAAACATACCAATAAAAGACACTCGTACGCGTGTCTCTAAGAAGTAAGCCTAATATTATAAGTCGGGACGAGGCCCCGACATACCTATAATCATACATACATATACATGGCACTCAACACAACTCCCGTAATGAGGTGGAACTTGCCAATCCTAGCCGATGTCCAAGCATCCTAGCTATACACTTAACCTCGCTAAACAATCCGGGGGTCGCGGGCATAAACGCAGTCATCCCCGAGCAAAAGGACGAGATGGACAATGTACCGAGTATGTAAGGTGGTAACAATTCATAATCATAACTTGACTTAGGAGAGAGAGAAATCACAATCTAACTCAACACACAAGCCTTATTGGAAGAAACATAAATGTGCACACGAAGTCTTAACACTTTAAGTAAATAATGCAATCTAACACAAATGCCGCTTCCGACATGTTAACGAATGGTCCACCGGACGACCGCTTACGGCTAGGATCACAATAGTCCCTTCGGACGGCCGCTTCCGGCATAATAATGATGGCCTTTCGTACCGCTTTTGGCTTCATAATGATGGCCCGCCGAGCACAGCCTTAATTTCATAATGATGGCCCCACCAGGTACCGCTTTACTTAATATCACAATCATGTCAACACAAACTCAATCCATAAGTATCGAAATTTCAATCATATCATAAGTCACCGATCCATTCACCACAATCCGGCTTATTAGCCTTAGTCTTTCATAAAAGTTATCAAATGTGTATCTTACTAGACTCGGGAGGACATACTTCCAGTTTGAGGATAGAATTGTTAGAAATTCTTACTACCTATATTCTACTCAATTCATCTTATTGCCTTACCCAAAGAATAAATGATCATATCAATACAAAGGGATAATACTATGGAATGTAAACATCAATCGTAAATGAAATGAAGTAGTAAAATCTCGCACCCCGCCTAGAGTGGTTTTGAAAATCAAACTTTACTTTCCTTTAGTATAAAACTCATTTCCTCGAAATTGTTAGTAGAACCATATACACAACTCAACTTGACACCTTACGGGTGTTCCTTTGAACGAATAGAGTACAATATCAATAAGCCATCACAAGAAGCATTTAGACCTTACTTGTATAAGAATGGAATCATATGGGGTACATATAGAATGAATAACAAAAGGATCATGCCAAAGGAAGAAAGGTTTGCCTTACATACCTGGAAGCTTACATTTCACTTTCCAACTTACTTCTTGTCTTACAATCTACGTGAGATCATTCATAGTCTCGTAACCTACATATAAAACCATTCATACTATTGTTAGGCCCATTGTTATATACTTATCCTAAGCCTCTAAATAAATCTTTCTAGAATCTGCCGAAATTTCGCGATCTCCTCTATTTATATGCCTAGCCCAAAACCTCAATTCAGCAACCAACAACAACAACAATACCAACATTAACAACAATATTATCAACACCACAATATTCCATGAACACTCCACACGATGTTTGATCCAATTTCTCGATCCATAAATTCATTATACGCTCATGTAGTAACTTTTCCTCCGTAAAGAAGCTTAAATCAATACTAATAAGGAAAGATTCATACCTTTCACCAGCTAGAATTGCAATATATTTTATTACCATCTTGAATCCAAGCCAAGTTTCGCCGCAATTCGATATTATAATTGCAACTATGTGTTGCCCGAACTTAAATTCGGGAATTTCACTTAATTTGCGTTAAAATCTAGTGGACGGAAGTTGGGAGAATTTTCTAAGATTTGGGAAATATTTGGAGCATTTCTTGGCTGAAAATGAGGTTTAGGATCAGATTTGATCCTTAAATAATGGGTCAAATTCGGGTCGGGTCACTGTAGTAGTTACTGTAGTAAGTCGGTTACTGTAGCAGTCTGGTTACTGTAGCAGCGTTTCTGCTCTGTCAGCCTAACTTGTAACGTTCATAATTTTCCACTTCGATGCCGTTTCGACGAGCGGTTTGTTGCGTTGGAAACTAGACATGATGAACTTTATTTTAGGCCTTTACTTTGCTTCAAAACACCTCATCTACTAAAAGATATTCTTTCTCTAAGTTGGGTCAAAATTACCCCTCATATTCTCTTCCTAATTCCAACAAATTTAATTTCCTTAATCCACTTGCCCTTCAATCCTTCCATAGCTCACTATATGCACCTAAACCCTTATAATCATAAGTTAAACACATATAAGCTCACATACCTCCTGAACAATAACTCGAATCTCAACGTACGAAACTACGGGGTATAACAGAAACCCCGGCTACATTGGCCAAAATCTCGAGGCAGTATATGAGCCTCAAATGTCGAGCAATTTGGCCAATACGAGAGTAATGCGGCGGAAGTCCTCTATCACTGAATGGGAAGAAAACCCAATAGCAAAAAGGGTAAGTATAAGCCAACGAATAACCAATAACATAATGGTTGATTCTTACCCCTCTTTTAACATGGCAGATGTCGACGTCCGCACTGAAGTTACAATCATTCCGAACTATGGGAATGGTGGCGTCATCAATGTAGGATTCGAATTTTTCCACAGAATCAAGGTGAGAAGAAACTTTGCAGTCATTCGCATACTTGAAGCCAGCGGGGAGGATGTCTGCAGCAAGGAACTCCAACTCCTCCTCGAGGCTGGGCGCTCCCATTGCTGACAACGGCGGAGAATGTGGTGTGATGAAGGATGATCCGCACTTTGTGTTAACAATGGTAAAGAAGCCATTGCTAAGAAGAAAGCGTAGAATCAAGCAAAAGGTTTCGAAAGAGTTTGGAACTCAGAAGAGAGTTCAGAATCAGGCAATTGCAAGCAAGGGTTTTTGAAAAATTTGAGGTTTAGGGTATTCGTTCAACTGCATGGCAAAAAATATGTGGCATGGGATTTATATAGTAGAGAGTAAAGAAGTTGAAGGGTTTAAAAGTTCTGATAAGGGGTGGATTCCCGAGACTGATTAGGCGGCTATAATAATGATGAATTGGCATCGTTCAGAGTGCAAGATTGATGGAATGTCTTTTCCAAGGCGACTACGTACGGACTGCTCGGCTTTATCCGGATCAATTTCCAGGAGTTAATACTTTCCTCCAAAAAATGGAGGGACTATCTGTATACGGTAAAAACCGAGGTAGGCAACCCCGACCTAAGGTTCAACGATTCGAACCAAAGGTAAGGGGCAATGGATAGTAGAGCTCGGCTAAGCCCGGACAAGCCTCGGACCGACGATTCCCGAGAGTGCACACCGCGGTTGGAAATAGTGCGAGAAATGCGGCTTTGTTTCGGTTTCACGCCGCGGTGTAGTTGACAGTTGTCAAACCCGAAATTTCGGGGATCCTTATCTCCAATTGATTTAGTTACATTGTTGAATGTGAATTCTTGTACTATAAATAAGAGGGGAGTAAACCCTCAAACCCCATCACTTTTTACCATCTTCTACACGATTACACCATTAACTTGTTCTCACAGTTTTGTCAAGTATCAAATAATAAGAATCCTCACAATTGGGTCCGAGTAACTCAGGCCTCAGACCGGGCTGTTTATTGCATTCAATTCCGAGGCTATCTCTTACTCTTTTATTTGCAATCTGTATTCTGTTATTGTTATTTTTCATTCTATAGCAAATCAAATCGCTATCCTTTAAACCACTTATAAATTCAATTATTACCTGTTTAAGGGATAAACAGTATGTTCTTTTTCTTCTTCTTATTTCATACTCTCTTTTTTTTTTTTTTTTTTAAATGTGGAGCAAACAAACTCCAGCTACAATCTCTTTTATTCAGCACCCTAGCTACTATATTTGACATGACGTGTAACGCAAAAGCCTTTGTTTCATGGCAAGACTAGTTTTTTTTTAACAAGAAAAGGGAGGTGAAGAAGAAATAGTTGGGTTGAGCAGAATATAGACTGAGAGACAGACATATATCTACAAAATCTCCTTTCCATCAGAAATCCGCCTCAGCAGATTCCCCAATCTCTCGTCTTTCCCTCAAGCTAAGAATAATCACATATTCGATGATGCTATTCTTCTTCTTCTTCTTCTTCTCTTCTATGCCAACTTGTCTCATCTCTTTCTTCTTGCCCCCCACCCCCATTCTTCTTCTCTTCATGCCATGCCTTGTTCAACTGCCAATCAGCCTGCTTTCCCATATGGTAATCTTTTCCCCATCAAGTGTTTGCTAATTAATATTGTTGTATCGTGGGGTTTAATTTAATTTAATTGGCTTGTTTCTTCATACGCAGAGAGGAAAAAATCTTCAAAGTTTATCAGATGGCTCAGTAAGCTTTTCAAGGGCAATAGGGGTGGACTAGGAGAGGACAACATGGCACTCACACCACTGGTAACTTTTGTGTGCCTGTTTTTGATCTTTTAGATTTAAGTCTATAGCCATGATAGGATTTAGTATAATTTGTTCGCGCCTAAAGACATTCCCCATATAATTGGCTAGTTTATGTTGTTCCAAAACTGGAACACGGATACTTACTTGGTATAGTACTTGTGTTCTTCATTTTATCTTTCTAGCCAAAGAATTGAAAAGCTGATAATTACGGAAAATACTTGGCACGAACCTTGTCGGAAAATACTTGACCACGAACGTTGCAGAAAATTCTTAAAAGTTTGAGGCACGTCAATTAAGACACTGTCCTTAAAGATATTTCACCCGGTACGGTGATTCAACAAGCTCTTCTAGTACAAAAGTAGGAGGCAGAATCTAACAAACATTTATCTTATACAAAACCCAGCACTATAATATTGGAAGAAGTATTTCTCTTCACGTCCAAAAGAAACAGGACTTGAATATATATATATATATATATATATATATATATATATATATATATATATATATATATATATATAATAGAAGAAGAATTTCTATTGATCTGTTTTTCACCCTCTATAAGTGATAAACCCAAATGAATATATAGGCAACAAAATGTGAGATATAAGGTTGATTAGAGAAGAAAGTTGTCATTGAAGATTAGTAAAAGCCTTTTAAGGCTATTCATACCTTATTCAAAGTAATTGTCAAGAATCAACAATCTGATGACGTTAGTGTTTACCTCGAAATTAGGTAATAAGTTAAATTTTTAAAAGAGGTATAGGATATGTAAATACTTTAATCTATTTTGGTTAATGAAGAATGTATATGTAGATTCACTTATAAATGACTTAAATATATGTAAATCCGTATGCTAGTGATTTGAGCAAATGTGTTAATATTGTGGATTTGAGCTAAGATATCTATATGTATTTCAATGCAATAGCGAATAATGTGAAACAGTGGATTTAATGCTATAATCCGGACCAAAATCAGAGAGAATGAAAGAGAGAGAAAGCTTTAATATCAATTCTAATACAATGTTTGGATCTGAAAAGCCAACCCCTAAAAGTAGGAAAGTGTCCTCTATTTATAGTTTTGCCTCATGGGCCTTTCATACTACACAACCCTTTTGGAATAAAGGAAGCCTTAATATGGATAAGGTTGGGTCGTACGGCCTGACACCCGTACGACTGTCAATAACAGGTGACAGAACGATCTTCACACGTGGCGATTGAACAACTGATACCAACGGCCACGATCACAACGGATATGAGGAAACCGGACTACCGGCCACGATCAACTCAGCCATGTATAAACCGGTCTAACTGATACGTAGCTTGCCCCGGATAAATCGGACTCTACGGTTTTCCTCCGACTTACGATCAAAGCGCTCACCATGCAATTCCCGGCTTTGAACGCTTGTGTTTGTTTTCTTCTTTTTCTTGGCCCCCGGTCTCACCGGCCAAACATTAATCCGGTTTTTACCGTATACAGTTAGAATACTCAATTCAAATATAATGGCAAATAAAGGTGAGGTGATTAATGACTATTAATGAATAAATAATATGGTAACTTATTTTTGAGATATTAAATAGAAAATAATATTTTTCTAACATTAAATATCCTGCAAATTGATTGCCGAAATTATTGATATTTAGTCAAGTTCTTCAAGACATATAGCCAATTAGAATTAGAAAAAGAAAAGGCATTACATTCTTCCATTCTCAAGTTAGATCATTGATTAACTGCTAGTATCATCAAAACTGATATTAGCCCATATTTGTATGTAAATCTGCTATCATATTTGATGGAATGGTTTACTAATGCATCATAAAAGTTAACAGGAGGATGACTCTTGGGGTAGTAAAGAGAAAGAGGAAGTAGATCGATCAATTGCACGCTCTCTAGCCAAAGATTCAAAGAGACCAAATGGTATTTATATTCTAATGTTCTATTCTTTTCCTCCAAAGATCTCTATCTTAAGAGTGTAATATATCACTGTGAGTGTGTTGCTCTGTTTCACAGGACAGAGACCGGTAACTGACAACGATGCACGAAATAACCTAAACTCATCCACAGAACCTCCATATTGGGACTACAATGCCAGAGGTTGTAGGTAATTGCTTTATGTTTACGATCTTGATTTTTGCATTCTATCGTTTGAGTACCATTAGCTATTCATAATCACTATATTTTGGGAGACGAGAAAATTGGCAACTAATAACAATATCATTTTTTATCCAATGATTATGTGTTTGATTTATCTGTCTCTTGCCAAGCAAAACAGCTTTTATATAATTCTATCCACAGACAATGAAGCAGCAGATAGATAACATACAGAAAAAATTGCTTCTTCTTAAGTTTGGTGGATTTTATTACATAAGATGCTGAACAGCCTTTGTTTTGTTAAATTCTTTTGCCATTAGTGTCAAGTAATTAATCAGCAAAAAGTTTGATCAATGCTCTGTCGGATGTGACATGGTGAAAGGTATCGCAAGAAAGGTTCAATCATTCCTTGAGTCTTTGGTGGGATATACATAATTCAAACTTCAAATGACTATTGGATCTGTTTGTACTTTACAAGAACATGTACGCATAAAACAGAGAAACTTAGTTTTGGAGTACTGAAAATCCCAATCCCTTACTCCGTGGTAATAAACTGCTACTTACAAAGCCAAATACATAGATATCTCAGGGTGAGATAAGTTGATACTTGAGGATGAATACTATATGATGTTAAAAACCATTTCTTCACTATGAAAGAAATTATGATTTGCAGGAAATGTAGTGGCTGCCAGGGGGATATTGGTTCTGGCAATTATTTGGGATGCATGGGAACTTTCTTTCATCCAGAGTGCTTTCTTTGTCATGCATGTGGTTTTCCAATTACGGAGTACGAGGTACAATCTTGTCCTTTCCCTCTTTCAGATGCGGAATATATTAAACATAACCCCTTGTAATTGCAACTCTTGCACAAGCTAAAAGCGTTTGAACCTATTCTAATGTTTAGCTAATTGGTTTTCTTTGTTGATCCAAGTTTTCTTTGTCAGGGAATAATTCTTATCATAAGTCATGCTTCAAGGAACTGACTCATCCCAAATGCGAAGTGTGCCACCAATTTGTAAGGATAGACTGCTTTTTTGTGTGATTTTGTTACTGGAAGATGCTCATTTCATCCCAAATTTTGGTTCATGGTTTGGATAATAACAAAGAAACACCCCTCTTAATGATCTTTCTTTTTTATCATTAATGCAAGTGCTACAATGATTTTGTGGCTCAAATTGGAGTCTGCAAGATGATGATTTGCATTAATGATCTTTCACAGCTTGGACTCTTCTTCCGACACAAGATAATTCTAATTTGCAATTGAAGTTCAATTAGCTTGTGTTGCATCTTGTCGTAGGCCTTCTAGAAGCTTCCAAAGCTTGGTCATTGGTCTTCAATATGCCTTCCATGGATGCTATCACCTCTAGTATGTTTAGTTAGGGAATAGCATTGACTTTTGTTCACTCTTACATCTCTGGCCCTCGTAGTTGAACCGTCTATTTTGTGTTTATTTTGTCAGAAAACAGCTTCAATATTGTTAATGATTGTCCTGAAAGGCAAACATGTCCATCCTATATTTTATCAGTCATGTTCCGATAAATTATGAAATTCTCATTTTCTATTTGCTTACGATTGTCAAAAGTAGCATTGTTACAATCATCAAACACTCAAATTCTCAGATCCCAACAAATGGAGCTGGACTGATAGAGTATAGATGCCACCCGTTTTGGTCTCAGAAATATTGTCCTTCCCACGAGAATGATGACACTAAAAGGTGTTGTAGCTGTGAACGTCTCGAGGTAGGTGTTTCAGATAAAATGAAAAATATTGGATTACCTCTCCATCAACTTATATATGTGCTTCTTATCTTGCTGAAGTCACGTAATACAAGATATGTATCACTTGGAGATGGTCGGAGCTTATGTCTAGAGTGCATGGAATCGGCCATCGTGGACACTGGGGACTGTCAACAACTTTACCACGCCATTAGAGATTTTTATGAAGGCATGAATATGGCAATAGATCAGCAAATTCCTATGTTGCTTGTTGAAAGACAAGCCCTTAATGAAGCCATTGAAGGGGAGAAGCATGTATGAATGATCTCTCTCTATTTGTAGTTTTCTCTCTTCTCAAGTCTGCAAATATTTATGACTGGAATTTCTTTAGGGTTTCCATCATATGCCTGAAACCAGAGGTCTATGCCTATCGGAGGAGCAGACAGTGACCAGTGTAAGACTTAAAATCATCTTTGCTAATTAAAATTACTTATGATAAACTGAAATGTCCTATACCTGCTATGACATTTTATTTGAACAAATCCAGATACTCAAGAGGTCGAAAATGGCTGTTCGTGGACTAGTAGGACTCAGAACACAGCCTCAGAAGCTCACTAGAAAATGTGAAGTTACAGCTATCCTTGTCTTATACGGGCTTCCTAGGTAACATCTCTTTTTAATAATTTATTTCTCCTGACGTCGTCGTTGAAAAACATTACCAACATGTGGCATGTGGTCTCCTCCCCCACACCCCCAATAAAAGGAAAGAGAAGGTTATTGACTAAAAGGATAATGGCATTCAGTTCAATGTTTCAATTAACATTTATTACGGTAGCTTTTACTCAGAAGGTTGTCGAAACAATTAGTTGTTTTCCTGGGATTCTAGCCTAAGCATACTCTACACAAATATAGGGCTCTTAAGAGGAGGATAGAAATAGTTTTGTTGGATGAAATGAAATTTGAAGCAGATGCAAAAAGACTCATTGATCTACATTTTTAGTTTATGGAGCAGACATATTCTCCTCTGCATATCCTGGTTCTGACATATTTTACTTGTAATATTACCTTTGGCATGCTAAGGGCAGAAGTGGTTACCATTATCTTTCGATGTGCAGATTACTTACTGGTGCTATTCTTGCTCACGAACTGATGCATGCCTGGTTACGTCTAAAAGGTAATACCATTGCTGCCTTTCAACTTAATCATCGAAACTCAACTTCATGATGCTTAATACTACCTACATGATTTCTGTTTAAGTGAGAACATAGATTTCATTAAAATTTGCAGGATTCCGTAATCTTAGCCCTGAGGTGGAGGAAGGAATATGCCAAGTGCTTTCTCAGATGTGGCTTGAATCGGAAGTGATGCCTCGATCCAGAAATATGCCATCCACATCCACTGCTTCCTATTCCAAGAAAGGTGGGAAGTCTGAAGTGGAGAATAAGTTGGGTGAGTTTTTCATGCATCAGATCACTCATGATGCTTCTCCAGCATATGGTGCAGGATTCAGAGCTGCTAATGCAGCAGCAAATAAGTATGGATTGCGACGTACGTTGGATCACATTCGGTTGACAGGGAGTTTTCCTTTGTGATGAGGCGATCTGGATTAGTTTCACCACCCCCACTCCCACGCCCCCCCCCCCCCCCCCACCCCACCTCCGGCCTCCCCCCTCTTCCTTTTTTTTGAGGGGTCTGTTTTGGATTTCTGATAAAGTTCTCGGAATATGTTAGAAATTAGGGAGTTTCGCCATGAAATATTAACTAGAAAAATGTCTTGAAAATGGGCGTCTGGTGCATTTGGGACTGCAAGAAAGATCACAGTTGAATGCTCCAGGATCATTTCCAATATTATTGTGAACGAAATCCTACTTTAAGCATTGTACCTCTCACAGTTGTTATTTTTGGAGTGTGTACTACAGAAGAGTGAATTAAGTTGTGTTCATTAGTTTCTCCCTGCAATTATTCAGAACAATGTTCTTACTTGATGTACCAAACAGCAAAGACAAGCATTTTGTCTGCTAGCTTGCAAAGATTTCTGTAGCAAACAAGGGGTAAGGGAAGGAGACAGCAAGAGTTAAAAGAGAAACGTTAGAAATTTAGATTTCGTTCAAACTTGGATGAAATATTCTCCGACAAAGAAGGCTCAGAAAAATTCCTTAAATACATACTCTGGAAAATCTAGTGATACAATTTGACCAATCATTTATACTTAACAAAAAGGAAAAGGATTACTTTTATGTCTAGATCTGTTACCTAATATGGGTTTTTCTATTATAACTCAGATAGTACGGACGAATAGGGTAAGGACAATTTAAATAGGTATCAAATTTGTAGTAGAGGCGTTCAACAGGTACAAGTCTAAGTTACGAATTCTATGGACAACTTTAAGAGGCCACGTATGACTTTAGTATTGTTTCATGTTTCTCATCATTCTTTTTCTAGTCCTACTGATGAGGTATATTCTTTGGTGAATGATTACTAATGATCATCACGTTTGTTATAAATGACCAAAGGGAAGTTCTTTTTTCCCGGGGAAGGAGCGAGGGGAGGGAGGACAAAAGGTGTACTAGTCATATAATTGGATAAAAAGTCCAAATAGTCAACACAGATTTTTAAGTTATACAATGAAATATTTTGTTTTTGAATTTACTTTTGCAACATAAAACTTCAGCGCATAGGCTTATCAAAGGCACCAAAAAGAATCACATCAGTACATGAAATTGAATTGTACTTTTAACTAATGCATACAAGTAATACATAGTTAATAATCTTGTGGCTCCTTTTAACCATCTATACATCATGAATGTGTGGATTTACATCGAAAACTAGAGATTTCCAAAGAATTATATTGAGGCGCCTTGTACCTGTAAGTTTCTCTCCAAGGATGTCAAGCCAACACATCAGTCAATATCTGAGAGAAGCTGCTTCATTTTCTCGTACGTCATAAAGACGATACCAATACTAGGCACAACCTTGTAATATTCGGGTAAAATTCCTCTATATAAACCACGTAGGCCCTCTGTTTGGATGATATGACTGAATGTACCAAACAAACCAGTCTTATAAACACGGGCACGACCACCTGCTCCTTCCAATTGCATTCGCCGCCTCACAAGATCCAAAGGGAATGTTACTGCAAAAGCATCCATAAACATAGAGATAAAACAACTGCAAATAAGTAGCATTTCATGATTTAATTAACTATTTCCCACCGAAAGCACATTTGGGGTTCTCAATACCCAGCTTTAAATGATGCAAAAGAGATGCAACTTATATGCAACTTATTGTTCTACTTTTATTAAAAAGCTAAAAACATTGACCAGGTTGAAGTGATTAATTCAAAAGCAATTGATCCACTTACAACAATCAACAATATTAAAATGAAGGGAAAAAGGTCAAATATACCCCTCTACTTTGTTTTATGAGCTAACTTTACCCTCCGTTACACATTGCGGCTAAATATACCCCTACCGTTTTCAAACCTAACAAAATTGCCCCGCTTATTGGATGGAATCCCCCAAATTGATCCAAAATACCCAATTTCACTAAAATAACCCACTCCCTCTTTTAACCCGCCCCGACCCCTGCCAGGCTTCTAAAATCAGCTTATTTAGCTAATAAAACAAAATCAGGCTTCTAAAATCAGCTTATTTAGCTAATAAAACAAAGTAGAGGGGTTTCTTTGACCTTTTTCCCTAAACTGAAAACAATGAAAGTGATTGCCCATCCACCAGACATGATAAATCAGAAGCCAAAACATGCGCCAGTTAGTGTTAGCCATCAAGTGGGGAGGCACCATGAGGTGCAGGTATGGTGCCTCAATAGGGAAAAGTGATGTGACTCTAAAAGAAGTGCTTGCTACAGTTGTGTAAGTTTTAAAGGCATGAGGTGTAAGCTTCTATTTGGATTTCTGTTGTAACTGAGAAAAATAATTAAAAAATATAAAAGGAGTCTAGATTACTATCTGAAGAAACAGATGGAAAGGCAGTAGGACTCTTTTTTTTCTTTTTTTTTTTTTTTTAATAAGTACTCAAAGATTTTATAAATGCTTGCACTAAGCCAATGCGAGAAAACATAACTACAGATTGTGCAAATCCCCTATTGTATCTAAAATTGCATCAACATCCTGTACAATAACCAGGTTGCACCAAAAAGCTAGCAAAATAAGACTAAGGCCATGCAATTTCTCCTACGGCCTTCAAAATTTATATCATTTCTTTCAAGCCAAACAGTCCACTAAATGGCTTGAGGGATGGTAGTCCAAGTCTCTTGTGATTTCTTGCACAACCCTTCTTTCTTCCAACATTGCAATAGCTCCCTAGTGGATTTTGGCATGGACCAGGACATTCATAAGATCGACAAGAACATGCTGCACAGCGAGTAGTAACTATACAATACAAAAGGAGGTGGCCAACATCTTCAGAGCGCTCTTCACACATGGGGCACCTACTACAAAGCTGAATTTTCCTCTTTTGAACGTTGGAACGAGTGAGACAAGTCTCTCTAGCCACAATCCAAGAGAAGCAAATGACCTTCAAAGGTGCCTTCCAAAGCCAATTTTTTTTCCCAAGGCAAAGACCCTGTTGTTACTTGATTGCAGCTTCTGACCGTAAAGAGACATTTGGGATGCCCCTCCCATGTAATAGAATCTACTTTTTTGTAGTCCAAAGCTATGTTGCTTAGCAGCTGAAGCAAAAGACATACTCGTTCTACTTCCCAATCATTTACATTCCTTCTAAGAGAGAGATTCCAGCCTTGTGTTGAATAAAATTCTGCGATTACTACATTTACATTCCTTCCCAGTAGGGCTATGCAGCTCCAATACAAGAAAGGGTGGAGAGAAAATAGGTCTTAAACGGCCTTTCACTTTGCTCCAGGAAGGTTCCTCGTCTTCTTTATTGACGATTCAAATCCCATCACTATTTAGCTTTTTTCTTCTCTTTTTCCCTTGTCCTGTAATTGTTCCACTTCTCTCTTCCTGATTTCTTTTCTTCTTGTCCTTCATCATCCTCCCCACTTTGATCTTTCTCCTATTCCTTTCTTCTATTCTGCTAGCTCTTCTACAGCTACAGTATGTGCTTGTGTTCCTCGTTTTTTACCAACCACCTCAGGATGGCTTTTTAGCACTTTTTGCTTTTAAATCACTGATGCCTGTTCAATGGAATAACGTAAAGCCGACTGGGATGCTCCAACTACTTCTGTACCCTAATTTGAACCCTCTATTAGTCAGATATACAAGTTTCTATACTTTAGACTGAAATAGCATAAATACTGGTATGATGCATATAATAATCTGGTAAGACGACAATAATAAAGTATGCTCCACAATGCCGAAGCCTCATATCCCATACCAACAGATGCATAATTGGGATTTCAGACATGCAATGGAAGGGGAACGGATTGCAATCATGAACTTCTTATATGTTTTCTCCTTTCTCTTTGCTAAGTGGTGACTTTAGTAGGTGCAATTGTAATTCCTTTAGTTACCCAGTGAATCCATGTTATTTCGCTGCTGTCTCTATCTTCTTTTTGAGGGTTTCTGCGAAGTACATGGAATTACCCATATTTATGCAAAAAGACCAGCATAAACAGAGGCAATTCTTGATTGGTCCTACAATTAATTTTTGTAACATAACATTTCAAACCTAATTGAGAAGCATACCTCAACGAGGAAGCCTCTCACATTTTGATAACTGCAAATACATATGGCTCCCATGCAAATATCCACCATGGTGGAGCCAACTGCATGTTTGGAGATTCAAATTATCCAATTAATGAATGAGACGAAAACTATGTCTGACATTTTGAGGCAGAAACAATAAGTTAAGTGCCGAGTAAGACAAGGAAGGAAATCATTTTTTTGGGGGGTGAACTTTCTTACTAAAATCAAATGCCAGATAAAAGTGCTCGGTCTCGGGCTCTAAGAGTCAGTCCAGTTAGAAACTTAGTGAGAAGCCAGCACCTCAACCTGCTTCTCTGCATCAAAAGCAATGAGACAGCTACATGCATCAACATCTACTTTCAAATACCAGAAATTTGTCTAAGAGTATACTTGTTAAGGGCTTAAGGCCTAATACTGTATATCTAGAACTAAGTTAGTGCCCAACCAATTTTGAGCTGGAGAAACACCTTGTTGAACACAGTTTCAGCTTTTACATTTCTTCATCTTTTTTGTGAAGAGTATTCGGAAACACAGTTAGATATTCCGTTTGTTTTGATGTGGAGAGCTACACAACACATTTATTAAGGAGGAGTATAATATAAATAAAGCTGCACATAATGTGCCAGACTGCCAGGAGAAATAGCCCAGAGGAAGATAAACAAGGCTTTTCTTCTTCCCTAACACATTTATGGAATAGGACGCATGTAGAAATTGAAAGCTTTGCCAATATAGATATATCTCCATGTAGTAACCAGACATCGAGATCAGAAAATTCAGAGGCAACAACACACTAAAAGAATGTGGTGACCAACACCCAACAAGCCCGGGGGACACTAGACAAAATTGAAGAAATATAGGTAAGACAATACTTTTCTCCATCACTATTTTCCTGTACAGGAAATCAAACCATTTTGGAAGCTCAAAATTCTACCACGTTTCATGTTACATCAGATTACTAACCTGTTGATGATGCAACACCTGAAAGACTTCCACAAGCAAGGCTGACCAAGACAGTTGAATCATCTGGCCTGATATCAAGAAGTGTGTTAATATCATGATATCTAGAGGTTAATACACAAAGGGACAAACTTGAGAACTAACCAGTGAATGACATCAGATTTCATGGATAATTATCAAGAAAAAAATGATAAAAAAGAGAAAAAAGAGAACAGATAGACGATAGTATACTCTTATCGAATATTACCTATGAGACTGCCAGTACGATCTCACAGTGTCATAAACAGAAAAGCTGATTGCCAGGTTCGGGCCAACCCCCTTCATGAGATTGAGATATTCATTCAGCATAAAATAGGAAAAACACAATTCAGCAGAGATAGAATCTCAAGGACAGAAAGAGGTACCAATAAAGTAGCACCCATTCCT
This sequence comes from Lycium ferocissimum, assembly GCF_029784015.1. NCBI lineage: Eukaryota > Viridiplantae > Streptophyta > Magnoliopsida > Solanales > Solanaceae > Lycium > Lycium ferocissimum. Next base: position 45,480,000 of record NC_081344.1, read on the forward strand.
TTATAAAGGCCGGCTATCCCTTCTTCCCTACTGATGGTTTGTAATGCATGCCATATGCCTCTGTAATATATTACATTTGTCTGCAAAACTCAAAATGAGTCAAAACCTATCAAAAGGATCTAGTGTCTCAGAAAAGGAACCAATTATCAAAGAAATAAATAAGAGCAACAAGAATTATTTTGATAATTACAGAAATATATCTAAGATAAGAGAATACTATGAGTTTGACTTTCCAACCGCTCTGGCATCATGCGGCTGCTCTAGACTAATGCTTTTCTTATTCTAGTAAGCAAAGCATTTGAGTCTCACCAAAAGTTAGGACAATAGACAGTTCCAAGCTTTCAACCAAAAGAACAAAATTCAAGACTGATCTTAAAGGATAGAGCAACCCGAGCTCTTTGTAAAAATAACTAAACCGGGTCATGATAATGTGTGTATAACTAAACTATGTAAGAGTAAACAGCTTTAACATTTTTTGAAGTTATGTACAGCTCATTTACTAGTGAAAAAAATTAAAGAAGAGAGCCTCCTAAAGCTAACATGTGATCTATGTTAAAACTATCCGTTAAACAAGTGTTGTCAATGACTCACCTAAAGCGCTTAAACCCAGACTAAGTGCATGTGTCGCTTGGTAGGCACATCAGCAAAGTCACCAAGGCTCCAAGGCATACGTCGCATTGCCAGTGGGCATTATCTTTGAAGATACGACACTAAGCAATAAATATTTCATTTTATAGATTTTAGAATAAGTAGAAGTAAGACTGAACACATGCACTGCAAGTTTAGTCTGGATGCGAAGAGTGATGTTGAGGTGAAATTAGACGGGATTGTGGCGCATAGATGCAAACAACTCTTAGATATTTAAGCTTGTTGTTCCAGGAAAATACAATGATAGATGAAGATGTTACACATAAAATTGCCCACTAGAGTTTTCGTCCAGTGGTAAAAGCGCAACTTATAATGGCTAGGCACACGTTTCGAGCACCAAATTTTGCCACAGACAAAGCCTAGTATTTAAATAGAAAAGGGTACATGGGTGGGTCCATTAACCATCGAATCGAACCGTGCATCATTGGCGCTCGAGGATTTCTCAATAATCATGAAAAAATAAAAATCGGATGGTTGAAATACAGAAGTTCTACCAAGGTGTTTTGTGATAAATGGATGCCTACCAAAGTCAGAGACAAGTTCTATAGCAGTCACAAACCAACAATATTATATATGAGGGAATGTTGGGCCACTAAAACTGAATACATCCACCAGATGAGTGTCGCAGAGATGCGGTATGTTAAGACGTGTGGTCATACAAGAGTATACAACATAAAAAATGACCAAATCTGCCAGAAGGTACGAATAACACACATTGCGGATAAAATAAAAGAACGTCGTTTGAGAAGATTTGGTCATGTCCTGCATCGATCTCCATATGTACCGATCCACAGGTATTACAAAGGACGAGGTAGACCTAATATTACATGATAGTTATCTCGATAGATCTAAAAGTTCTTAGAATCCATATAGACTTAGCGAAACATGTGTCTTGCTAAACTACACTCATGTAATAGGTTAGCAATGTGCCCATTTTTTCACTTAAATACCCTTCCAACTAACTAAAATATGGGGACTTTAAAGTTGTTCGATATGAGTTATGTTACTCAGACTCTTCAAAAATGTCGACGGGTGCGTGTCGGTTCCTCCAAAAGTAGTGTATTTTTGGATGATCCGACATGGGTCCGGCAGCAATTTCGGAGAGTCCGAGCAACTTCAATATTGACCCAATAACATCTTCTATTCTGAACAAATTTGATCCTCCTTCCTCCACCCATGAGCTTCACCCCTCCACAGTCCACATAGTTACCTTAGAAACAAAGAAATTACAAACAGGGCCAAGAATCACAAGAGCAAAAATCTTTCTTGGAGTTCTGCATAAATTTCAACAGAATATTTATTACTCCCTCCGTTCCAATTTGTTTGAAGGTTGACTAGTCTGGGGAGTCAAACAACTCTTTCTTTGAATACAATTTTATCCAACTCTTTTCGTATATTGTGAATTATTAATTATGCAGACTTATAGCACTTTTTATGTAGTTTTCAAATATGTAAATTTTATAACAAAATACTCGAAGAATCTATGTGTAAAATTAAGTCAAAAAAAAAAAAGTTGTTTGACTCCCAAAACCGGTCAACCTTCAAACAAATTGGGACGGAGGGAGTACTTAATTGATGACAATATTAATTAACCAACTAGGGCTGATTATGTTAAATTAGATAGTTGAGTTTCATTCCTCTTCAATAAAAAGTGGCAAGAGAATTCCAAACAGAGGCCTATGATAGACCCACATTGCCATTATAATCCCTTTTGTCATAGTGCTTCTCTCAAGGTCCTTTCATTCAACACCACTTTAAAAACATGCTAACAATGACCTTGAATGGAGGAGGACGAGTAGTAGAAGAAAAAACAAGAGGAATTTCTCAGTTTATTTCTTGGCAAAACATGGAGAGCAACGAATAAGAAGAAGCATTAAATCAATGACATTCTCAGTGAAGGAATGCCATGGGAAAAGAAGTGAAAGGAAAGGAACATACGGAAAATCACTTAAAGCCCTTCCTTAAATGTGTTGTTCAGGTATTGACATGGGCACTATAGGAAAAAGAAACATGGGTACATTGTTAATCTATATACTGATAAATATCCTAGGGTCAATGGTGCATTGTTTAAAACTCCGTGGATGATGGCTGCACCCCAACTACCCTTCTCCACTTAAATATCAAGCTTTTGTTTGTGGCAAAGTCTGAACCCGTTACGTGCGCCTAACCCACACATCATGTGTGGTGTTATTACCACTAGACCCAACCCCTGGGGACAAAAGAAAAAGATATATAGGCGATACCAATTAATCAAGAATATGTTTTAGTCATGTTAGTACATTTAATTTAAGTCCTATGTTTCTAGGAATCTTTCAGCCTTTCCAACAAAAAATTTCACGAGTAAAAAATAGGCGTAATGGCCTGGGAGACTGTCATACTTATCCTGCTTTGACATCCCGGTCCCTGTACTTCTCGAAGTTTCATTCAGGCACCTTAACTCAATCAAAACCAATATTTTAAACCCCTCTGACTATTGAATTAAATGAAAACACTAGGAGCCTTGTAGTGACCTGAGCTGCAAGACGTGTCCTAACAAGATCCAAGGGGTATGTAAGAGAAGCAGCAGTTATTCCAGCGAAACCACCACCTACAAGTCTTATGCAAAGGTCTGCACTTATATTCTCTCCTTGGCTTTCAACTCCCAAAATCAATTGCAACACCTATAATATGAAGACGACATTTTAGAGAGACGAAATTATTGGGGATTTGAATTGATAGAAAGAAACGTTAGTACCAACATTCTTGTAGCGTTCAAAAGCATAAAAGCTGATAGAGGAATATGGGAGGCGATGAGCAATAGTGACCAAATTGCCCTTCCAAAATGCGCGAAATCCTTCTTCGCGTACAATACGTGAAGCCTCTTGGCATATACTAGACTTTTTGAAGGTAGCAGCATCGGTGTGCATTCCTTGCAGCTGTTATAGAGGAAAATGTGCATAAGACAAGACAAGACAGCGAAAACAAGTTTGCCTTGGAATTAGAACAATGAAAGTGACCTGAAAGAGAATAGTAAGGCGAGCAAGAGGGGCAGTGCATGTCTTGCTGACAGCACCGGCAAGACCACCGGCAACAAGCTGAGGAACAGATCCAATCTGAGAATGCTGACGCTGCAATTTCCGACCACTTCCTTTTCCATCCACAACCACTCCTACGCGGGCTTCAGTCTGCATCCTCACCCTAATTTTGGTTATCACTAGTGCTATTGGTTTCCTTCAGATTGGATTTGGTACCCTTAACTATCAACATTCACAAAACGGCGTCGCCTGTCACTTGTCTGGTCACTACAGTAACTCTTTTCTTTTCTTTTTTTTGGGAGCGGGCCTAATGGGTGTGACTGCATATCTTTTTTCTTTTTTTCAAACGCCCTGGTCTTTAAATTTTGCCCCTCTAATACGTGGTATTTAATATTTACTCTTTGCTTCTTTTAATGAATATTATCGGACGAAATTACCCCTTAACCTATTGAAACCTTACTATTTCATTTTTACAGATTTATTGATTATCTCGCCCTTTTTCTCTATGTCTCCCGTCTCTCTTTGTGTTGTTTCTCTTTAACTGTACGGACATTTAGGTATGAATTTATATTTTAAGCTCGTTTCGATATTTTAATTTCTGTTAATATTGTTGTTGTTGGAGTCGATTTTGTTTATTGTCGGTATATTCTTCGCCTTTGTTTTTTTTTTTTTAATTTTTTTGTATGTAATTTGTCGTCCTTATTGTAAACTATGGTTTTAGTGTTTAATCAAAGTTTTTGTACTGTTTTTTCATGGTTAGTTCGTGTTTCCACTATTTTTGTTGGGTTTTTTATTTCGTATTATGTTGTTGCTCTGTTTTCATGGATTTTTTATATGTGTTTTCATTTTCTTTGTGTTGAATGTTCTAAGTTTTGCCTTTTTGACCATCAGTTTTAGGGTTTTGGTGTTTGTCTGAGGCATATTAGGCTTCCCCTGGTTTAATTTCCTATTTTTTGTAACTAAACTTATGCCTATTCCTGCATATGTTATGAATGAAGTTATTTTTGTAAGTATTTCTATTCCAGCATGTGTTGTGTTATGGTTTTGTGTATGTTGTTTTTGTTTATGAAACTAAACCTTTGTTTATTCTCTTCCTTCTATGATGCAGGTGATTTTTTGGTTTGTGTAGCAGTCCAACAACTCATTATATTATGGTACATGTTAATTGTTTCTTTCTTTTTTAATAACTTGAGTAACTTGACTTCCTTCGTGGACTCTAAAGTGCTGCCTGAAGGCAGAACTTGACTACCTTTTATGGACTCTAAAGTTCTGCCTCAAGGCAGAATTTGAGTAGTTTTTGGATTGTAAAGTAACTTGACTATCTTTTGAATCTAAAGTTCTGCCTGAAGACCTAACTTGACTACCTTCTTGGACTATAAAGTGCTGCCTGAAGGTAGAACTTGACTACCTTTTTAGACTCTAAATTACTGCCTGAAGGCAAAACTTGACTAAGTTTGGACTGTAAAGTTCTGCCCGAAGGCAGAATTTGAGTAGTTTTTGGATTGTGAAGTTCTGCATGACTATCTTTGGACTGTAAAGTTTTGCCTGAAGGCAGAACTTGACTAAGTTTGGATTGTAAAGTTCTGCCCGAAGGCAGAATTTGAGTAGTTTTTGGATTGTGAAGTTCTGCCTCTTGACTATCTTTTAAATTGACAAACTTTTGGACTCTTATGACAAAATTTATATATGTCATAAAAAATTATCCAAGTCCAATAACTAATTCTATAATGGTACATGTTAATTGTTTCTTTCTTTTTTAATAACTTGAGTAACTTGATTACCTTCTTGGACTCAAAAGTGCTGCTTGAAGGCAGAACTTGACCACCTTTTATGGACTCTAAAGGTTTTCCTGAAGGTAGAATTTGAGTAGTTTTTGGATTGTAAAGTAACTTGACTATCTTTTTGATTGGCTTTGCTTTTCTCTTTTCGATGATGCCAAAAGAGGGAACATCGTCTATGAGTTTGTCATCATCAAAAAGGGGGAAAATGATTGTGACACACTCCATATTTTGATGATTGTCAAACTGTGCAGAACCAGAGAGGGACCTGGTCTTCAATATGTTCTCTCCGTACATCTCATAGTCTCAAGGAACAAATTGATATATGTGGGAAAGACATGTAGAAAGGGGGAAGAGGTCTGTAAGCTGGGCAAAGTGAAGTCTAATCCGTAGGGGGAACAAGTGGGATCTGGTTCTCACGGGAAATATCAAGTATATGTTTGTCATCATCAAAAAAGGGGAATTGATGTGTTATGCTATATTATGTTTTGATGATTTGACAAACCTTACTCAAGGAACCAGAAAACAACTATGTGTCTTGCGGTTTAAGCTTAGGGGGAACAAGTGAGAAGGCAGTCTGAGCTTCAAGGGGAACAAGATAGAAATGCGTCCTCAGGGGGAATACAAAGTATGTTTCCTTATCATCATCAAAAAGGGGAAAATTCATGAGTTATGATACCTTATGTTTTGAAAATTTGACAAACCCTAAGAAAGCTATGTTGACATGCTCCTTGAAGAAACATATGCAATCAGTCTCACTACACAAGCTACAGGATATGTTTATATATGAAGGACCAGATATGTTTTCAGAGGGACCAGATGATATCAATTCCCAGCAGGATATGTTTATATATGAAGGACCAGATACAGATTCAGAAGGACTAGATGAGATCAGGTCCCCAACTATTGCTTGGTCAACTGTACAACTGTAAAAAGATTGACATTGCAGCAATGTAACAGCAGAGTTGTTGCAGCTCGTTCAAGAATAGATGAGGGACCAGGTTCCTCCAAATGAGAGACCAGGTCCCTGGAGCATTGAAAAGTCAATTCTACAGCTGTAAAGTTGTCGAAACTGTAGCAATACAGCAGTGTAGCAGCAATACAGTAGCTGAGGACCAGTATGGACTGTCACCTTTTCACAGATGAGGGACCAGGTTCCTCCAGATGAGAGACCAGGTCCGTGGAGCATTGAAAAGTCAACTCTACAGCTGTAAAGCTGCCGACACTGTAGCAAAGATAGCAATGCAGCAGTGCAGCAGTAGTACAACAGCAGAGGACCAGTATGGGTTGTCATCTTCTCACCCCCTTCCCTCAACATATACAACACTATGCTCAAATGAAGAAGCATTCTTGCACAAATCAAATTGCTCCATCATAAGTGCAAGTCTCCACCTCTCAAGGTGTTCCCTAAGAACAAAGCCTCAACAAGCTGAAGGATCAGATCCAGAACTGAAGATGCTTTATGTCCTTAGGTTATTAGTCTTTATTTGTTTGTGCTAAATTGTAAACCTACTCTTTTCTAAATGGAAGCTGGTTGTAGGTGTTCTAAATTCTCAAAGTTGCTTCCACAAGCTCTTGAGTGGTACACTATGCTAGAGTTAGTCTAGGTGTATTAGTATGTGGGTAGCTAGAGTTAGTCATGGTGTTAAATTCTCAAAGGGTGTCTTTGAGTGGTACACTAGGCTAGAGTTAGTCTAGGTGTATTAGTTTTCTTGGCTAGGGGTAGTCAAGTGTGAAGGTTACAATTGGGCAATTGTAAGGGTGAGGGGTTATGGAGTTAATTCCTAGCTTACAATCGGTTGTAATCTGAAGTTGCTCGGTTAGTGGAGTTGAAATCCTACTAGGGTAGGTCGTGGTTTTTAATCCCTTGAACAAGGAGTTTTTCACATAAAAATCTTGTGTTGATTTTGGTACTGCACTACATAAGGGAACTGGTACACAACCAAGTCCCTTCATATACTGTTTGGTGGACACACAACTTGTATCAATGGCCTGACGTCCACTTCTTTGTTGCAGCAAAGAAGTGAATCACTTCTTTGTCTAGCCTCAGAGGGTGCTTGATACAACATCAGTTGTTCAGCTTCGAGTGAGGTAATGGAAGGACCAAGTTCCTCTGTGCCTTCTGGCGATTCTTCTACATAGGAACCGAGTTCCTTTGCGCCTTTTGGAGATTTTGTTGCATTTTCTTCATTTCTCTACTTGACCTGAATCTTGGTAGGCCTTGAGTGAGAGGAAATCATCCCCTCTTTCAGCTTTATGCTTTGAGCAGTCACTATTTAGGGCCTGTTTGGAAAGCCACTCAGGTAAATTGGAATTGGGTGTAATTGGGTGTAATTACACGCTTTGACTGTTGTTTGACCAAGTAATTACACGGTTAGGTGAGAATTGGGTGTAATTGACGGGTGTAATTACACTCTCCATTCTCAAAGGGCCGAGAATTGGGTGTAATTACACCCTGTAATTACAGGATTACTTTTTAGTTTGTTTATTTTTTTACTTTAATTTCTTTTTATTTTTAATTTCTATTATTTTAATTTTTTTGATTTTTAATATTTTTTTATTTCTATTATTTTAATTTCTTTTTTAGTTTTACTTTTGAATTATTTTTATTTTTTAAAATGTATTTTTCTTTTTATATTATTTATTTTTCATTTTCTTTCTTCTCATTCCCAACTTTTACTTCTTGTGGTTCCACGTAATTGCTCGTATTTTTTTTTAATTTTATTTATTCATTTAGCATAACCTTGTTATTATTCTAATATTTGAAACTACACCTCTTAATATTGGAAAGAATGAGTCATTAACAAACTTGATATATAACGAGTGACATTATTAAAGTAGAATTTCATTGTGAATGAGGTTATAGACTTATATTTTTTCTTTCTTTTGAATTATTTACTTATGTTACGTTGGAACTTACTTATGTAATGTTGGAATTTGACATAAGAGTATTATGTTGAACTTTTTCTTTTGGATTTTGAATTTAGGTTATTTTTTCAATTTTAAGTTATTTGCTTTTACATTGCATGTTGTTTATTTTTCACTTACATTTAATGGATTTTTTGTGTCAAACATTTGAATAATGTTATGGCATTATATTTATTAATATTATTTTTTTGTCAAACATCTAATCCATGACGTTCTCACAAAAAAAGTCTTCTTTTAAGTTTTATAATTAATTAAAATTAAATATTAATTTAAAAAATATATATCAATTATTTTTGTTACAATATTAGTTACAAATATATGATTATTAATTAATATATTTTCAAGAAACAATGTGCTATTAAATAAATAATTTAATATCATTTATAAAGGCAATATTTTTTAAATATTAATTTTAAATTTTTTATAATTAAATTTTATTTTTAAATTAAACTGATCGTGTAATTACAACTGGCGCAACCAACAAAGACGCTTGTAATTACACCGTAATTACGTTATGACAAACAAACGGGTCGTTGTAATCACACTACTGTGTAATTACTAGGCTGTGTAATTACTACCCTAGTAATTACACCAATTCCAATTACCAGGTCGCTGTCCAAACAGACCCTTAAAAAAAACATTTTTTTTACTGCCTCCTCTCACTCCAGCCTTCTTCTCTTTCTAGGACCAGGTCTCTGGGTTGCTTCTTAATCTTTGGACCTTCCACAGAGCCAGCCTCACAACTCTTCGTAGGATCATAAGAGCCATCACAAATGATGTCCGATAGCTTTAGATCCTCAGCCATGATAGAGTTATGTCTTATTTCCTTCCACCATCCATAATATTCTTCTATTGGATCTTGGTGGTCTTGTGATAGATTCTCTTTTCTCTTGGTTTGATGAACTAGCCATGATGAAGATGTTTTCTAGGTGTTAACCTTTTAAAAGAATCCGCTCTGCTACCAATTGATACAGGCTGTGCATCCACCAACTAGTATATAGAGGGACCTAGTTGTGTACCAGTTCCCTTATGCAGTGTAGTACGAGAATTAACATAAGATTTTTACCTAGAAAACTTCTTTCTCAAGGGATTAAAAATCACGACCTACCCCAATAGGATTTCAACTCCACTAACCGAGCAAATTCAGATTATAACCGATTGTAAGGTAAGAATTAACTCCCATAAACCCTCACCCTTATAATAGCCCAATCGTAACTTTCACACTTGGCCACCCCTAGCCAAGCAAACTAATATACCTAGACTAACTCTAGCCTAGCGTACCACTCAAAGGCACCCTTTGAGAATTCAACACAGTGACTAACTCTAGCCACCCACATACTAATACACCTAGACTAACTCTAGCCTGGTGTACTACTCAAGAGCTTGTGGAAGCAACCTTGAGAATATAGAACACCTGCAACCAGCTTCCGTTTAGAGAAGAGTAGGTTTACAATTTAGCACAAAAGAATAAAGACTAAACAACCTAAGGACCTAAAGCATCTTCTATTCTGGATCTGGTCCTTCGGCTTGTTGAGGCTTTATTCTTGGGGAACACCTTGAGATGTGAAGACTTTCATTTAATATGGAGCAATTTGATTTGTGCAGGAATGCTTCTTCATTTGAGCATGGTGTTGTATATGTAGAGGCAAGCGGCGAGAAGGTGACAACCCATACTGGTCCTCTGCTGTTGTATTGTTGCACGCATTCTTTGCATTCTCAGCATCGCTATAGTGTCGGTGACTGTCGCTGCTTTGTAGAGTTGACTTTTCAACGCTTCAGGGACCTGGTCTCTCATTTGGAGGAACCTGGTCCCTCATCTGTTAGAAGGTGACAACCCATACTGGTCCTCTGTTGTTGTATTGCTGCTGTACTGCTGCACTATTGTACTGCTATAGTGTCGACAGCTTTATAGCTGTAGAGTTAACTTTTCAATGCTCCAGGGACCTAGTCTCTCATCTGAAGGAACCTGGTCCCTCATATGTTCTTGAATGGGCTGCAACAACTCTGCTGTAATGTCAGTCTCTTTATAGTTGTACAGTTGACCAAGAAATAGCTGGGGACCTGATCTCATCTGGTCTCTCTGAAAAAATATATGTTCCTTCATCTATGAACATATCCTGCAGCTTGTGTAGTGAGACTGATTGCAACTGTTTCTTCAAGCGGCATGTCAACATAGCAACACATGAGATATCTGGTTCCTTAGGGTTTGTCAAATCATCAAAACATAAGGTATCATAACTCATCACTTTTGAATCTAAAGTTCTGCCTGAAGATCTAACTTGAGTACCTTCTTGGACTGTAAAGTGCTGCCTGAAGGTAGAACTTGACTACCTTTTTGGACTCCAAATTACTGTCTGAAGGCAGAACTTGACTAAGTTTGGACTGTAAAGTAACTTGACTATCTTTTGAATCTAAAGTTCTGCCCGAAGACCTAACTTAACTACCTTCTTAGACTGTAAAGTGCTGCCTGGAGGTAGAATTTGACTACCTTTTTGGACTCTAAATTACTGCCTGAAGGTAGAACTTGACTAAGTTTGGACTATCAAGTTCTGCCTGAATGCAGAACTTGACTGTTATATCCCGTATTTTGTGCATTGGGACAATCCGGATTAACTATGGTAAGTTAGGGACAAAACCATTCCGGGATACAAAGTCGGGACTTTTGACCTTTGATTTTATTTTAAGACATGAGTTGTTCATGAATTTGTTGCCATGGAACATTTAGGAAAATTTGGGACCAAAAGTGATATAGTAAAGTTGAAAATCATGCAAAATTGGCCCTTTGGCCGTGTGACCTTGGGAAATGGTCCCACACATTTTGTGGACAAATTTAATTGGTCCAACACATGTGTGGGCCATGGACACATGTATAATTCATGTGAAAGCATAAAAGATGATCACTAAGTCATCTTTCTTCACTTAACACTTAGAAAAAAAAAAAAGGAGAACTTGGATGAACAACAAGAGGGTATTCGGCCAAGAGAGTGAAAAACCAAGTCCAAATTGAGTCATTCCAAAAATATTTCCTTAGTGCAAATCCACTAATTGGAGGTCCCTAGGTAACGTGGAAGTGTTGTTGGAGTGATCAAACCGCTAGTTTTCATCCTAGCTAACCCTAGCTAGTTGTGAAGTCAAGGAACAAGGTAAGATTTAATCTTGTTTTAATGTGTTATGAATGATGTATGCATGTTGTAGTATGTTAAAATGGAGGAAATTCATGAAATATGGCATGTTAGAGTTGAGGCGTGTGTGTAGTATATGGTAGTGTAGGCGTGTGTGTTGTGTTGTGTTAAAGTAATGAATTAAAGTCTAGTTAGCATGTTTTGATTGTTGTAGAGTGAAGAAATGGATGAGAATCATCAATAAGTGTATGTGTAATGTTGGCCGAATATGGGTCATATTATATGACAATGAAGGGATCAATTCTAATTAGTGTTTTGGTTGTTGGCGTTGTGAATTCTACGTTGATAATGGGATTCTAATGACTCAAATTGATATTGTAAGTGTTGCGGGGGTGATTTGGAGGTTATTGTGCATTTGATGTAATTTGTATATTTATGAGAATGACATTGTTAGAGGGTGAATTGTTGGTGCAAATCATGATTTGGAAATGAGGAATGTGTTATAGTTGAGGTTCTCGGGTTTGGGGCAATTTCGGAGTTTAGTATTATTTGGGATGTTTGAAACATTATATGAATTGTTTAAGATGTCTTTGAATATTGTTGGTATGGGTTTGGGTTGGTATTGGAATATATGAGCGTTGATGTTGGCTTGAATGTAAGTCAATCAATATAATGAATGTTGTTGAATGATGTAAAAGAGGGTTACTAATGTTATATTGCCTTTCGGATTGATTATTGATGTTGTTAGGTTGGTTGTTGGTGTTGTTGTTGTTGTTGTTGATTTGGCCGAGTTAAATTCTCGGGGGTTGGTCTATTTACGAAATGTCGCCCAAATTTCGTAAATTATGTGCTAGTTTGGAATTAAACGCCCAAATGTCTATAGCTAATGTTTGGCATATTATGACGTCTTTGTAGACCTTGGGGAGCCCGAGGCGTAGGTTGGGATTAGCTTGAGTTTGGATTAGCTTTGAGAACGGACGAGGTATGTAAAGCTCAACCCTTCCTTCTTTTGGCATGCCTTAGTTATAAATAGGCTATGACACGAGCCTCGAGGAAATCCTATTCTCGCAATCCGAGCATGTCTATGATTCTTATTTGTTCCTTGGTATTCGTATGTTTGATGTGATGAAATATTGGCCCTTATGTCTTTGGAATAATTGATTTTCAAATGTTGCATAAAAAGTTTTGTTTTTAAAGAATTCCGTAACTACGAACGCCCGTAACTTTCACAGAAAGACTCGATTGCCCTCGATATGTTCATAGGAGATTTTATGACGTATGATGAGTATGTTCTCCATAGGCGGGCCCGGCTCGGGTCGACACCCGTCCGTGGGTCCCGCGACTTTCCTTTATGTAACTCTGATGACTTTTGAAAGAATTTGGTATGACTATGATTCCGATTTTCAAGTATGGTCATTTTACTTATATTTTGAGTCTATGATAATGATTTTATACATATGGTTACTCACGACTCGCTCGTGCATTCGTTGTATCTTTCGCCGAGTCCCGGCCGGTTACGTTGTCGTGCGCACTATGTTATACTCCGGTGTTATGTTGTGTTATGGTTCACCGAGCCTCTCGCTAGAGGGCGGTTCCGCTTATATTTGGTGTTATCTTTCGTGTATGGCGTTATCTTGTGTTATGATGTGTGACGGGATATGGAGATTTGAAACCTTCTCCGGTGTTATCCGTGTTATGGCGCTATCGACGGGCGGACCATATTTACGTGCCTATGCATGATTTGTATTTTTTTAAAGTAAACATTTTGGTATTTTGGATATGCACTTACTTTCTGTACTTCTGTATCGATTATGACTCAGATTTGTTTACCATATCTTCTGCTTTGCATACTCGATATATTTCAGATCGACCCCCTTTCTTGGGTCGTTTCATACGCCAGCAGTACGGACATACGCTCGGTGATCCGCCGCTTAGGACACCTATTCTCCGTCGTTTGGAGTGCTCCCTTATTCCTGAGCCCACATTTTGGTATATATTCGTTACGTATATTTATGTGTTTGTTAGGGGTGCGGCGGGGCCCCGTCCCGTCATATGACTCTCGTTGGTCCGTTTAGGAGTCCGTAGACGTATATGTGGGTTGTGCCTATTCGTACGTGTGTTTGTATGATATATGTTCGGGCGATCCTATTCGCCGCGTTGCGTCGGCTTGCATTTGTACATGTTTTGGTCCGTTGTGCCATTTGATAGCCTTACCGGCTTCTGATATATATATATATATATGTTTGTGTTTGAGATGTGTTTGAGACTGTTTGAGATAATTTGGGACAGCGTCTTATATTTGTATACGCGTAAGCTATCTGTATGTGATCCAGATTAGATGAATGTGTCACAGGTGCCCGGCTCGGGCACTGAGTCACGGCCTGGGGGTTGGAGTCGTGGCGTGTGGTATCGAGCGATTCGTCCTCGGAATGTCTGCGTACCGTGTCTAGTAGAGTCTTGTTAATCGGTGTGTTACACATCTATAAACGGAGGCTACGGGACATTTAGGGTGTTATCTTTCTTTACGATCCTAAATCGTGCGATAGAGCCGAGTCTAGGGAAATCCCGCACGACCCCTTTTCCTGCAGGTAAGTACAGATTGACAGGAGATGAAAAGACCAGCTTCGGATAGTGGGGTGCGAATAAGGCCCCTAGAGTATCCTCAGGACCTCAGGCTCCAGGGCCCAGCAGGAGGAGCCCCAGCTATTCTATCGAGACGGATCCCTCAGAGGATCCCGCGACGATTCCCCGGAGTCCGCCCCCGATGAGGAGGATCACCCCGAGGGCGGCTATGATACGGATCCATCGAGTATTCGGCGGGGGCACGGGGGAAGAGCTTCCCAAGATTGGCTGGGTGCTCTATGGTGGAGCACTATGTTAGACCCGACCTCCTCGGTGAGCGATTCTGCCGGCTATTCCCGGCCCCCTATCCACGGCCGTCGGTGAACCGGGAGTTGCCGGGCTATCTATGATCCTCGGATTCGAGATGAGATGACGATGAGTACACTTCACCCTATAGCCCAGAGATCGAGTGGAGACCGCTCGTCTACGGTATATGAGCCCTTATTGGAATTTGTTCTATGTATGTGTATTTGCCGTACGATTGTTACTTAATAGCGGCAAGCCGAAATCTAAAGGCGATGGCCAAGTATTTATACGTCACGATGATTAAGGTGTGCTTACTACCATAGTGGGTGTTTGGAAGTTTAGGACGGGAAGTAATCGTATTCGTAAGCGAAAGGTGAACACGGGGGATCGAGAAGGGTAAAACGGTAATTGTGTCATGAGAACGTTTTGAAAGCTGCAAGGCTTCAATTTACTCCAGGTTGTGTGCTGAAGGTCATACGGTGACGTGAACGCTATCGGACTAATATTAAAGCACCGTATTTCATCGAGTTCCGGAAAAGCGTCTTTGCAGGTGAGAAATTGTGGGATGGGTGACCCACGGGAAGTTTTACGAAAGTCTCACAAGTTCGGACGTAAGAGGCAAATGAGAAGCTAGTGGTGATCAAGGAAGTAGAGTGTGCGAAGTGGGCCGGAACCTTAAGTGGTCGCGTAGTACGAGGTAGATTAGACCGATAAAGAGAAAGAAGATGCATCACGGCTTCGGAATTAGAGGTGAGTTTGAATAGTGGTTGGAAATATTTTGAAAGCGAGGCGGTAGCACTATATGTCTATGCGTGTGTATAATGTCTCATACCTGGTCTTATTAGCGAGATAGGTGTATTCGGCAACCAACGTGGCGATATAGGGAAGGCATTAATTGGACGGAACGAAGCTCAAGTGAGACGACGGTGTATAGATGGCACAAATGTTATAAGGCAAGCCGATGTTGTGGTTATTACGGGCCAAGTTTGGGAAGTTCGAATGCAATGATATGTGGAAAAGGGAAGAAAGTGAGTAGATGGAAGGTCAGAGAATCAAAACGTCGGGATCAAAGTACCGCCTAATTGGAATGAGGAATACAAACATAGGGCAAAGTATAATCGGGTGATAGTATGAGTACGCCCCTAAAGGGGGGGAAGCCAGCGCGAGGGGTGCAAGCGTAAGAAGGAGGCAATTGACACCGCAATATATTCGATACGGATGCTCGGACTGAGTAAGATCCACCCGAAATAAATCGGTAAGATTCTATGGCCAAGGGTAGTAAGGGGGAAAGAAAAAAAATAGGAAACCTCCTTTTGTGGTAGGACATGAGGACATCAAGGAGCAATGCTAGTACGGAAGGAATATGTGGGGCGAGTGAGCCAAGAAAGGAAAGACCGTAACCAAGGTTAGAAATGCTTCATATAGAGTCGTACAAGAATAGTTATGTTACCTGTAAAAATTTATATGCTAGGGATGAAACCGACCAATACTTAAAGAGAAGCGCTTGGATTCAGTAATAACGACATGATTACGAGACTTTGGGTGCCTTAAGAAAAGATGTAAAGACAGCATTCAGGACCTGATATGGGCATTATGAATTCAGAGTGATCGCACTGGGGTGACTAATGCCGTGCGTTTACGGATCTGATGAATCGGGTATTCAGGTCGTTCTTAGATATGTTCGTAATCGTAATTATCGATGATATTCTGGTTTATTCACGACCAGAAGAGGAACACGCAGATCATCTAAGGAAAGTACTTGGGGTGCTCCAACACCAGAAATTATATGCTAAATTTGCTAAATATGGATTACGTCGTACTTGATGGCATTCTGAGGCATATTATTGGGCTGATAGCATCCGTTGGATACCCGTAAGATTGAGGCCGTAAAGAATTGGCCTAGACCTACGACACCTGCGGGTGCGTAGTTTTCTGGGATTGGCCAGTTATTACGGGAGATTTGTAGAAGTTTGCTTCGATTTCGGCGCCTTTGGCCAGGGCGGCTCGGAGAAGGGTGAGCCAAGTTCCGGTGGACTGATGTTTGTGAAGCGCAGCTTCCGCTTCTTTGAAAGAGAAGTTGACTACGATTCCGATTCGACTTTTCCCGAAGGTCCAGATGGGTATGTTATTTATTGTGATGCCTCTGGTATTGGTTTGGGGTGTGTATTGATGCAGCACGGCAGAGAGCTTATGCCTCCCGGCAGCTCAGAAAGCACGAGAGAAATTATCCTACTCACGATTTGGAGCTAGCCGTGGTAATTCATGCTTTGAAGATGTGGATACATTATTTATATGGTGTTCACGTTGATATTTATACAGATCATAAGAGCCTCCAGTACATCTTTAAGCGAAGGAGAGTCAACTTGCGGCGGAGGAGGTGGTTAGAGTTGGCGAAAGATTATGATGTTGATATTCTATACCATCACGGGAAAGCCAATGTTGTAGCGGAGATGCACTCAGCCGTAAGTCTATGGGCAGTCTAGCGGACGTGCCATCAGAGAGGAAAGACATGGTTCGCGAGATCCATCAGTTGGCTAGTCTTGGAGTCCGTTTGGCTGATTCTGGAGATATTGGGGTTTCTGTTCGAGGAATTGCTGAATCCTCTATTACGGAGGAGATTAAGCGGCGTCAGTATGAGGATCCTGTTCTGGACGATCCTGAGACGCAGCCCCCCTGAAGAAAAGACCCCGTTCGAGATTACATACGATGGAGTACTATTACGCGGGGCGATTATGTGTGCGATGTTGCGGGCCGCGGCGACGGGTTATGGGCGAGGCACATTATGCCCGTTATTCTGTTCACCCAGGGTCGACGAAGATGTATCATGATCTTAGATGCTTATACTGGGGGGATGGTATGAAAAGAGATATAGCAGAGTTTGTCGCTCAGTGCCCGAATTGTCAACAGGTTAAGATCGAGCATCAGAAACCCGGTGGATTATTGCAGGAGATGAAGATACCGTCGTGGAAGTGGGAAATAATTAATATGGACTTTATTACAAGCTTACCTCGCACTCCACGGAGGTATGATTCCATATGGGTTATTGTTGATAAGGCCGAAATCGGCCCATTTCCTCCCAGTTCGGACTACGTATTCGGTGAGGATTGCCAAGGTTATATATTAAGGAGATTGTGAGGCTTCACGGAGTCCCCATATCTATTATCTCCGACAGAGGTGCCCAGTTTACAGCTAATTTCTGGAGATCATTTCAGGAAGGATTAGGGACACAGGTGAGTCTCAGTACAGCATTCCATCCTGACGACGACGGACGGGCGAGCTGCACTATTCGGACGGTCGAAGATATGTTGCGGGCTGCGTTATTGATTTCGGGGTAGCCGGGATGATCATTCGCCGCTTGTTGAATTTGCTTATAATAACAGCTATCACTCCGGTATTCGGATGGCACCATATGAGGCTTTGTATGGCGAGCAGAAACGGGTCACCGATTGGATGGTTTGATATTGGCGAGACTAAATTAATTGGCCCAGAGGTGATCCAGCAAGCAGTTGATAAGGTGAAGCTTATTCGGGAGCGGTTGTTAGCGACCCAGTCGGCAAATCATATGCGTATAATCGCCGTCGACATTTTTAGAGTTTGTAGACTGGTGATTGGGTATTCTGAAAGTGTCACCTATGGGGTGTTATGAGATTCGGCAAGAAAGGAAGCTCAGTCCGAGATATATTGGGCCTTATCAGATTATTCGTAAAATAGGCAAGGTTGCCTATGAATTAGATCTGCCACCGATTTGGGAGCAGTGCACCGGGTATTCCACGTTTCTATGCTTCGTAAATGCATTGGTGACCCCTCCGCAGTATTTCACTGTAGATGATATCCAAAGTCACGAGAGGAGCTATCTTATGAAGAGCAGCCTATAGCCATATTGGATCGTCAGGTAAAAAGGTTGCGGAATAAAGAAGTGGCTTCTGTTAAAGTATTATGGCGAAACAATAACCGGGAAGAGATGACCTGGGAGGCTGAGGAGGAGATGAAGATGAAGTATCCTTATTTATTTCCGGTACCTACAGGTAATCTAAATTCCTTATTTGACTACGTTGATCAATGAATGAATTGTGTGTGATAGCTATAAAAGAAACTCCCCCGAACTGTTTGTAAAGCCCGTAAGATTAGTTTAACATTCGAGGATGAATGTTCTAAAGGGGGGGAGGATGTTATATCCCGTATTTTGTGCATTGAGACAATTCGGATTAACTATGGTAAGTTAGGGACAAAACCATTCCGGGATACAAAGTCGGGACTTTTGACCTTTGATTTTATTTTAAGACATGAGTTGTTCATGAATTTGTTGCCATGGAACATTTAGGAAAATTTGGGACCAAAAGTGATATAATTGGAAGTTGGAAATCATGCAAAATTGGCCCTTTGGCCGTGTGACCTTGGAAATGGTCCCACACATTTTGTGGACAAATTTAATTGGTCCAACACATGTGTGGGCCATGGGACACATGTATAATTCATGTGGGAGCATAAAAGATGACTACTAAGTCATCTTTCTCCTCATTCAACACTTAGAAAAAAAAAGGAGAACTTGGATGAACAACAAGAGGGTATTCGGCCAAGAGAGTGAAAAACCAAGTCCAAATTGAGCCATTCCAAAAATATTTCCTTAGTGCAAATCCACTAATTGGAGGTCCCTAGGTAACGTGGAAGTGTTGTTGGAGCGATCAAACCGCTAGTTTTCATCCTAGCTAACCCTAGCTAGTTGTGAAGTTGAAGGAACAAGGTAAGATTTAATCTTGTTTTTATGTGTTATGAATTATGTATGCATGTTGTAGTATGTTAAAATGGAGAAAATTCATGAAATATGGCATGTTGGAGTTGAGGCCGTACAGTGTAGTGTATGGCCGTGTAGGTGTGTGTGTTGTGTTGTGTTGAAGTAATGAATTAAAGTCTAGTTAGCATGTTTTGATTGTTGTAGAGTGAAGAAATAGATGAGAATCGTCAATATGTGTATGTGTAATGTTGGCCGAATATTGGTCATATTATATGACAATGAAGGGATCAATTCTAATTAGTGTTTTGGTTGTTGTCGTTGTGAATTCTACGTTGATAATGGGATTCTAATGACTCAAATTGATATTGTAAGTGTTGCGGGCTGATTTGGAGGTTATTGTGCATTTGATGTAATTTGTATATTTATGAGAATGACATTGTTAGAGGGTGAATTGTTGGTGCAAATCATGATTTGGAAATGAGGAATGTGTTATAGTTGAGGTTCTCGGGTTTGGGGCAATTTCGGGTGAGTTGGAGTATTATTTGGGATGTTTGAAACATTATATGAATTGTTTAAGATGTCTTTGAATATTGTTGGTATGGGTTTGGGTTGGTATTGGAATATATGAGCGTTGATGTTGGCTTGAATGTAAGCCGTTGAATTGAATATAATGAATGTTGTTGAATGATGTAAAAGAGGGTTACTAATGTTATATTGCCTTTCGGATTGATTATTGATGTTGTTAGGTTGGTTGTTGGTGTTGTTGTTGTTGTTGATTTGGCCGAGTTAAATTCTCGGGGTTGGTCTATTTACAGGGGAAATGCTGCCCAAATTTCTGTAGAATTATGTGCTAGTTTGGAATTAAACGCCCAAATGTCTATAGCTAATGTTTGGCATATTATGACGTATTTGTAGACCTTGGGGAGCCCGAGGCGTAGGTTGGGATTAGCTTGAGTTTGGATTAGCTTTGAGAACGGACGAGGTATGTAAAGCTCAACCCTTCCTTCTTTTGGCATGCCTTAGTTATAAATAGGCTATGACACGAGCCTCGAGAAAATCCTATTCTCGCAATCCGAGCATGTCTATGATTCTTATTTGTTCCTTGGTATTCGTATGTTTGATGTGATGAAATATTGGCCCTTATGTCTTTGGAATAATTGATTTCCAAATGTTGCATAAAAAATTTTGTTTTTAAAGAATTCCGTAACTACGAACGCCCGTAACTTTCACAGAAAGACTCGGATTGCCTCGATATGTTCATAGGAGATTTTATGACGTATGATGAGTATGTTCTCCATAGGCGGGCCCGGCTCGGGTCGACACCCGTCCGTGGGTCCCGCGACTTTCCTTTATGTAACTCTGATGACTTTTGAAAGAATTTGGTATGACTATGATTCCGATTTTCAAGTATGGTCATTTTACTTATCTTTTGAGTCTATGATAATGATTTTATACATATGGTTACTCACGACTCTGCTCGTGCATTCCGTTGTATCTTTCGCCGAGTCCCGGGCCGGTTCTGTTGTCGTGCGCACTATGTTATACTCCGGTGTTATCTTGTGTTATGGTTCACCGAGCCTCTCGCTAGAGGGCCGGGTTCCGCTTTATATTTGGTGTTATCCGTGTATGGCGTTATCTTTGTGTTATGATGTGTGACGGGGATATGGAGATTTGAAACCTTCTGGTGTTATGCTGTGTTATGGTGCTATCGACGGGCGGGCGACCATATTTTCTGTGCCCTATGCATGATTTGTATTTTTTTAAGGTAAACATTTTGGTATTTTGGATATGCACTTACTTTCTGTACTTCTGTATCGATTATGACTCAGATTTGTTTACCATATCTTCTGCTTTGCATACTCAGTACATATTTAAATCGACCCCCTTTCTTCGGTGGGGTCGTTTCATGCCGCAGTACGGACGTACAGTTCGGTGATCCGCCAGTTTAGGACACCTATTCTGCTGTTTGGAGTGCTCCCTTTATTCCGGAGCCCACATTTTGGTATATATTCGTTCGCTGCATATGTATGTGTTTGTTTAGGGGTACGGCGGGGCCCTGTCCCGTCATGACTCTGTTGGTCTGTTTAGAGGTCTGTAGACGTATATGTGGGTTGTGCCTATTCTGTACAGGTGTGTTTGTATGATGTATGTTCTGGGCGATCCTATTCGCCGTGGCAGCCTTGTCGGCTTGCATTTGTACATGTTTTGGGCCGTTGTGCCATTTGATAGCCTTACCGGCTTCTGATATATATATGTTTGTGTTTGAGATGTGTTTGAGACAGTTTGAGATAATTTGGGACAGCGTCTGATATTTGTATACGCGTAAGCTATCTGTATGTGATCCAGATTAGATGAATGTGTCTGGGTGCCCAGCTCGGGCACTAGTCACGGCCTACGGGGTTGGGTCGTGACATTGACTATCTTTTGAATTGACAAACTTTTGGACTCTTAAGTTCTACGTAAATTCCTAATTGGACTTCAATTTGACTTCTCTTCATATTAATTATTTTTTTATAGGCAGAAGATCATTTGGTTAAGTTTGAACATTGGTTTGAAGCATGTGGAGTGGTGATTTTAAATTTAAGGATTTGATTATGTCATTTTTGAGTGTCTCTCATCTGGAGTTGTTAAAAAAAGATGTGTTGAGACATTTTATGGAGTTGGATGATGTGAACTTGTGTGATAATATGTTCCATTGCTTGGTTTTGTCACAACTTAACTCTGGTACTAATAGTGTGTTAAAGTTTAGGATTTTTGGTCGTGACTGTGTATTTGATCGTGACTGTTTCCATCTGATTACGGGGTTGGATAACTGTGCTGGTGATTTTAATGTTGCCTACTAGACTAAACAGATTGTTTCCCAAATGTGGAAAGAATAAAGTTGTTGATCCTAGGAAGTTCTTACAATTTTGTTCACTAATCGGCCTTCTGGTTTTAGAGTAAAATATAGTGATCCTGTTAGGCATGCTGAGGTCTATATAGTGGAGAGGGTGTCTTTGGGTCGTGATGAGCAATCTTTTGTCAAAGATCATATAATGAAGAAAATTGATGATGATGCTCTTCAGATTTCTTATCCTTGGGGTATTCTTGGTTTTAATTGGTTAGTACAGTCACTTTGTGGTTGTTTGAGGACTTTCAAGACCATGCCATTTAAAAAGTCGTTCGAGTTATATGATTAATGGGTTTCCTTATGCTTTAAATGCGTGGGCATTTGAGGTTTTCCCTATTTTTTGGGGATTTTCAAAGTACAATGGTCTAAATTTTCCTCGTATGTTGTGTTGGGGTCCGTCAAAGCAATCTGATTATCGTGTTATTACTGAGAATTTCTTCCATGATGAAAAAGTATGTGCTTTTCCAGTTGCGTTTTCTTTCTTTTTGGTTTGTTGTAATTTTATTTGAATGTGTCATGTTTTTTTTTGTATGGTTGTATAGAGATTTAAGAGGTATAATGCCAACGTTGTTGTTGCTATGGAACAAGAGAGGCACAATTATCCAGTTGCACTTCAATTTGCTGTTGATTCAGGCTCTTATTCTTCGGGTATGGTTTTGCCACCTCCAGTGATTGATCATCTACTTGATGTACGTCATAATCTATCTGTGATTCAACCTATGCCTTTAGGCCTTTGTTCAAAAGTCATGGCTTTAGAAGGCAGAATTGTGATTCAACTTCTGCCTTCAGGCCTAACTTGCTCAAAAGTTATGCCTGAGAAGGCAGAGTTCTGATTCAACTTCTGCCTTCAGGCCTAACTTGTTCAAAACTCCTTAGTTTATGTTTGTGTTCAGGCCCAATAATATATGTTTTTTTTTATTTGATTTGTCTATATAGGGTGCTATTTCCAGTGTGAAGAAGAAACTGGAAGATGAACGCTCTACTATTGTCAAGGAAGTCACAGTATGATATCTTTTTTTTTTTTGGGTTTTAATTTTGTTTGTATCCATGTATGTTGACACCTTATTTTTGACCTCCCGTAATTTACTTTACTTACTCGGAGTCCTTGGACAATAAATAAAATCAGCTACGCACTCCTGAGGGGGTCTAGTTGTTTCTTATAAATTATTTAGGACAACATGTCACCCTTTTGAATTGATAAAGAAATATTTGAAGTTATTTCAATTTTGTGGAGATTTTATTCTTTTATTACGCGGAGGGGCAAGAAAACCCCTTCTTAACAATTATTCGTTCGATTAATTAAAACAGGGAAATTAGATTAGTGAGCAAATTTCATTTCAGTTCTATTGTCCAAGGCATTTGGAGTAATTGGAAGGGATGACCATTTTACCCTTTTCCGTGCGTGCTTGTGTAATCGATTTATTTGCTTAACTTATAGGCCGATGTCTGCAAATGATTTTCGTTTTTGTTTTATGAATTATTTTTCTTATACTATTTAAGTCCTAATGGACTAACAATTGATTCTTTTATTTTTTTTATTTAATTATGTATTAGCTTTTTTTTTTTTTGACTCGCTATATATATGTATGTAATACATGGTGTATATAAACACATGTGTATGTACATAGGACCAGGCCTTAAATGGGTAGGACAGGCCCAGTCCATTTGACCCACGACCCGGCCCAGTTAAGATTAAAAGGAGCGGGGGGTATTATACTCCATTACCCCCTCCCCCCCGGTCCATTTCATTTTATTAAAAGAGAGGGGGGGGGGGGCTCGGTTGCAAATTAGGGAAAACAGAGGCAGCTAGGGCAAAACCCTAGCGCCGCCCTGCCTTCCGCGACCTGCTTTCCACTGTGCTAGTGTCATTTGGAGTGGGGAAGGAGGCAAAGCATTCAATGCTTTGTCCTTCTCCACCTAAATCTCGGCCAAACACGCCGTAAAGTATACCCACCCTTTTTTTTTTTTATATATATGTGCAGATTTGAGTCTTAGCCCTTGATTTCGTTTGAGTTTTTTATCCGAGCCGTTTATATCAAGGTTTGTGTTACACCTTGGAAAATTTCGCGTTATCAAGACTGTGGATGGCTCAGTATGAGCTCAGAGGAGAGCAGAGTTACACAAGGAGTATGGATGAAGATTATGTTATCTGAGCATAAGAACATATATATGATATTTGGAGAGTGTATGGAGTAAATCGGTTAACATGATCACTCGATGATAGCCCTCGAAACCATGAGTTAAGGTGGGGCCCACATGTTGGGATTTTGTAAAGGATATATTATAAGTGATACAAGTAGTACATGGAAAGTTGAGCAAGTCCTAAGAAGGACCCATAAGCCAAATATGGACATAAGCCCTCCAAAAGGGCGATTTAAGGAAACGTTTTCGGATGATTTGACTTGGAGGGGCAAAATCGGCATTATAAGTTTGGAATTTGGAAAAATACCAAGAATAAAAGTTGTAGATAATTGAAAGAGCTTTCCCACCATAGGTCTTGGGCCCTCACACGATGTCGGAATCAAGAGTTATGGCCATTTTAAGAGCAAGACCTAAGGCTAAAATGGCTGCGGGCCCCACGTGAGAAGGTCGGTGAAACCGACCTAGGAGGGGTATAAATACCCCATAAACCCCATTTTTTCAGCATAATAACATATTCCAAAGGGTCCTAGAAAATTCTCCACACCTCCCCCAAGCATTATAGTCCGATAAATCAAGAATTTGACAAGATTACGCCAAACTAGTCCGTGAAAGGTGATTGTTCTTGCTTCTACTTAAGCTTGGTGTTGGAAAAGGTTGATGTGGCAGAGTTTTTTTTTCAAGTATAAGGTATGTTATTTATCCCATCTTTTATGTTGAGTTTATTTGAAGGTCTAGCAAACCTTAAAAATGAAACTAGTTATGGGGAAAAGGTCATAGAGTGTTGTATCGTAGTTGTTGTGTTTATGGGCTGTTTTGAACGTGTTGTGGCCATGTGGATGGACTGATTTAGGCATACAAAAATGGTATCTAACATTGTTGGCGTGTTGATGAGATTACACTCCTTGATTGGGATGGAAGAAAGTGCATATTGTTGTTGTATGTTGAAAAACGTCGTGTGGGATGTTTATGGAATATGTTGGTATGAATAATAGTATTGTTGATGTGGGTATTATTATTATTGTTGGTTGTTGAATTGAGAATTCGGGCTAGGCATATAAACAGGGGAAATGCTGCCCGATTTTCGGCAGAATATAGAATAGTTTGATTTGAAACTTGGTACAAGTGTGCGATGAAAAGGCTAACGTTAGTGTAAATCCTCTTAAATGTAGACTTACGAGCTTGGACGCATAAGCGTAGCCAATAGGAGGTTGAACAGGTATGTTAAGGCTCGCCCCTTTCTTTCAAAGGCATGATTCTTAGATTACGATTTCACAAACGCTTCCATAACTTCGTTGTTTTCAAAAGTTAGAAGTCTATGATTCCAAGGCATGATTTCTTTTTCCGATAACCTATAAATGCTTTCTAAAATGTCCGTATCTTTCCAAAATGGAGGTTTATGACTCGTAAGCTTTCATGACAACTCGATGGATATGTTTTACCATGACAACGATGATGTCAAAGATGAGAATATTTTCCTACAATTAATATGCTGATGATGATTCCATGTTTAAAGGTTCCAAGTTTACGATTTCAATGATGATATGAGAATGTTGAACTATTTCTTGATTTCACAATTTTATTCATGGATGATGACTATTTTTAAAGATTCCAAAGTATACGAATTGTTGCCTTATGATCCTATTCTATGTCTTTTCATGATGTTATTCTTCATTGATAGTCTCACCTTATAATAATTGTTCCTTCAAGGTGAGACAAAGCGATGATGATTACTCCATAACACAATCGGAGGTTACCGACCTTACGTCACTCCGATAGATACATGACTTTCCTTGGGTTCTCACGCATGCTACTTATATGATATATGTATATGATATATGTATATGTAAATAGGAATATGGGAAAAAGGGCGAGAGCGTTATATACGCGTAACCACCTGATCAGTTGGTATTATGACATGATACCGAGTCCCGAAAGGGCCGGGTAAGATGATACCGAGTCCCGAAAGGGCCGGGTAAGATGACACCGAGTCCCGAAAGGGCCGGGTAAGATGATACCGAGCCTACATGGCCGGGTAAGATAACACCATGTAAGATGCTATATGTATATAAATATATGTATCTATATATATATATGTGGATATGTATGGAAAGGTTCTTAAAAAGCTGAGCATGCACGACATTCGCCTTAAAAAGGCATTCAGAGGCACAGGTTGACCTCTTTTATATATTACCTTATCCCTATATGTTCGTTATATTATTTTTCGTGTTCGGTATTTCTTACTATGTCACCGTTCATGCCTTATATACTCGCACAATCGTTCGTGCGACGTCCCTTCTTGTGACGCCGCGTTCATGCCCGCAGTAAACGGATCCGACTCGTAGGTGATTTATCGACGGATGCTCGGAGCACTCTACTTACTTCGGAGTGTCAAGATATGGATATTGGTCATTATGGTTACTTGTATTCTATGTAGAGGCTCGTAGACACGTGTGTACAGTAGATGTTTCATAATCTTGTTAGTCCACACTGCTGAATGTTATTTTAGTAGCCCTGTCGGCTGGTAATGATGAATATAATTGCTGAAGATTATCTAGAGAGGTGTTGTTAAGTTGTGATATATACATATAGATGTATCCTTACGGATTATGATTCCCATGAGTTACCTTTATATTCCACCCAAAAGTGATTATAAGATGTATGTTTAGGGTGCTCGGTGTATTAGCTCCGGGTACCTGTCATGGCCCTCTCGTTGGGTCATGACAAAAGTGGTATCAGAGCAATTCGTCCTAGGGATTGTCTACGAGCCGTGTCCGGCAGAGTCTTGTTTATGGGTGTGAAGCGCGCCACACTTATAAACAGGAGGCTGCAGGGCATTTAGGAATAATTAGCCTTCTTTCTCATCTTAGATCATGCGATAGAGCCATGTTATCAGGATTTTCCCCTTTTCCTGACCGTGTGTTATAATTTCAGTATGCCGGTGAAAAGGAAAGCTACGGGGCCCGTGAGAAGGGCAAGACGGTGGCGAAAGAAGAACCGAGCGGAGCCACCGGCAGAAGTAGGAGTGGGTCTGTTTCATAATGATGCCCCATCTCGGACCTCTCCCACCATACCCATTTCAGAGGAGCAAGAAGGGGCCTCAGGCCTAGCTCCAATATCTTCAGTTCCCCCATCTGATGCCTCGGGCCAGGAGATCAAACAGGCCATTCTTTTGCTAACTCAGTTAGTCACCGCTCAGGCTTAGCGGTAAAGTACGGGACATGGTGACAGAGCTGTTAGTGCTAGAGCCCGGATTTTATCAGTTTAGACCCTCCAGAGTTCTTTGGGTCGAAATCGGAGGAGGACCCGCAGAGCTTTATAGATGAGATGTCGAGAACGTTACGATTAATGCATGCTTCCGATACTGAGTCAGTAGAATTGGCTTCTTATAGATTACGGGATGTTGCGGTACATTGGTATGCAATTTGGATGTCTTCTAGAGGAGTCAATGCTCCTCCACCAGTATGGCAAGAGTTTGTGGATGCTTTTCTCCGACATTATTTGCCGCCGGAGGTTCGACGAGCCAGAGCTGATGAGTTTTTGAATCTCAGACAAGGGAATATGAGTGTTCGAGAGTACAGTCTTCGATTTAACTCCTTGGCAAGGTATGCCCCAACAATGGTGGCTGACATGGGAGATCGTGTACATCGGTTTGTGAGTGGATTGGGGCCACATTTGATTAGGGAATGCTTGACGCCTCACTCCGGGAAGGAATGGATATCTCTCGTATTCGGTGCCCATGCCCGAATGAAGAACAGCAGCGATCACAAGGCGAGGTGAGCGTGGTTCTGATAGGGGTTGCAGTAAGAAGGCCAGATCTGTAGGCACCGCCAATAAGTTCAGAGGAAGTCAATGGCAGCAAAATCCTAGGTACTCAGGCCATTCGGTAGCTAGTGCGTCTCCTCGATTTGCAGGCAAGAGGTTCGATCATCCTAATTACTCTGGACCGGGTCGTAACTCTAGAGTTTCGGGTTTCCAATATGGAGGTGAACCCGGTCAGATAAGACCGCCCTTATTGCAGTGTAATCAATGTGGCAGGTCGCATTTCGGACCGTGCCGTTTTGGTTTGGATGTTTGCAATGCCTGTGGTCAGCCAGACCACATTATGCGTAAGTGTCCATTTCTAGACCATAAAAGGACGGTACAGCCTACAGGATCGGCAGCAGGATCGTCTTCATCGGTGCGCCCTCTGGGACGATACACCCAAACGTCAGTAGGTCGTGGTGGAGTTAGAGGGATAGTGTCCAGCTTAAGTAGTCCTCAGAACCGTATTTACGCATCGGCCGGCCAGCAGGACTTGGAGTTTTCGCCCGATGTTGTCACAGGTATATCATCAATATGTTTTATGATGTGTATTCATTGCTTGATTCGGGTTCTGCATTGTTATATATTACTCCTTATATTGCTGGTTGGATTGGGGCGAAACTTGAGCCGGTCAAAACTTTCAAAAGTATTTTATTAGTGAAATGCGAGAATGATTAAATGGGGGGAATAGGTCTATGATTAAGTGTGACCCGTAAACATAAGTTTATTAATGCTTTGCGAAAAGGGTAACAAGGAGTACGAAGAGGTTGAAGTTTTGAATCACGCTGTACGAACGGTGTGGCTCATTAAGTTATAACGAGGGTTATGGGACTACTTGTTAAGTAAGGTATCTTATGCATAAGGAGTGAGTTTCCACGACATCCATATAAAGATTTTTTTTAAAGGGCTATGTGTTACCCCGTTATTAGTACATTGGGATAGCAGAGTACAATACTCCTATGACAGTGTAAACTGATCGCAAGAGAGTGTAAAGGGGTTGACGTTAAACCTCAAGCTGCAATTTATCAAGGATGGTGTTCTGAGGGAAAAGACTTATCAGGTGAGAGTCGGGGCGAAGGTTAAAAGTAAAGGGAGAACTCAAGGATATGACATATGATATTGACATGCATGATTTGTGTTTTTTTTTTTTAAAAAAAGTAAAAAGTAAGAAATATGAGTGAGTAAAGCCTCCAAAAGAGACGACGGGCAAAGCACGAGACCATTTGGGTAAATTGATGACATAGAATAGGAATCCATGTGAAGACTGGGAGATTGGGTCATAGTGGAAATGGAATAAAATATAAGGAACGTGCGTGGAAGAGAAGATCGCCCGGCCGTAGCATCAGAAAGATAGATAAGGGTTGATGAACGGGGATGGAGAGAGTGTAAATTGTAAGAATTCCGCTCTAACAGCAAGAAGTAGTAGGACACTCGGAAAACTCGGATGCACAGCGGCGACATAAACGCATAGTTAAGAAGGATTATGAGTAAGTGAGCTAAATGGGCGAAAGGATTGGTAGTGGATGGAAAGGCATAGGAATATTGACAAGAACGGCGGTATAGATATAAATCGAAGAAGAACTTAGGGTAAGAAACCTTAGAGATATTATAAGAAAGTCGGGAAGAGAGATAAGGATTTAGGTATAACCGAAAACTTCATAAAGGACGTAGTGAATCTCGACGTCCCCATTAATCTGTGAGTCCAGGATGCTGTTAGTCATGAAAGACAGAAGTACGAAAAAGAAAGCATCGGAATTGGATACCCTTATGAGTATTCCAGTTAAATACGAGAAGTGTAGCTAGCGAGAAGATAAATACGTCGGACTACGTGATGAAGGAACTTCAGCTTTAAGAAAGTCATGAAGGGCGGCACATAATTATCGGAGATAATGGACGTTTGGAAGCTATTAGCGTATAAGGGTCCCCTTAATAAGGGAGGAAGAGCAGGTTGGACTTGCAAAGAGTTACGATAGTCTCAAGCTCCAAAAGAAGAAACTTACTAGCTCGGGAATAAAGTTCGAGGCGTATTGGCATATCGGGAAGGTAATGGAAAGAAGTAGAAACGAATTGACAATACGGGTACCATGAGGTAGATATGCGGAAGGGAGTATGGAAGAGAACTCAAGAGAGCACCTTACGTCAAGAGGAATTACGATATTTTTAGACCATGATTTGAATCCCTCGTATTGGGTAAATTCGCGCCGTACCTAAATATGCAGCAACATGTCTTAAGGGCAATGAAAAGAGCAAAAAAGGTCTTCGAGTCAAATTCACAAAGGATGATAGAGAGGATGACGAACCTAAAGGACACTCAGGGTGATGACAAGAGGAAATTTTGCACCAAAGAGGATAACAATTGTGTTAAAAGGAACAACGATTGGTAGTTCGAAATTTTTGAAAGATGCTCCTATGAATGGAGATAAAAGAGTTCACCGTATATTAGAAGATATTTCATGGATCGCTAATTATACTAAATATGAAAGCATGTGCTATGGAGTATATAAACCATCAATATGAAGCTATGCCCGACTATAATTGCAAAAGGCTACCCCGAAAATACGATAAAGAATAACGACAGATGAAGTGACTGTCGGTATAATGGTACATGTAACTGTTGTGGAGCTAGATATACATATATGTGGTAAGGGAGTCGTAATGGAGTGAGAATTGTTGTAGCCCTATGCTTTGAGTTGTATTGGGAGATTTAAAGGAATTCAAAATGTAGGTTAAAGAAATAGTTGTGGCAGGAGCTCAAAAATGTGGCGAGCTACAAATTTAATTGAACTCGGATTATGAATTGCCATAAGTGTAACTATGCTGTGAAGGATAGAAAAGGGTGAAGAATCATTAGGTATATACGTACTTTGGATCAAGGGAAATGATCTTGGAAAGGAACTGGAAGGAATATCCTAACGAACACAGCCATTATGCCCACCAGCGATAAAGTCGTGTTGAATAAACACTTACAGTGTAGGGGTAGGAGAGATAGTGACAAGGATGTGCAGACTGATGAATCTGCCCGATAAACTATAAGGAGTCAGTGCAGTGCATATCTAAGGCCGACAGACATTAAAAAGAGTAGGCCGAGAAGGTACCGAGAGGATAAACGCAGAAAGGGCACCGTGTACGAGAAATTTAGTGGGTCACTAGCAAGCAAACAAGGAAAGATAAAAAGAGAAATACTTACGGGACAATAAATAGTCAAGGCACACCATGTTAAGACTACACTGCTTGAGACAAAATAAGAGCGAGGTGCTAGCCAATTTCTGACCGTGTACGTGAGGGCAAAGAAGTGGAAAAAGTTAAGAAATGAAGTCTAGATACCCGTATCTATTTAAGCCCCAAAGGATATGCAAACAGAGCCCTCAGGTATGTAATGCTTTATTTAAAGCGATTTCTTGGTCGTGTGTGGGCCAGTATGGATGTTGATGTGTAGCCCGGTAGGGCGATCATATATTTTGGGTTGTTGTGATAGGATGATAGTGGTACAATTACAGGGGAAACTCTGGTAAAATTTTCGTAGAAATCCCTAAGAACTTAACATTCGAGGACGAATGTTGCTTAGGGGGGAAGGATGTTACACCTTGGAAAATTTCGCGTTATCAAGACTGTGAACGGCTCAGTATGAGCTCAGGGGAGAGCAGAGTTACACAAGGAGTATGGATGAAGATTATGTTATCTGAGCATAAGAACATATATATGATATTTGGAGAGTGTATGGAGTAAATCGGTTAACATGATCACTCGATGATAGCTCTCGAAACCATGAGTTAAGGTGGGGCCCACATGTCGGGATTTTGTAAAGGATATATTATAAGTGATACAAGTAGTACATGAAAAGTTGAGCAAGTCCTAAGAAGGAACCATAAGCCAAATATGGACATAAGCCCTCTAAAAGGGCGATTTAAGGAAACGTTTTCGGATGATTTGACTTGGAGGGGATAAAACGGCATTATAAGTTTGGAATTTGGAAAAACACCAAGAATAAAAGCTGTAGATAATTGAAATATATTTCCAACCATAGGTCGTGGACCCTCACACGATGTCGGAATCAAGAGTTATGGCCATTTTAAGAGCAAGACCCTAACTGCCAAACGGCTCCGCGGGCCCCACGTGAGAAGGTCGGTGAAACCGACCTAGGAGGGGTATAAATACCCCCATAAACTCCATTTTTTCAGCATAATAACATTCCAAAGGGTCCTAGAAAATTCTCCACACCTCCCCCAAGCATTATAGTCCGATAAATCAAGAATTTGACTAGATTACGCCAAACTAGTCCGTGAAAGGTGATTGTTCTTGCTTCTACTTAAGCTTGGTGTTGAAAAAGGTTGATGTGGCTGAGTTTTTTTTTCAAGTATAAGGTATGTTATTTATCCCATCTTTTATGTTGAGTTTATTTGAAGGTCTAGCAAGCCTTAAAAATGAAACTAGTTATGGGGAAAAGGTCATAGAGTGTTGTATTGTAGTTGTTGTTTTTATGGGCTGTTTTGAACGTGTTGTGGCTCTGTGGATGGAATGATTTATGCGTACAAAAATGGTATCTAACATTGTTGACGTGTTGATGAGATTACACTCCTTGATTGGGATGGAAGAAAGTGCATATTTTTGTTGTATGTTGAAAAACGTCATGTGGGATGTTTATGGAATATGTTGGTATGAATAATAGTATTGTTGATGTGGGTATTATTATTGTTGTTGGTTTTTGAATTGAAAATTCGGGCTAGGCATATAAACAGGAGAAATGCTGCCCGATTTTCGGCAGAATATAGAATAGTTTAATTTGAAACTTGGTACAAGTGTGCGATGAAAAGGCTAAAGTTAGTGTAAATTCTCTTAAATGTAGACTTACGAGCTTGAACGCATAAGCGTAGCCAATAGGAGGTTGAACAGGTATGTTAAGGCTCGCCCCTTTCTTTCAAAGGCATGATTCTTAGATTACGATTTCACAAACGCTTCCATAACTTCGTTGTTTTCAAAAGTTAGAAGTCTATGATTCCAAGGCATGATTTCTTTTTCCGATAACCCATAAATGCTTTCTAAAATGTCCGTATCTTTCCAAAATGGAGGTTTATGACTCCGTAAGCTTTCATGACAACTCGATGGATATGTTTTACCATGACAACGATGATGTCAAAGATGAGAATATTTTCCTACAATGAATATGCTGATGATGATTCCATGTTTAAAGGTTCCAAGTTTACGATTTCAATGACGATATGAGAATGTTGAACTATTTCTTGATTTCACAATTTTATTCATGGATGATGACTATTTTTAAAGATTCCAAAGTATACGAATTGATGCCTTATGATCCTATTCTATGTCTTCTCATGATGTTATTCTTCATTGATAGTCTCACCTTATAATAATTGTTCCTTCAAGGTGAGACAAAGCGATGATGATTACTCCATAACACAATCGGAGGTTACCGACCTTACGTCACTCCGATAGATACATGACTTTCCTTGGGTTCTCACGCATGCTACTTATATGATATATGTATATGATATATGTATATGTGAATAGGGAATATGGGAAAAAGGGCGAGAGCGTTATATACGCGTAACCACCTGATCAGTTGGTATTATGACATAATACCGAGTCCCGAAAGGGCCGGGTAAGATGATACCAAGTCCCGAAAGGGCCGGGTAAGATGACACCGAGTCCCGAAAGGGCCGGGTAAGATGATACCGAGCCTACATGGCCGGGTAAGATAACACCATGTAAGATGCTATATGTATATAAATATATGTATCTATATATATATGTGGATATGTATGGAAAGGTTCTTAAAAAGCTGAGCATGCACGACATTCGCCTTAAAAAGGCATTCAGAGGCACAGGTTGACCTCTTTTATATTACCTTATCCCTATATGTCCGTTATATTATTTTTCGTGTTCGGTATTTCTTACTATGTCACTGTTCATGCCTTATATACTCAGTACACTGTTCGTACTGACGTCCCTTCTTGTGGACGCTGCGTTCATGCCCGCAGGTAGACGGATCTGACTCGTAGGTGATTTATCAGCAGATGCTCAGGAGCACTCCACTTACTTCGGAGCTGCAGTATATGGGTATTGGTCATTATGGTTACTTGTATTCTATGTAGAGGCTCATAGACACGTGTGTACAGTAGATGTTTCATAATCTTGTTAGTCCACACTGCTGAATGTTATTTTAGTAGCCCTGCCGGTTGGTAATGATGAATATAATTGCTGAAGATTATCTAGAGAGGTGTTGTTAAGTTGTGATATATACATATAGATGTATCCTTACGGATTATGATTCCCATGAGTTACCTTTATGTTCCACCCAAAAGTGATTATAAGATGTATGTTTAGAGGTGCTCGGTGTATTAGCTCCGGGTGCCTGTCATGGCCCTCTCGTTGGGTCGTGACAGTTTGTGTGTGAGACTTGCAAATTTGCAAAGTCCCACATCGAAAATTGGAGACAGTTTCAACGTTTAGGGTTTATATAACTAGAAACCCCCATTCACCAAGAAAAGAGGTTGGAAAAAATAGAGAAAAATATAAAGTTTTGATATTAGTCTTTAATAAGTTTGAAGTTCTGTTCTAAGTTTTAGGTTCCTTCGATTAGCTCGAAAACCTAAGTCCTAAAAGTTTGTTTTTATCTTCTTTGGCATCTTGGGCTCGAGTCTTTGGAAGAAATCCATCCAAATTCATCTTTGGTCAAGGCCGTGCCCCCAAAAGGTAACACTTACTCTTGTTGTTTATTTTGTTTTAATTTTAGTCTATGTAATATTGGTTTCTATTTGTTTTAGTTAGGTTTGGCTTATGGTTGAGGGTGTGGTTGTTAGTACGAATCGTTTGATGCCTAGGCCATTGCACTCCATGGACCTGCCCTTGTTAATCTCTTATAGAAAGTGGGATTTTGTGAAAAGATGAATCTCTTTAGGCATTTCCTTTTGTTCAAACTGATGAGCATGAAAGCTACGTTGAATTTAGTTAAAAGGTAGGCTAATGAGTTCCCTTTCTATGGTATATGTGCCCTTGTCTGATTCTATTTCACTGAGGTTTTGTTTTATTGTTCTAACTTGAAATGCTCCTAGTCCTCACCCCCCAAGTTCTTATTGCTTTGTTTCTGATAACTAATGGACTAAGGGCAGGGTAATCGTGGCCCTAGTATGGCTTAGTTGTTGATTAATCCCTGGGAATTTTGTGGATCAGTCCTGTTTTCTTTTAAAATTAACATGTACTAAACTTGATCCATATGGGCTGGTCATCAGTGATGTTGTTAAGGTTCTTTGCTCGATTGGGTATCATATGATCCAAATTAAGACTGGGAATGCCCAGCATAGGTGTGCCATGCTTTCTTCCTCATCTCAAAACTACATTTCTATGTGCCTGCTCCTTTTTTTTTCTTTAATTAAGCTTTGTCTGAATATGATGAGATTTAGGCCTACTTTCTTCCTCAACCTGTTTTGACCCTGATGAGTGCACTTTGGGAATCCATTTCATGCAAAACTATAACTGGGGCTTGGCTGGGCGTGTCTTCATGATTGGCAAGTTCCTTTGTGCCCTCTGTCTACCTAATAATTGCTGCTTGCCCTGAATCACTCACTCAAGACTTGCTTAATTTGTGTAAGTTCATTTATGACTTGTTAAGGCTCTTTTGAAATGGTCTAGGATACTTTACTTAAAAAAGGTGATATTCTCCATAATAATTTGCCTCACCTAGACATAATGTAAAAGGGAAAACTGAACCTGGTTTGTTTCTCCTTGAAGCTTATGCTCAGTATTGAGGAACTTTAGCAGAATTGGTATAAGTTTTGGTATTTGGTCTTTTATTTGCTTACCTTTGACTGAAAAAGTAGTGAAAAGGGGTAAATGAGCTTTAAAATGGGATGACCTTTGCTTATATGTTCATTGGCAATTTAGGATAGGTAATTCTCTCCAAAAGGATCAAGTTGTGTGTGTATGGGGGTTTGGTCTACTGCTCTGGTGAGACCATGCTTGCTTCCCTACCCCCCCCCCCCAGTCTTGCTTGAATGTGGATAAGTCTGTCTACTTGGGATATAATCACTTAGTACCCTGAAAACATGAGAACAACCTAGAATTAAATTGGGTGAAGGGGATTATGTGTCATTTTGATTAGTGTCCTTTTGCTTGTGATCACATTAGCTGTTGCTGTGAGTTTAGGAAACTGGTTTGTGCCTTAGACTGTTTCATGATCCATCCTTGCCCTCCCTTCTGTACCTTCTACTTAATTTGCATGCACAACATGACCAGGGTGTTTAAGTTAAGATGTGTGATTAAGCTTGAAAGTTACAAAACATAGTCTTCTCTTTATTTCCCTAAGATGTTGGCCCCTTTTAGTAAACCTGTAAAAGAAGTAGCTTTCTTTTTTAAAAGATTCCCTGGGTTGATAGACCCTCTTGTGATGCTTGAGTCCTTTAAACCCCCTCTGTAGGTTGATCTTAAAATTATGAGACTGTTTTACGCTAGAGTTCCTCTTAGATATACTTGTTGATAAGATAAATAGACTCTTAAGTGCCATGAGCCTAGCATAGGCTGTAAGTTCTCCCATTTTCTGTAACACTATTAAGTCTGGTGGCTTTGTGGTTTGATCCCCAGCTTAGATTGTGCTATGAGGTTTAGTGTCCTCTTTCCTTTTACATTTGTTTGGCCTCACTGTTGTAATAGACTAGGCAACTAGGCTGAGGGTTGATCTTGTTTGGAATTTGGTGAAGCTATCATTGAGGTGTCCCTGTGTACCCTTTAGGCTGGAAAGCCATTTGACCTTAGCAAAAGGATGTGACAGTTTGTTTTCTATTTTTTTTCTCTTTTGAAATAAGGTTATGTGTTTGAATGGTGCTCTTGCCTCCAATTTACTTGTTTTCAGTTTAAGGCTTCTCCTTATGTTACATGGACTTACCTTTCTTCAAAACTGGGAGTGCCTCCTTGCCTTGTCTGACCTTTGTTTGCTTTCCTTTTGTCTCCCAAAAATCATCTTGTAGTCTCTATGCCTTGCCTGATATTGAATGCTACCCTATCTGTGTAATTTGATCCTGATAAATAAAAGAGGGTGTCTTTTCTGCTGAATCCTGCTGTCATTAGAACAAGAGTCTCCCCCACCAATATGCTTGTTTTGGTTCAAATAGGAAGTGTTAAAGGCTGACTAGTTTGACTATTGCCTTCTTTGTAACTAAGAATGAGTGGGGCTCAGTGCTTGTGTTTTGAGTTTGATATCAACAGCTTTCTAAAAACTTGAACCTAGTCCATCTGGATTAGTTAGCTTGGCACTGATTAATGTGACTTTCTGAGAACTTTACCCCCCCCCCGTTTTAGCATTTACCACTAACCTTAGTTACCAGGAGCCTGTAGACTCAAAAGCATATCCCGTATTTTGTACGTTGGAATATTTTAAGTTAGTTGCGACAAGTTAAGGACAAGGCTATTTTTCGATTTGGTGTAATGTATAAGTTGTTTATGAATTTTATTGGTATGGAATATTAAGAGAAATTAGGGGCTAGAAGTTGAAATAAAAATTTCATGAAAAGGCCAAAGTGGCCGTGTGTTAAGGTGGGACCCACATATTGGGATTTTATAAAGGACATATGAAGAGATATATGAGTAGTACATGTGAAGTTGAGCAAGTCCTAAGAAGGACCCATAAGCTAAAAATGAGTGTAAGCCCTCCAAAGGGACGATTTAAGAAAACGTCTTCGGGTGATCTGACTTCGAGGGGCCAAAGCGGTATTATGAGTTTGGAATTTGGGAAAACTCCCAGAATGAAAGTTGTAGATAATTGAAATAGCTTTCCAACCATAGGTCGTGGGTTCACAGGAGACATCGGGATAAGGAGATATGGACGTTTTAAGGCAGAAAGGTTGAGCTGAACAGTGGATTCGGCCCAACCCGATTCCAAGTCGGGTCAGGCCCAATACCCATGCCATTTAAGTGAAATTTTCAGCCTTCTCCTTCATTTTTTCAGACCAAAACATCCATATTTTCATAGATGGAGAGAGAGAGAGGAGAGGTAGAGAGAGAAACCAAATTTTGACCACAATCTAAGCCCCGAATCGCAAAGCTCATGAAGAGAAAAGTGTTGTATGTTACGTTGCCTTTAATTTGGGCTAAAAATCAGCCAAGAAGAAGAGGGTGACGTGCTGGCTGCATACTTAAGGTAAGACTAAGGTCCCTTTTTCATTGTTAACAAGTTTAATTAGAGTTTTAACGGATTAGAACGGAGAAAATAGCGTTATAAACTAGTTTGTTATTTTGTTGAGATTTATGGATTAAGGGGCCGTTTTATGTGGGTTAAATGGTTGGAATTAGCTGTGTTATGGATGTTTTGAATGTGTTGTAATGTGTAAAAATGGATGGAAATCATGATATGTTGCGTGTTGAAGTTGAGCCGTGTAGCGGGTCTGTTTTGTAGAATATGATAAACTAATTTTATTTAGTGTTTTGGTTGTTGTTGTTGTGGATTATATGATGATAATGAAAGCTTAATGATGTAAGTTGAAGTGGAAAACGTATATGGGCTGTTTTAGAAGCTAATGTGAATTTAATGTAGTTTCTTGAATTGATGAAAATGATGTTGTTAACATGCGGATTATTGATGTAGTTTATGAATTTGGAAGAAAGAAATGTGTTGTTGTTGTCCCTATGGGAATTGGAAGGTTTCGGGTGGCTTTGCACATTGGTTGGGCCGTTTGAATATTGTGTGGATTGTTTGAAATGTTCTTGAATTTTGTTTGAATGGTTTCGGATTGGTATTTGAATGTATGAGCATTGGAGTTGGCTTAATTGTAGGTGGTGATTTGAATGTAAATGAAATGCCGTCGAAGTATATAGAAAAGAGTTACTAATGTTAGAATGAGTTTTGAATCACTTGTTAATGTTGCTAGTTTGGTTGTTGGCATTGTTGTTGATGAATTTAGGTAGTTGAATTCTCGGGGTTGTTGAATTTACGGGGGAGATGCGCCCAAATTTACGTAAATGGAGTGCTAGTTTAGAATTGGATTTCTAAGAGCTTACGACTAATGTTTGGCGTCTAATGATGTTATTGTAGATTTTGGAGAAGCCAAGACGTAAGTTTGGATTAATTTAGGAAGCGGACGAGGCGTGTAAAGCCTAACTTTTCTTACCACAATACCGCCACATCTCGGAGTCTATAAGATGCTAACTCCACGGATTCAGTTTCGGAGGCATGAATAATCTTCAATGTCCTCAACATCTCATCAATAAAGCCTTGCGGCTCTTCATCCGGCTTTGACTGAAAAAACTCCGGAGGATTTAAGCTCATAAAATCACGGGCTCTGGTACTAGCTGACCCATCACTTGGGCTCGCATTCTGCCGCTGCGCCTGAGCGGTAACTAACTGGGTCAATAATTGAATAGCTTCGGTCATTTTTTGACCCGAAGTAGCCGGTGGAGGAACTGGAGGCATAGGAGCTGGAGCTGAAGCCCCTTCTTGTTCTTCTGTAATTGGCGGAGTAGAAGAAGCATTAGATGGAGCCTCATTATGTGATTCGCCCTCATCTACATTCATTGGCGGCTCTCTTTCTGCTCACCTTTTCATCGTAGTCTTGCCCTTCTGGGCGGCTTAGCTTTTCCCTTTGGCGGCTTTTCTGAAATTACAACACACTATTAGGGTATTAGGAAGGATAAAATCTTATAACACCATTCTATCGCACGATCTCTTAAGATGAAAGATGGTCATTTTTCCTAAATGCCCTGTAACCTCTTGTTTATTAGTGTGGCGCACAACACACCATAAACAAGACTCTACTAGACACGGCTCGTAGACACTTCCTAGGACTGAACTGCTCTGATACCACTTTTGTCAAGACCCGGGTACGGGCCATGACGGGTACCTGCGGCTAACCACCGAGCACCACTCATTCTATTACTCATCTACCTTCATTCATATATTTTATGCTCATAATCATAGAAAACTATTTCATTTGAAACATATTTACTTTATATACATGAGCTCTTTGGCTATCAAAATAATAATATATATACACATATACAATAAGAAATTTGTGAGATCATACTACCCACACATACGCATCTACGAGCCTCTACTAGAGTGCTAGACATAGGGACGGGACAGGACCCCGTCATGCCCAAAACATACATATACATATATACCAAAAGAATGATCACTGGCACATCCGGAAAAGTGGAGTGCTCTCAAATCAGCTAATCGCTCCTACAAGTCTGGATCGCCTCCCTGTCTACCTGTGGGCATGAACACAGCGTCCAAAGAAAACGGTCGTCAGTACGAACATTGTACTGAGTATGTAAGGCATGAATGAAATGAACATAATAGAGAAATCATAAGTCATAGGACGAAGATGTAACATGCGTACTTTTAAATGTGGATACATTTCATACATACATCATACATAAGCATATCATACGTGTTACCATAGCGCATACCACATCATCATATTTCATATACATCATCATCGTTAACCCGCGTTCGGGTAACCATCATATGACGCCCACTAGTGGTGTCATGCCCGGCCCTCTAGGCTTGGTGTAAACATAGCAGCCCGCCTTAGCGGTGACATGCCCGGCCATCCAGGCACAGTGTAATCGTATGCAGCCCGCCTTCGCGGTGACATGCCCGGCTATTTAGGCGCGGTGGAATTCTATCATCGTACATATCATAGACTTATCATTAGTATTCATCTTATAGGAATATAATGACTTAGCATCATTACACATTTATCATCAACACATACATTTGAACTTAAAGGCAGCTATAGCTATGTCGGGGTGACATAAGGTCATAAGCCCCGATTACGTTATGGAGTAATCATAATAGTTATATCTGACCTTGGAGGGACTAACATTTTAAGGTGAGTGCACATGAGGAAAACATCTGTCACGACCCAATCCCATAGGCCACGACTAGTGCCCGAGCTGGACACTAACATACATACCTGTTAGGTATAATCAGTCGACAACTAGCATGATAAGAAACTTATATAGAAAAAAGGGCATGATGTCGTCTCAAACTGTTGCATATGTAGATATACCAAAACAATCTGTCTCCGGTGGAGTCACGGCCCCTGAACATAACATTCTACATAAGCCGGCAAGGCTATCACAACATGTGGGTACACCCCAACTAAACATGAACGCAAGCCGACAAGGCTGCCACTACGAATGGGAACGTCCCAACATATATCACACAGACAGAACTGAACAACAACTATATACAAACCCACACATATGTCTACAGACCTCTTAGAGTGACAATAGTATCATATGACGGGACAGGGCCCCGCCGTACCCCTGGATAGACACATAGATACAACAAAGGATCTGTACCTAAAAGACGCTAGGCTCCGGAACAAGGGAGCACTCCAAGATAGTCTGAATCGGGATCCTAAGTCGGATCTCCAAATCGAGTGTCTGTACCTGCGGGCATGAAACGCAGCCCCCCGAAGAAATGGGGCCAGTACGGAATATGTACTGAGTATATGAAGCATAAAGTATAGTAAACGGGATCATCCAGAAATACGGGATATAGAGAAACTAACACAATAACCAGAAGAACCACAAAGCTTACCTTTGAAACGTAACTCATATGTAAACATATCATACCCAACTCATTATAGGACTTAGTAACATAATTAAATAGTCATTATGAACATATGCATATATAACGTGTCCGGGACCTCTAGTGAAGGATTCGGTAAGTAAAATCATCATATATATATATACATATAACGTGTCCCGGCCCTCTAGTGAGGGACTCGGTGAAATGAGTCATCATATGCCCTCCTGGCCGCCATCCCCATATCATCATATCATCATGTCATCATATCATCATATACATA
Organism: Lycium ferocissimum; assembly: GCF_029784015.1. Classification (NCBI taxonomy): domain Eukaryota; kingdom Viridiplantae; phylum Streptophyta; class Magnoliopsida; order Solanales; family Solanaceae; genus Lycium; species Lycium ferocissimum. The sequence continues at coordinate 45,521,749 of NC_081344.1, forward strand.
TATATATATAACGTGTCCCGGCCCTCTAGTGAGGGACTCGGTGAATAATATAATAAGGCTGTGCACGAGAACATGTCCTGGCTCGGGACTCAGTGAAAGATGTAACAATAAGCACGAGCGGAGTAGTAAGCAACCATATACATATAAGACATCATTTGAGATTCATTAGACACGTAAAATAATCAACGCTCGAGTATTAAAATGATAATTATGTTAAGTTTCCGCTAATGACACTAAGAACTATATTAAAGAAACCTCAGGAGTCATAAGCATGTGTCAAGTCAATCCGAGTCAGTTTACAAAAGTTATGACATTATTCATTATAGGATCTTTTAGAAATAGGAACTTTTATACATCATTTACTTACTTAGTCAACATAAAAGACTCGAGGGCAATAGCCCGATTATCATAAGGAATTCAATATCAAGAAGTAAATAGGAATCATAAAACATGCTCGGAATATGAATAGAGCTACCCCAAAGCTCATATCGTTTCATGCTTACATCTAGGACATGCCAAAAGAAGGAAAGGATAGGCTTCACATACCTTTAGCGTTTACTCGCAACGCAGCTCGTATACGCTGCCCAATAGTATCTCAACCTATATTAAGACGTCAAGAATTACGATTAACTTACGAAGAGGTTCAAACGCATCCTAATGATAGTAACTCCTTTCTAGACAACTTGACGACACTTCCTTTATATTCAAATCAACTACGTACAACCAAGCCAACATCAATGGTCATGCGTTCAAATGCTAACCCGAGACCATTTAAACAAGACTCGGTAATACTTCAGACAACCCACACAACATCTCAAACAGCCCAACCAATACACCATATCACCCGAATTCCAATTCAACAAGAACAACAACAACACATTCTTTTCTTCCAATTTCATGAACTATACCAACAACCACATGTTGACAACATCATTTACATAACTATAACAAACTATATTAACATCATATTAACTCCTACAACAGCCCACAACAATTACAACTTCAATCTAGAATCATTAAACCTTCGTTTTCTCCATACAATTCATAACAACAACAATCAAATACCAAGCAAAATTAATTCATCATTTTCTCTTGAATCAGCTCCTACACGGCTTGGACAGCCTTCCAACATCAACATACATAATTTTTATTCACATCTACACATTACCACACGTCCAAATCATTCACAACACATTCAAGAGAAGATTGAATCTTACCTTATAGACTTGGTTTCTCAACTTGGTTCCAACTTGTGCTTTGAATTTATTCTTGTTTTTGTTGCTCTAAGCTCAGCTCCACGTTATTATACACTCCCTACTGAGTTGAATTACTTGGAAAAAATAATTTTTTGATCACAACACTCAAGCTTAGTCTCGGCCAGCCATGGCCGAGAGCTTTCTCTTTCTAGCTCTAGGTTTCTTGACTTTGTGAAGGCGAAATGAATTGCTTAGTTGAAGAATGAATCAGCATTTTGCTATATATAGGAAGCCTAAGGGCTGGACATGTGTCCCACCCAAAACGTGGGCCAATTATAGTTGGCCACGTCACGGAGTGGGACCTGTACGGCCACTATGGCCAATTAATAATGTGATTAAGCATTAATCCCACTTTAATAATCTAATCTTAGTTAATTAATCCCTAATCTCCAATGATATTTCCATACCAAATAAAATTGATAAGCAACTTGTGATTAAAACAAAATTGAAGATTAAAAATCTCTACCCCGTATTCCAAAATAGTCTTGTCCTTAACTTGTCGCGATTAGCTTTAGAACGTCCCAATGTTTAAATATACGGGATATAACATCCTTCCCCCCTTTAGAACATTCGTCCTCGAATGTTAAATTAGTCTTACAGGGTCTTATAAGCACTTCGGGGGAAACTCTTCTATAGCTATCTTATACAGTTCACTTAACATTTAATATAACCATTTTTTTGAGGTTTAGATTACCTGTAGGTGTAGGAAACAAGTGAGGATATTTCTTCTTCATCTCTTCTTCAGCTTCCCAAGTCATCTCCTCCCTGTTATTGTTTCGCCACAGTACTTTGACGGAAGCCACGTCTTTAGTACGCAACCTTCTCACCTGACGGTCCAGTATGGCTATAGGCTACTCCTCATACAATAACTCCCCTGTCACTTGGATATCATCCATGGGGAATACCCTGGAAGGGTCACCGATGCATTTGCGAAGCGTAGACACATGGAACACTGGGTGTACTGCTTCCAGATCAGACGGTAGGTCTAATTCATAGGCAACCTTACCTACCTTACGGACAATCTGATAAGGCCCAACATACCTCGGGCTAAGTTTCCCCTTCTTACCGAATCTCATCACACCTTTCATAGGCGATACCTTCAAGAATACCCAATCGCCAACACGGAACTCAAGTGTAAATCGATTATCCATATGATTTGATCGACTCGGGCTACTAATAATCTTTCCTGAATAAACTTTACTTTATCAACTGCTTGCTGAATCATATCTGGGCCAATTAACTTAGTTTCACCGACATTGAACCAGCCAATAGGTGACACACTTTACCGCCATACGAGCCTCGTACGGTGCCATCTCGGATCTCTGGAATGGTAGCTGTTATTATAAGCAAACTCAATAAGTGGCAAATGATCATCCCAGCTACCTCTGAAATCAATAACACAGGCCCGCAACATATCTTCTAGTGTCTGAATGGTACGCTCCGCCTGTCCATCAGTCTGAGGGTGGAATGCTGTGCTAAGACTTACCTGCGTCCCCAATCCTTCCTGGAATGATCTCCAGAAGTTAGCTGTAAATTGAGCACCTCTGTCTGATATAATAGATACGGGAACTCCGTGAAGTCTTACTATCTCCTTAATATATAATTTTGCATAATCCTCAGCTGAATAAGTAGTCCTGACTGGAAGGAAATGGGCTGATTTCGTCAGCCTATCCACAATAACCCATATGGAATCATACTTCCGTGGAGTGCGAGGTAAACCTGTAATGAAATCCATATTGATTGCTTCCCACTTCCAAGTCAGAATTTCCATCTCCTGTAATAACCCACCAGGCTTCTGATGTTCAATCTTAACCTGTTGGCAATTCGGGCACTGAGCAACGAACTCTGCGATGTCCTTCTTCATACCATCCCACCAATACAAGCATCTGAGGTCATGGTACATTTTTGTTGACCCCGGATGAATAGAATAACGGGCATAGTGTGCCTCGCCCATAACCTGTCGCCGTAGCCCTGCAACCTCAGGTACACATAATCTGCCTCTATATAGTAGTACTCCGTCAGGTGCAATCTCAAATGGAGTCTTCTCCTTTTCATGGGATGTATCTCTATACCGTGCTAGAACAGGGTCCTCATATTGGCGCCGCTTCACCTCTTCCATAATAGAGGATTCAGCAACTCCTCGGACAGAAACCCCAGTATCTCCAGAATCAGCCAAACGGACTCCAAGACTAGCTAGCTGATAGATTTCACGAACCATTTCTTTCTTTTCTGACTGTGTGTCCGCCAAGCTGCCCATAGACTTACGGCTAAGTGCATCTGCTACAACGTTTGCCTTCCCTGGGTGGTATAGGAAAAAAATCATGCATAAGATTCATGCCTTAGAAAGAAAGGTTTAGCCTTACATACCTTCTTCGTTTAACTAATCTATCACTTATTAGATCTCCTTTGATGCCCATGTTTATTAGCTAATCGATTATAAGAACGTGCTTACTAAAACTAGAGAAAATTGGGTAGTATTTCCTTTGTTTATACAACTTACACCATATTCGATATCAACTCCCAAACATCCATAACAACATCACAATATCCTAAACAACAATCATCATTCATTTACACTATTCACATTTCATAATTTCACTTCAATTCCTCCATGATCATGCTCATAGTTTACTATCGCGTTCTTTCACATACAGTGCTTAATCCATGTTCTAAATGTCATTCATAGCCTACTTACAATCACAACATATCCATATTCATGATTCACTCCAAACTACTACTCCACAATGATACTATTCACACATTTGTGACCCATTTTCTATACTCTTCTACAATCCCAAGTGTTTCAACTTTTCAATACTTCAAACAATATGAAAAGATCATGAAACTTACCTTAGATAGTGTAAGAACAAGCCTTGAGTGGAAATACTCTTCTTACACCAAAACCCTAGTTCACTTCTCTTGGGATTTCTTGACTTAGATGACTTTAATGAGTTTCACACTCTTGATTTTTTTTGGTTTGATGAAGTTGATCATCAATTCCCCTTGAATTCTTGTGGATGAAGTATATGGAACCTTCTAGAGGTCTTTGAGAGAGATCAAAAAATGTGGAAAATGAAATAAATGAAGTGGGATCACACTTATATAATCAGAACTTACTCAGCTCGTCGGGACTTTCACGGACACTTATACGGTCTGTGGAACATTTTACGGCTCATATAAGTGGTCGTGGTTCACCGCTGGACAGACATCATCTCTGCTGGGTGTTATACAGCCCCTTATATGGACCGTATAATGTTATACGGACCGTATAAGTCGGTCGTATAACTCCTTCTCCCAGAAATGTTCTCCGTCGTTCGTTTAATCTCCAATCCTTATGGAACCTTCTTAACACTTGTTTAATACTTTGACATCAATCTAAGGGACGTTATAACTCTTTCCCAAAGCATCATTAGAACGTCATTAACTCGATACTCGTAATTCTTGTCCGACACACAACATATGACTCGCCTTCCTTAGCAACTTTCTTCTCTTACCTCGAATGTCTTTGGAAATCTTAATTAGGACCATTAAAGGCTATTTCTTAATTATCAGAACATCGTATTTGCCATGCCCCTCGTTGGCCTATTTGCCATTCGTTAACGGGAAATTTCTAAGGTGCAACACAGCGGCAGAGTTCGGGTCCAAGTGACAGGGCAGTTACTACTAGAGCCCGTGATTTCATGAGTTTGAATCCTCCGGAGTTTTTCGAGTCAAAGCTGGATGAAGACCCACAAGGTTTTATTGATGAAATGTTGAGAACATTAAAGATTATTCATGCCTCCGAAACTGAATCAGTAGAGTTAGCATCTTATAGACTCCGGGATGTGGCGGTGTTATGGTATAATAATTGGATATCTTCACGAAAAGAGAATTCACCTCCTCCAGTTTGGCAAGAATTTATGAATGCCTTCATCCGCCACTATTTGCCACCCGAGGTCTGCCGAGTTAGAGCGGATAGGTTCGTAAATCTAAAGCAAGGAAATACGAGTGCCCGGGAGTATAGCCTTCAGTTTAATTCATTGGCTAGAGATGCTCCGACTATGGTGGCCGACATAGGGGATAGAGTGCACAAATTTGTGAGTGGCTTAGGGCCATATTTATTTAAAGATTGTTTAATTGCTTCATTGCAAGATGGGATGGATATTTCCCACACTCAGGCCCATGCCCAGAACCTAGAGGGGAAACAACATCCACAAAGAGGTGAGCGTGACATTGATAGAGGGCAAAGCAAGAGGGCTAGATCTATGGGTGCAGGTAGCGACTACAGAGGGGGATCGAGGCAGTCATATCCTAGACACTCAGGCCAGTCGGCAACCAGTGCACCTTCACGATTTGCAGGTACGAGATTTGACCGCTCTATTCCTTCAGGGCAGGGTCAGAGTTCGAGAGCCTCAGGTTCTCAGTTTGGTGGTGATTATAACCAGAGGAGAACGCCAGTACCGCGATGTAGTCAGTGCGATAAGTTACATTCTTGACAGTGTCGCCGAGGTTCAGATGCCTGCTATGCCTGTGGCCAGGTTTGGCACATGATGCGAGATTATCCATCGATGAGTGGTAGAGTTGGGGTTCAGCCCACAGGATCAGCGGCTGGTTCTTCTTCTGTGCGCCCGACAGGACAGACTCCCCCCATTCCGGCGAGGGTCGAGGTAGGCGGCGGAGGGAGCATCTAGTTCAGGTGGTATCCAGCCCCGTATCTATGCTTCAGCCGGACGACAAGATCTTGTGTCACGACCCAACCCCGTAGGCCGTGACTAGTGCCCGAGTTGGGCACCCAAACACATTCATCAAATCCGAATCACACACAGATGGTTTATACAGACACAAATATCAAACGCTGTCTCAGATTATATCAAACTGTCTCAGACACATCTCAAACACAACATATGTATATCAAAAGCCGACAAGGCTATCAAATGGCGCAACGGCCCCAAAACATGTACGAGAGGCTAGCCGACAAGGTCGCCACGGCGAATGGGTTCGCCTGCACATGTAACATACAAACACACATGCATGCAATAGGCCTAACCCACATATATGTCTATAGACCTCTAAACAAACCAACGAGAATCATATGACGGGACGGGGCCCCGCCGTGCCCACCGAACAAACAAATACATATGCCACGAACGAATATGTACCAAAAGTGGGCTCCGAAACAAAAAGGAGCACTCCAAGACCCCGATGGGAATCCTAAGCGGCGGATCACCAAAATCTGTACTGCGGGCACGAAACGCGCGACCCCGAAGAAAGGGTGTCAGTACGGAATATGTACTGAGCATGTAAAGCATGGAATGTCATAAACATAATCGTACTGCAACGAGGGGGGCAGAAAAGTAATACAATAACCAGAAATCATAACGCTTGCCTTTGAAACATAAATCATACGTATCCATTTCATATTCAGCTCATCATGGGACTGAGAAATAGAGTCAGAAAATCATCTCGTACACATGTATAAATATAACGTGCCCGCCCCTCGAGGGGGGCGCGGTAGGTAAAACCATCGTATACATATACATATAACGTGCCCCGCCCTTTAATGAGGGACGCGGTAAGTAAAATCATCACATCATATACATATAACGTGCCCCGGCCCTCTGAGTGAGGGACGCGGTGAATGAAGTCATCATATGCCATCCGGCCACCTCCCCATATCACATATCATTATCATATCGTATAACATGCCCCGCCATCTAGTGAGGGGCGCGGTGAATCATACCGTAGAATCGCGCACGAATACATGCCCTGGCCGGGACGCGGGGAAAGGATCATAATAGCTCGCACGAGCAGAGTAGTAAGAAACCATATACACAAATCATCATCACAGACTCAACAACATAATCAAACGAAATCTCATTTAAAAGCTAAATAACAGTCAAGTCAAGTTCCTTCCGAAAATCATTCGAGAACATATCAAGTAGCACTTTAGAAATTGTAGGTACGTGTCAAGATCATATGACATAGCTTGTGGAAATCAAAAACATAGTCTTCATTACAGACTCAACAAAATAGTCGAAGAGAACTATTATTTCCAAAACCAAGACAATAGTCAAATCGAATTTTCTTTCGAATACCACTCGGGAACATATTAACCCGAACTTCAGAAACCATAGCTATGCATCAAAATCATATGCATAAGATCATTATCATAACCTCAAAAGGTAAGTAAACGATCGTACTTGAAATCGGGATCATAATCATATCATATTCTTTCAAAAGTCGTCAGAAGTACATAAAGGGAAGTCGCGGGACCCACGGACGGGTGTCGACCCAAGTCGGGCCCGCCTATGGAAAACATAGTCATCATACGTCATGGAATCGTTTTTGAGCATATCGAAGCGATCCGGTTCTGTCTGTGAAACTTACGGACTTTCGTAGTTTTCGGAATCATTTAGGAATAAAACTCTTATAAAAACCTAACTTTTATGCAACTTTTGAAACTTAGTCATAAAAAAGACACAGGGGCCAATATTTCATCATATCATGCATACAAAGACCAAGAAACAAATAATAATCACAGACATGGTCGAATCGCGAGAGTAGAGTTTCCTCGAGGCTCGTATCATAGCCTATTTACAACTAAGGCATGCCAAAAGAAGGAAGGGTTGCGCTTTACATACCTTGATCGCTCTCAACGCTAATCCAAACTCAAGCTAATTCCAACCTACGTCTCGGGCTGCCCAAGGTCTACAAATAAATCATAATATGCCAAACATTAGCTATAGACATTTGGGCATTTAATTCCAAATTAGCCCTTAATTCTACAGAAATTTGGGCAGCATTTCCCCTGTAAATAGACCAACCCCGAGAATTTAACTCGGCCAAATCAACAACAACAACCAACCTAGCAACATCAATAACCAATCCGAAAGGCAATATAGCATTAATAACTCTCTTTTATATCATTCGACAACATTCAATACTATCAATTCAACGGCTTACATTCAAGCCGACATCAACGCTTATACATTCAAATACTAACCCGAACCCATACCAACATTATTCAAAGACATTTTAAGCAATACATACAACATTTCAAACATCCCAAATAATACTCCAACTCACTCGAAAACAGCCCCCAACCCGAGAACACATCCATAACACATCCCTCACTTCCAAATAATGATTTGCACCAACAATCCACATTCTAACAATGTCATTCTCATAATTATACAATTTACATCAAATGCACAATAACCTCAAAATCAGGCCGCAACACTTACAACATCAATCTTGAGTCATTAAACTCTCATTTTCAACATAGAATTCATCCATTCTTGTCATATAATATGACCTATATTCGGCCACACTACACATACACATATATTGATGATTCTCGTTCTTTTCTTCACACTACACAACTAAACATGCTACATAAAATTGATTTATCACTTCAACACAACACACACACTTACACGACCAAACCTCATACACACGGCCTCAATTCCCACCTACTATATTTCATGATTTTCATCCCTTTTAACATACTACAACATGCATACAACCTTTATAACACATAAAACATGATTAATTCTTACCTTTTTTCTTCAACTTCACAAATAGGCTAGGGTTTGCCAGGATGAAAACGGATTGTTGGATGACCCGAATAACACTTCCACGTTACTTAGGGACCTCAAATTAGTGGATTTTCATCAACGAAATAATTTTGGGATGGCTTGAATTGAACTTCACTTTTCTTGCTCCTTGGCCGAGAGCTTCTCTAAGGAGTTCTTCAACTTCTTATTTTTTTGCTAAGTGTAGAATGGATGTAGATGACTTAGAAGTCATCTTTTAAGCTTCCACTTAAATTGCACAAGTGTCCATGGCCCACACACATGTGTTGGACCAATTAAAATTGTCCACAAAGTGTGTGGGACCATTTCAAGCCACATGGCCAACATGGCCAATTTTCATGAATTTCAAACTTCCAAATATTCCACTTTTGGTCCCAAATTTTCCTAAATATTCCATGCCAACAAATTCATGAACAACTTGTGTCTCAAAACGAAATCGAAGGTCAAAAGTCTCGACATTGTATCCGGAATGGTTTTGTCTCTAACCTATCATAGTCAATCCGGATTGTCCCAATGTACGAAAATGCGGGATATAACATCTTGAGTCCTCCCCGGATGTGGTTACAGGCATATTATCCATATTTTCTCATAACGTATATGCATTGATAGATCTGGGTTCTACACTATCTTATATTACTCTATATATTGCTGGTCGTATTGGGGTAAAACCCAAGCCAATTAAACCTTTTGAGATATCTAATCCGGTTGGTGAAGCCGTGGTTGCTAGACAAGTATACAAAAATTATGTAATTGTGATATGTGACCGCAAGACTAAGGTTGATTTAGTTGAGCTGGAAATGTTAGATTTCAATGTGATTATGGGTATGGATTGGTTGGCCTCATGTTATGCTAATGTTGATTTCCGAATGAAAGTAGTTCGATTTCAATTTTCGGGAGAGCCCGTGCTTGAATGGAAGGGTAATGCAGCATCTCCAAGGGGCAGGTTTATCTCCTACCTTAAGGCAAGAAAGATGATAGCTAAAGGCTATATTTATAATCTAGTTCGAGTTCGTGACACCGAAGCAAAGTCGCCAACTTTTCAATCCGTTCCGACAGTGAATGAATTTCTGGATGTGTTCCCAGATGAACTTCCAGGCCTTCCTCGGAAAAGAGAGATTGTGTTATATCCCGCATTTTATACGTCGGGATAATTCGAGTCAAACACGATAAGTTGAGAACAAAACTACCCCGAGAAATGAAGTAGAGACTTTTGTTTGTCTTAAAGGCTTAAATTGTGTATGATTTTAATGTCATGAAAATGTTAAGGAAATATTGGAGCCATATTCCATTTTTAGTAAGTATGCTATTTTTGGAAGTTGGAAAATTCAAAAAAAAAAATATATATATCATGAAATTAAAGGGAGGTGGCCGGCCATGTGAGTGTGGGGCCAAGGCCACATGGAAGCAAAATATATTGGACATAAGATGACTAAGTCATCATATTTCTCATTGCACTATCTAGAAATTTCAAGAAAAAAATTAGAGGAGAAGAACAAGGCCATATTCGGCCAAGCTCCAAGAAAAACAAGATCAAGATTTGGCCATTCAAAAAATTATTTCTTCAAGCAAACCTACTAATTCAAGGGTGCTTATTAACGTGGAGGAGTTGTTGGAAGCGTTGGATTGCTCGTTTTCATCGTTGACCAACTTTAGGCAAGTGGTGGAGTTGAAGAAGAAAGGTGAGTTTAATCTTGTTTTCATGTGTTGTAAGTGGTTTATATGTGTTGTTGTATGCTATAATGGAAGAAATTCATGATAGAAATTAAGTTGAAGTTGAGCCATGAATGTGGGAGGTTGGCCGTGTGGTGTGTGAAATGTGGAGTAATAATGAATTAAGTGTATTTAGCATGTTTATGTGTTGTTGTAATGTGTAGAAATGGATGGAAATCATGGAAGTGGTGTATTGATGTAGTAGCCGAAAATGGGTGTCTTGTATGCCAAGAATGAATTAATTTTACTTAGTGTTTTGGTTGTCGTCGTTATGGATTTCATGATGAAAAATGTAAGTTTAATGATTCAAAATGATGTTATGTTAGTTATGGGATGATTTGGAAATTTATGCGAATTTTATGTGATTTTTGTATGTATGAGAATTGTCTTGTTAATGTGTGGATTATTGGTGTAATGCATGAATTTGGGAGAAAGGAATATGGATGTGGATGCTCTCGGGTTGGGGGCAGTTTTGGGTGAGTTGGAACAATGTTTGGGTTGTTTGAAATATTGTATGAATCGCTTAAAGTGTTCTTGTATATGGTTTGAATGGGTTTGGATTGGTAATCGAACGTATAGACGTTGATATTAGTTTGAACGTAAGTGGTCGAAATGAGTATATTATGAATGTTGTTGGAATATTATGTATGTTGCTAAAGTCGTGTAGAAAGAACTATTAATGTTGGAATGTATTGTGAATTGATTATTGATATTGTAGGTTGGTTGTTGGTTTGGTTGTGGTTGAAATTAGCCGAGTTGAAATCTCGGGGTTGGTGTGTTTATAGGGGAAATGCTGCCGAAATTTCCGTAGAATTTAATGTTCGTTTGGAATTGAATGCCTAAATGCTTATGGCTAATGTTTGGTACATTGGCGTTATATAGATCTTGGAGCATCCGAGAGTTGAGGCTTGACTTAGCTTGCGAGCGGACGAGGTATGTAAGGCGTAACTTTCTTTTCTTTGGCATGTCTTAGTGCTACTAGGTTATGACCCGAGCCTCGGGGTAATTCCGCTCTTAGGATCCGAGCTTAGATATGTGCCTTATTCATTCTTACAGACTCACTCTTTAATGAAACCAAACTAAGGTTCTTATGTTTTCAAAAGATTGAATTTCAAAAGTCTTATAAAGAATTTTGCTACAAAAAGGTTCCGAACTTCAAACGCTCGTAACTTTTGCATATGAGCTCGGATCGCCCCGAAACCTAATAGGTAACTTCATAAGACACAACATTCCCCTAACTCTCATAGTCGGGCTCGGGTGGGGTCGGCACCCGTCCGTGGGGCCCGCGGCTTTTCTATGATTATCCTTAATGACCTTTAAGAAAGATTTAGTACTATTGTCACCTTGACTTCCGAGTATGGATTCTCTACTTATTTGATAAATTTAGGATTATGATTTCTATGCATTTTAAATGAGGACTGTTCCGCATATGACTTCGATATGTAATTATGACTTCTAAGTCCGGTTTGATAAGTTCCGAGAAATGCCGAAAGGTACTTGACATAGTTCTTGTCCGACTTTCATATGATAATTCGTTTAACTTATTTCATCGAGTCTTTGATATGATTTATATGCATATGGTTTCCCACTACTCTGCTCGTGCAAAGCTCAATATGTCTTTCACTGAGTCCGGGCCAGGACACGCATTCGTGCACATTCCATTGCATTATTCACCGAGTCCCTCACTAGAGGGCCGGGACACGCTATATATATATATATATATATATATATATATATATATATATATATATATATATGATGATGAGACGGGGATGGCGGCCAGGATGGCATATGATGATCCTATTCACCGAGTCCCTCACTAGAGGGCCGGGACACGCTATGTACATGTATATGTTTATGATGATTACTTATGTTTATGATATGATCATGCATTGTCTATGTTCAAAGGTAAGCCTTTTTGGCACTGCACTTATGTTCCATATTCTTTATTTTGGTACGGCTTTGTTTACTGTATTTCATGCCTTACATGCTCAGTACATATTCCGTACTGACCCCCTTTCTTCGGGGGCTGCGTTTCATGCCGCGCAGGTGCAGATACTCGTTTGGGTGAGCCGCCAGCTTAGGATCCCTATTCGGTACTTGTGGGAGAGCTCCCTTGTCCGAGCCCGATTTTGGTACAGACTCTTTTGTTATATATGTATATATATTTATTCAGGGTACGGCGGGGCCCTGTCCCGTCATATGATTCTGTTCTTACTATTAGAGGCCTGTAGACATAAACGTGGGTTGTGGGTAGCACTGTACAGTTGTGTTTATGTTCTGTAAATCCTCAGGATGTATATATGATATATGTATATATGTATGCGCGATGTCGTGCCTTTTTGTGCGTATAAGTTTCTATTATGTTCGTCATGATCTGAGTATAATTGATAGGTGGGTACGGGTGCCCAACTCGGGCACTAGTCACGGCCTACGGGGCTGGGTCGTGACAAAAGTGGTATCAGAGCGGTTAGTCCTCGGAATGTCTACAGGCCGTGTCTAGTAGAGTCCTGTTTATCGGTGTGTCGTGCACCACATCTATAAACAGGAGGCTACAGGACATTTAGGATGTCACCTTTCCTTCTGATCTTAGATCGTGCGATAGAGCTGTATTATCAGGATGACTCCCTCCTAACGAACTGTTATATTTTCAGCGATGCCTCCGAGAAAGGCGACAGCTGCCCAGAAGGGCAAGTCTACTGCTGCAGGAGAGACCAGTCGGGCCCAGAGAGTTACCAGGGCCCATGCTCAGCCCGAGCCGGAGGTTGTGCTCCGGTCGGCCAGTTCTGCTACCCCATCACCTTCAGAGGGGCATAGAGCAGCAGCAGCTGCAGGTCAGGAGGCGGCTCCACCGCCCGCCCCTGAGGTTCGAGTGCCCGAGCCTCCAGCTCCTCAGCCTGGGGCGGAGGACAGGGCTATGAGGGACGCCGTCCGGCTTACCGGATTGGTAGCGAGGGCGAGGTTCGGAGGCACGGAGGGAGGGGATGACCGTGCGGACAGACGTGACAGTGAGAGGGCCCGTTATTTCTTGACCTGTAATCCGCCAGAGTTCTTCGGGTCAAAGCCCGAGGAGGACCCTCAGGAGTTCATCAGAGAGATGCGGCGTACGCTGCGGCTTGTCAGGGCCTCCGAGACTGAGTCGGTAGAGTTGGCGTCGTATCGGCTGCACGACATAGCAGCCAATTGGTATGAGTCATGGGAGCTGTCCAGAGGTGAGGGTGCTCCCCGGCGTATGGGATGAGTTTGTGGAGGCTTTCCTTGCTCATTTTCTACCCCCAGAGACGAGACGAGCCAGGGTCCACGGTTTTTACGTCGGGCGAGGGCGGCAGGAGTGTCCGGGAGTATAGCCTCGAGTTTGATTCTCTGGCTAGATACGCGCCTCATATTGTGGCGGACATGGCCGACAGAGTACACCAGTTTGTGATGGGGCTGGATGATTATTTGATTGACAGCTGTATGGCGATGGCTTCTCAGCCCGGCATGGACATTGCACGAGTTCAGGCGTACGCCCAGGGCATGGAGGAGCGACACAGAGGGTGCCTGCCCGATAGAGATTACGACAGAGGCCAGCCCAAGAGGGCTAGATCAGTTGGGTATTCTGAGGAGACTCGAGGCAGGCAGCCTCAGCGGCAGTATGGTAGATACCCTCCTCGGCCAGCCCAGAGTACACCATCACGGTTCCCGGGCCGGAGATTTGATAGCGCAGGGTATTCGGGAGCCGGTCCGAGTTCTAGGGCTTCGGGCTCGCAGTTGAGTAGGGGCTTGAGCCAGACGAGGCCATCTATGCCTCAGTGCCCTCAGTGTGGCAGGCGCCACCCGGGGGAATGCCGTTACACCACAGGTGCCTGTTTTTCTTGTGGCCGCCAGGGCCATGTCATGAGGGAGTGCCCGTATAGGGGTGGACCAGGTGGTGCAGCTCAGCCTACCGGGTCAGGTGCTGGTTCATCTTCTTCAGTAGCTATGCGCCCTACGGGGCAGGGTACACCGGCACCGGCAGGCCGTGGTAGGGGCCGCGGCGGAGTTTCTAGTTCTAGCGGTCCCCCGAACCGCATATTTGCTTTGACGAGCAGGCAGGATCAGGAGGCGCTACCAGATGCGGCTACAGGTACATGAATCTTTACTAGAATTTATATTCTGATATGTGTGTATCTGTTGCATAATTGTTACTTAATAGCAATAGACGGAAATCCGGGGGTTGATAACCAAGTAATTATAAATAACGGTAATTAAGGCGTGTTTATTGTTATTACGGACCCGGGAGTCTAGGATGGAAAGTAGTAATATCCATAAGTGACAGTGAATAGGAAAAATCGAGAGAGGGGCAAAATGGTAATTGTGTTACGAAAGCGTCTGGAAATCTGTCAAGACTTTATTTTACTCCAAATTACGGGACGAAGGTCCGGTGGTGAGCTGAACGCGATTATACTGGCGTTAGAGTACCGTAATTCATCGAAGTTCCGAGGTTAAGCGTGCTGGGGTAAGGGAAATTTCAGGATGGGTGACCCCCTGGGAAGTTTCTGAAAGTTTTACAACTTCAGCCAAAGAAGCAAATGGGGAGCTAGAGTGGTCTAAAGGGACTGAGAATATACGGTGCAGGTGGAAATCTTAAGAGGACTCGTAGGCCGGAGCGGACTAGATCGGGTAAAGAAAAAGAAGGTGTATCACGGCACTAGAGTTAGAGTCAGTTTGAGAGGTGTTTGGGGAGATTTTTGTGAGTAAGATGTTGGCAATTATATATGTGTACAGGTAAGCGTGTGATGCCCGGTGCATGGTTATATTAGCGGATATACGTATTTCGGCAACCAATGTAACGGTATACGGAAGGCATTAATCGGACAGGACAACGAAGTTCAAGCGAAAAATGGTAATAAGTGGCATGAATACCATAAGGCAATTTGATATCGTTTTGCTATAGGGTAGACTTGGGAAGTACTGGCGTAAGGATGTCAGGAAAAGAAAGGAAGTGAACAGATAAATAGTAAAGGGAATCGGAGTGTTGAAACAAAAGTACAGTCTGGCCGAGAATGAAAATGTAGGCGTAAGGCGAATATAATCAGGTAACAATATGAGTACACCCCTAAAGGGGGGAAGCGGATGCGGAGAACGCAAGTGCGGGATAAAGACAATTAATGCCACGACGCGATTGATACGGATGCGTAACCTGTTGGTAAGGTTCCTTATCGAGACGAGTTAGTAAAACCCAAAAGTCGAGGAAAAAGGATAAGAATTAGGACAGAAATTGAGATAGTGCCGAAGACTAATCGTGGAGATCTTGAACGATGTGATCAAACTAGGAAGTGGAGGTTTACAAAAAAAGGAATACGACAAAAGAACGGTAACGAGTAACTTACAGCGACGTTGTGAAAGAAAACACAACCGTGTTGGACTAGAAGCTAAGATGTGAGCAATAAGGTTATTCGCTAATAATGCTACGCCCTATGGATAGTAAGGGGGAAAAAATAGGAGACCTCCGATAGTAGGAAGTGAGCATAGTAGACGAGTGAGTAAAGGAAGAAAAGAGAGTACAATGGGGTAGGCTGTAAGCGAATATTAGGACGGGAGGAATCGGTGGAACTGGGTAAACCAGGAGAAGATAAGATTATGACTAAGATTAAATGTACTATATACAAGCCGTACAAGAGTATTTATGAAAGAAGTGGAATTCGGTAATAACAATTCGGTGATAAGAGTTTGGGGTGCATTAAGGAAAGGTGTAAAATGATTTAAACTAGGTTACCGAGGTAGAATTTGTACCAAGGATAAGTAGGATATAGTTATGGTGGGATCAAAGATCTGTCTTGATACCGGTCGTAAGGAAAGGAAGACGTAGACAAGTGAGACAGACATAGGGATTAATGAAGCTGTGCTAAGGCACTTCAGATTAATCGAGCACCTTCGCTTATTTTTGTAAAGATTGCGACCTAAGGTGTGACCAGAAAGTTAAGAGCAAGATCTGAGCAAAGAAAAAAAAAAAAAAAAGAGGGCTGAATTAAGGATAGGGGAATAACCCGAGGTAATGTGTTTAAGGTGTTACAAGTTGAGTATAAGGTGGTTTGAGCAAAATGATCGGAACTGGTCGGCTACCAAAAGAGGGCGAATTTATGTGTCCCACGAAAGGCGTAATAAGATCTGGCAGGGAGGAGAAATCTAATTCAAGATGTGCCTTGGACCTTGTTATACTGCCGTGAGGCAAGAATACTACGTATCAAAAACATGGCTTGTGTTAAGGTATTGTGACGAAGTAATAACAGAAAGGAGATGGCTCGAGGAGTTGAGGATGAAAAAGAAATATAATCAGTAAATGGAATTGCATGTGATGGTGATAAGGGAAACCCCCGAGATCCTTATAAGACCCTACGGGACTAGTTGAACATTCGAGGACGAATGTTCTAAAGGGGGGAAGGATGTTATATCCCGCATTTTGTACGTCGGGATAATTCGAGTCAACCACGATAAGTTGAGAACAAGACTACCCCGAGAAATGAAGTAGAGACTTTTGTTTGTCTTAAAGGCTTAAATTGTGTATGATTTTAATGTCATGAAAATGTTAAGGAAATATTGGAGCCATATTCCATTTTTAGTAAGTATGCTATTTTTGGAAGTTGGAAAATTCAAAAAAATATATATATTTCATGAAATTAAAGGGAGGTGGCCGGCCATGTGAGTGTGTGGCCAAGGCCACATGGAAGCAAAATATATTGGACATAAGATGACTAAGTCATCATATTTCTCATTGCACTATCTAGAAATTTCAAGAAAAAAATTAGAGGAGAAGAACAAGGCCATATTCGGCCAAGCTCCAAGAAAAACAAGATCAAGATTTGGCCATTCAAAAAATTATTTCTTCAAGCAAACCTACTAATTCAAGGGTGCTTATTAACGTGGAGGAGTTGTTGGAAGCGTTGGATTGCTCGTTTTCATCGTTGACCAACTTTAGGCAAGTGGTGGAGTTGAAGAAGAAAGGTGAGTTTAATCTTGTTTTCATGTGTTGTAAGTGGTTTATATGTGTTGTTGTATGCTATAATGGAAGAAATTCATGATAGAAATTAAGTTGAAGTTGAGCCATGAATGTGGGAGGTTGGCCGTGTGGTGTGTGAAATGTGGAGTAATAATGAATTAAGTGTATTTAGCATGTTTATGTGTTGTTGTAATGTGTAGACATGGATGGAAATCATGGAAGTGGTGTATTGAGGTAGTAGCCGAAAGTGGGTGTCTTGTATGCCAAGAATGAATTAATTTTACTTAGTGTTTTGGTTGTCGTCGTTATGGATTTCATGATGAAAAATGTAAGTTTAATGATTCAAAATGATGTTATGTTAGTTATGGGATGATTTGGAAATTTATGCGAATTTTATGTGATTTTTGTATGTATGAGAATTGTCTTGTTAATGTGTGGATTATTGGTGTAATGCATGAATTTGGGAGAAAGGAATATGGATGTGGATGCTCTCGGGTTGGGGGCAGTTTTGGGTGAGTTGGAACAATGTTTGGGTTGTTTGAAATATTGTATGAATCGCTTAAAGTGTTCTTGTATATGGTTTGAATGGGTTTGGATTGGTAATCGAACGTATAGACGTTGATATTAGTTTGAACGTAAGTGGTCGAAATGAGTATATTATGAATGTTGTTGGAATATTATGTATGTTGCTAAAGTCGTGTAGAAAGAACTATTAATGTTGGAATGTATTGTGAATTGATTATTGGTATTGTAGGTTGGTTGTTGATTTGGTTGCGGTTGAAATTAGCCGAGTTGAAATCTCGGGGTTGGTGTATTTATAGGGGAAATGCTGCCGAAATTTCCGTAGAATTTAATGTTCGTTGGAATTGAATACCTAAATGTTTATGGCTAATGTTTGGTATGTTGGCGTTATATAGATCTTGGAGCATCCGAGAGTTGAGGCTTGACTTAGCTTGCGAGCGGACGAGGTATGTAAGGCATAATTTTCTCTTCTTTGGCATGTCTTAGTGCTTACTAGGCTATGACCCGAGCCTCGGGGTAATTCCACTCTTAGGATCCGAGCTTAGATACGTGCCTTTATTCATTCCCAAAGACTCATCTTTAATGAATCAAACTAAGGTTCTTATGTTTTCAAAAGATGAATTTCAAAAGTCTTATAAAGAATTTTGCTACAAAAAGGTTCCGAACTTCAAACGCCGTAACTTTTGCATACGAGCTCGGATCGCCCCGAAACCTAATAAGTAACTTCATAAGACACAACATTCCCTAACTCTCATAGTCGGGCTCGGATGGGGTTGGCACCCGTCCGTGGGGCCCGCGCTTTTCTATGATTATCCTTAATGACCTTTAAGAAAGATTTAGTATTATTGTCACCTTAACTTCCGAGTATGGATTCTCTACTTATTTGATAAATTTAGGATTATGATTTTCATGCATTATAAATGAGGATTGTTCCGCAGATGACTTCGATATGTAATTATGATTTCTAAGTCCGGTTAGATAAGTTCCGAGAAATGTCCGAAAGGTACTTGACATAGTTTTGTCCGACTTTCATATGATAATTCGTTTAACTTATTTCATCGAGTCTTTGATATGATTTATATGCATATGGTTTCCCACTACTCTGCTCGTGCAAAGCTCAATATGTCTTTCACTGAGTCCCGGGCCAGGACACGCATTCGTGCACATTCCATTGCATTATTCACCGAGTCCCTCACTAGAGGGCCGGGACACGCTATATATATATATATATATATATATATGATGGTGTGATGAGACGGGGATGGCGGCCAGGATGGCATATGATGATCCTATTCACCGAGTCCCTCACTAGAGGGCCGGGACACGCTATGTACATGTATATGTTTATGATGATTACTTATGTTTATGATATGATCATGCATTGTCTATGTTCAAAGGTACGCCTTTTGGCACTGCACTTATGTTCCATATTCTTTATCCTGGTACAGCTTTGTTTACTGTATTTCATGCCTTACATGCTCAGTACATATTCCGTGCGACCCTTTCTTCGGGGCGCGTTTCATGCCGCGCAGGTGCAGATACTCGTTTGGGTGAGCCGCCAGCTTAGGATCCCTATTCAGCTGTTGTGGAGAGCTCCCTTGTCCGGAGCCCAGATTTTGGTACAGACTCTTTTGGTTATATATGTATATATATTTATTCAGGGTACGGCGGGGCCCTGTCCCGTCATATGATTCTGTTCTTACTGTTAGAGGCCTGTAGACATAAACGTGGGTTGTGGGTAGCACTGTACAGTTGTGTTTATGTTCTGTAAATCCTCAGGACGTATATATGATATATGTATATATGTATGCGCGATGTCGTGCCTTTTTGTGCGTATAAGTTTCTATTATGTTCGTCATGATCTAAGTATAATTGATACGTGGGTACGGGTGCCCAACTCGGGCACTAGTCATGGCCTACGGGGCTGGGTCGTGACAGATTGATTTCGCTATTGATGTGTTGCCGGATACCAAGCCTATTTCTATTCCTCCTTACCGAATGGCTCCTGCAGAATTGAAAGAGCTAAAGGCACAATTGAAAGATTTACTTGAAAAGGGATTCATTAGGCCTAGTTCATCACCATGGGGAGCGTCAGTCTTATTTGTGCGAAAGAAAGATGGTTCCCTATGGATGTGCATTGATTACCGGCAGTTGAATAAGGTGACGATAAAGAATAAATATCCTCTTCCGAGGATTGATGATTTGTTTGGTCAATTACAGGGTGCCAAGTGATTTTCCAAAATAGACCTAAGGTTAGGTTATCATCAAGTAAGAGTTAAAGAAGAAGATATTCCCAAATTTGACGTTACAAGTTAGGCCGACGGGCTTAAGCTAAAACACCGAAGCAAAGGGTCTGATGCACCAACTGCTACGGTCTTTGCTACGATGACCCGACCCAAATTTGACCCACTATTTAAGGATCAAATCTGATCCTAAACCTCATTTTCAGCCAAGAAATACTCCAAATATTTTTCAAATCTTCTAGAAAATTCTCCCAACTTTCGTCCACTAGATTTTAACGTAAATTAAGTGAAATCCCCGAATTTAAGTTCGACAACACATAGCTTCGATTATAATATTGAATTGCGGCGAAACTTGGCTTGGATTCAAGGTAGTAATCGAAGATATTACAATTCTAGCGGGTGAAAGGTATGAATCTTTTCTTATTAGTATTAATTTAAGCTTATCTACGGAGGAAAAGTTTCTACATGAGCATATAATGCATTTGTGGGTCGAGAAATTGGATCAAACATCGTGTGGGGGTGTTTATGGAATATTTTGGTGTTGATGGTATTGTTGTGGATGTTGGTATTATTGTTGTTGTTGTTGTTGATTGCTGAATTGAGATTTTGGTCTAGGCATATAAACAGAGGAGTTGCTGCCGAAATTTCGGCAGATTCTAGAAAGATTTATTTGAAGGCTTAGGATAAGTATATAACAACAGGCTTAACAATAATATGAATGGTTTCATTTGTAGATTTCAAGACAGGAGGTAGGTTGGAAAGTTGAGAAGCGAGCTTCCAGGTATGTTAAGTTTAAACCTTTCTTTTAAAGGCATGATTTCTATGTTTTGATTCCATACATGACATCCATAATATTTTTTACTCCTAGAAATGCCAGAAGTCTATAGTTTACAAGAATCTTATGATGACTCCAATCCTAGATATTTTCACGCCTAAGGTTCTAGATGATTTCATGACGTGGATTTGAGCATACTATATAATATATGGCCTCATCGTAATACAGTGTGCTATATAACATATGGCCTCGACTATGTACGAGCGTGCTATATAACATATGGCCTCGGCTTATGTACGAGCGTGCTATATAACATATGGCCTCGACCATGTACGAGCGTGCTATATAACATATGGCCTCAGCTTATGTTATGGATCATTCAAAGTGAGACGTGATAGTGGTGATGATTATGGTAGTGATGAAGTTCCTTATTATCCAAACGAACCCAGAAAATAAACGGCGAAGACTCTATTCCTAGACAGTGTAGGGATATTCATATCCTTGACCTCTTAAGTCCCGAAGGGGAATCCATAAGTTGTATGTTTTTATAATGATGTCTAAATCTCGAAGGGGACATTCATAAGGTTTTCTTTCTCCTATGCATTTGACATTTAAATTTTGAGTCTCGAAGTAGACAAATGAAAAGGGGAAGGAGTTCCCATTTTTAGGAAAAGGGAAGAAGTTCCCATTTTTTACTGAAAGTTGCTCCGAAGGGAGTCCTTTGATGGTTTCCAAAGATTTTCATGCATTTTCATATTTACATACATGCATGACATCATTTCATGGGGATGGGGAAAAGGGCTAAGGCATTATATACGTAAACCACACGATCGGTGGTATACGATGATTATGATGCCTGAAGGGTCCATTATGCTATTATGCTCGAAGGGGCTGCGAGCAGGGTGAAGGCATGCATTATATATATATACATGCATACTCATGCTGCATCAAAAGTTCATGTGTACATACATGTTTATCAAAGTTGGTTACAGGTACAGACTGAGTCTGTTACTCTTTTATCATCCGAGTCTAGATATCTTGTTTCGGTCGCCTACATACTCGGTACATTATTATTGCGACGTCTTTTTAACGGGGCGTCGCATTTCATGCCACGCAGGTATATACAGATGAGTAGAAAACATTGGGCATAGGATATTCCCAGGCTATCAGCTGGATTAGTGAGCTCCATCTTAGTTTGGAGTGTTGCCGAGTCAAAGTACTTATGTTATGGTATCTCATGTATGTTAGAGAATTTTGCAGATAGCTGGATAGTGAGTCGAGATGCCGACGGTTGTGTAAAGCGACCATATAGGTCGATGTGTTTTATGCTTTGTTTTTAAAGATTATATTGTGACCAAAGGCTTTCTTTGAATTAACGATAAGGGAGAAGTCCGTGATTAGACGAAAGAGTTTTATCAAAAAGTTTTTTTTACCTGACGGAAGTGTCATTTCATAAATTAAAGGTTCACAAAAAGTTGTGACTCCTGGATGGAATAGTAGTATGGCACTCAGCCGAGTAGGGTCTTGGGTGTCAGTCGCGGCCCTCTGGTTTGGGTCGTGACAGTAAGAAGGTGATGGAAACATATATGAAATCTTAACATAGGAATCATGCCTTTTGAAAGAAAGGGACGAGCCATAACATACCTGAAATTTCACGTTGCGGCTTTTCTGCCTATTTTCGGTCTCGCAATCTACCTATAAGGCCATTCATACTATGGTTAGGCTCAATGTTATATACTTATCCTAAACCTTCAAATTAAACCTTCTTACAATCTCTGCCCGGCAAAATTAAATTCTCTATTTATATGTCTAACCCGAATTCATAATTCAATAACCAACAACAACAACAACAATACCAACATCAATCATAATATTCTCAATACTAAAATACTCCATAAACAACTCATATGGGTTTTATCCCATATTTCCACCAACAAAACTACTATACGGCTATTTGACAGTTCTATCTCCATAAATAAATAAAAATTAGCATTAATAATAAGAAATTATTACCTCTCTTCCAATAATATTGCTGTATCTTCAATTTCCACCTTGAACTGAGCCAAACACGTCGCTATATGATTTTTGTAATCGCAACTATATGCTGTCATGACCGGAATTCGGGAATTATACCTGTTTAGGCTTAAAATTTAGCTTGGGGAGTTGGGGAGAACTCTCCAGAATTTTGGAGAGTATTAGGGGTGTTGGATGAGGAAAATAAGGGGGTACCCACTTTTTATAACGGTCCAGGTTCTGCCTGGCCCGACTTAAAATTTGTTCAGCGCGATCACGCCCCCTTTGGGCGTGTTCTCGCAGGCTTAATTTTTCTGCCTGCATGTTTGTTCAGTAAAAAGGTCATAACTCTTGATCTCGATATGGTATAAGGGCCCACGATCTATGGTTGGAAAGCTAATTAAATTATTTACAACTTTCAGTTTTGGTATGTTTCAAAATTCTAGACTTATAATGGCGTTTTTGCCTCTTCAAGTCATATCATCTGAAAATGTATCCTTAAATCATCCTTTTGGAGGGCTTATGCCCATATTTGGCTCGAGGGTCCTTCTTAAGACTTGCTCAACTTCCCATGTACTACTCACATATCTCTTCATGTGTCCGTTATAAAATCCCAGCATGTGGGCTCCACCTTAACTTATGGTTACGAGGGCTATTCATCAAGTAACGTACTAACTGATTTACACCATACGTCTCCAAATGTCATATGTATATTGTTATTACACTCTTATAATATAACCTTCATCCCTAACCCAAGCCTCAAAATTGCTCAGCGTGTTCGCGCCACCATGCTGTGTTGGCCCATGGCCTCCTGCGCGTTCGCGCCACTTCCTGGCGCGTTCGCACAGACCATTTTTCTGGCCTGCCAGCCTGACTTGTAACGTCCATATCTCCTTACCCCGACATCCTATTCAGGAGCAGTTTGTTGCGTTGGAAACTAGACTTCCCGATCTTTACTTTAGACTTTTGTTTCACTTTAAAACTCTTAATATACTAAAAGATATTCTTTCTCCTAATTAGACCAAAATTTTCGTATCAAACCTTGCCCAACTTTCCTGCAAAGCCTCGGAAGCTTAATCTCCTTAGTTCACTTGTTTTCCAATCCTTCTATAGCTTGTTATATGAACTCGAAATCTTATAATTATAAGAAGAGCACCTATGGTCTTGCATCTTCTCGACAATAACTACGATGTCTACGATTGAATAGCAAACACACAATGAATCCCGATGTATGAAACTACGGGGTGTAACGGGACCTTTCCAACTTTAAAGGGAATACATTATAGAGTTTTATTTGGGTTTTCCATTAGAGCTTCGAATTATTTTCTTGGAATATGTGATAAAAGGCCGTGTAGCAAGATGAATGTGATTTCTATAAGTAGGGGTTCCTTGATTTTTCAGACGGAAGTGGTGAAGGTTACTTGACGATAGAAAAATAAGAGGGATGTCGACTTATGGATAAAAAGGAAAGGTGAGTAGGTGTTCGAGTGGAGATCATTCATTAAGCCTACATTGCCGGATATTCATAATTAAGGACTTAGAAATGTGCTAAGTCCTACGAATCGACGTACGAGAAATATGAGAAACTAGGCTAGCCTGAGGGAAATTAGAAGCATATGAGACTTACGGTTAGAATTTTAGATGATCGTGAGATATGAGATGGGCTAGCTAGGCTAAAAGAGAGAAGATGTATTAAAGCTACAGATACAGAGCAATTTCAAATAGCATTGGGAATACTTCGTAAGTAAGGTATGAGTAAACGATATACACGATAACTTATGTGTGGTCACACTAACTAGTATGCGTGCCCAGATGACCTATATTATGATATGCTAAAGGTATTGACTTGTTATATCCCGTACTTCATACATTCGGATAATTCGAGAAAGTCGTGGCAAGATAAGGACAAGGTCATTTTTCAAGAATTATTTTAAGGTACGAGTTGTTAGGAGTACTATTCATGAACATTGGTAGTATGAAAATGTTGGGAAAGACCATGGGTAAAAAGAGAAATTTGCAAAATGGCCAATGAAAATAATGTGGAAGGCTAGGGGCGAAATGGTAATATTGAGGAAAGTCGAGGGGCAAAACCGAAATTTTACATGAGGTTCATGAAGGTTCTAAAGGTGCCATGCAAAAAAAAAAAAAAAAGAGAAAAAGAAAAAGATGACAAATAAGTCATCTTTATTTCCTAAGAAATTTCTAGAGGATGTGCCCCTCACATGATCATGGGAATTATATATAAATATGAGAGAAGTCATCATTTAATTCAAGAAATTGGAGAATGAAGAACAAAAAAAAAAAAAAACAAGAAGGAGAGAATCGGCCAAGCAAGAGGAGGAGAAAAAAAAATTGAGCCATTCATTCTTGATCCAAAAATTCCGTTCTTCTTGAATTCTTACTAAGTTCAAGACCCTCTTCAACATGGTATAATTGTTTAAGCAAGAAAACCACTTTGGTGGCATGCGAAAATTGAAGA
>NC_081344.1:45547378-45554540 GCF_029784015.1 Lycium ferocissimum
TTTGATGTATAACATGATGAGTTCACAGCATGCTTTTACAGAGTGCCATATTGTTTTCAGTTTCAGTCTGATTATATCTAGCAGGTCGTATACGGGTGCCCAGCTCGGACACTAGTCATGGACCATCGGTTTGGGTCGTGACACATATATAGCTTACAACTGACTATACCATCTTCTGAAAAATTAATACAATAAAATCTGCATCGAAAATTCACAACCCATGCGCCAATATATATAAACATACGTGCTAAGGATAACAGTGCACGCCGGCTAGGCCGCTACATATGCTATACAACAAAAATAAGAGCTGACAAGACTACATAACATCCCAACTATATACGACTGTCTACAGAACTCTATGGAATGTGAACTGTAGAAAATACTGGACAAGGCCTCGTCATACCCATATATCTACATGTCAAATTAGCATACCAAAAAGGGTTGCCGCTCCGAACCAAATGGAGCGCACTGACTGCAGCTGAGTGGAGGTCGTACTGGGCTAGATCGTCTGGCTAAAGGACGTCTGTACGAATAATGTACTGAGTATGTAAGGCATGAATAACAACATAATAAGAGATACAGAACATAACATGCGATAAAAATAACCTGTACATCTGATTGCCTCTCTTAAGGCGAACATCATGCATGCTTAGCTTTCT
Organism: Lycium ferocissimum; assembly: GCF_029784015.1. Taxonomy (NCBI): domain Eukaryota; kingdom Viridiplantae; phylum Streptophyta; class Magnoliopsida; order Solanales; family Solanaceae; genus Lycium; species Lycium ferocissimum. The sequence goes on from NC_081344.1 coordinate 45,548,038, forward strand.
TTAAAAAAAAAACACTTATATATATATATATATAATAGTCTTTAGGGAACGTGCGAGACCGATCCATAAAATATTCTATATTGTTGCGGAACGTGCGGTGATCCATATATAATATCATCATTATATATATATATATATATATATATATATATATATATATATATATATATATATATATATATACCGTGCGGGATATATGGTTAAAAGGATATATATATATATATATATATATATATATATATATATATATATATATATATATATATATATATTGCCGTGAAACGAACGACTCGATCCTTTTAACCATATATCCACTTTGGGCATCCCGCATACGGGACGATATCATAATGTACCAGTCGATCGGAGTTATTATGCGTATATAACGCCTCGCCCTTTTTCCCGTAACCCATATATATGTTGTTACACCCCATAGTTTCGTACGTGAAAATTTATAAGTGTTGGACATTCTAAGTATGGATACTGGAGTTCCCTTCAAGGATATATGATATTACATGAAGTAATCTGATGGTCATGACGGTTTACATTCATATAATTAGCTATGGGAAACTCCGGGATCAAGCAAATCGAAGAAACTAAATTTGTCGAAAAATTAAAAAAGTTGACAGAATTTTGGGTCAACTTTGGAGGGGTATATCTCCTAGTATATTAAGAGTTTTAAGGTGTTTCAAAAGCCTAAAATGAATTTTATCGAGTCTAGTTTCCAACAATAAACTGCTCATTGATAGGACATCAGAGTAGAGGGGTATGGACGATACAAGTTCGGTCGACAGAGCAGAAACGTGTGCTACGGTACCCGGGTGCTACGGTACCCAGAGGCTACTACGGACCCGATCCGAACCACGCTTATAAATACCCCTCTAACCCATTAATTTTTATATATTTCACCATTTTCTCATTCTCCTCTAGAGAACTCTTAAGCGTTCTACAACTTTCCATAACCCTCCATAATTTTCTATAATTCTCCCTAATCTTCCATAATACTCCATAATATTTCATAACCTTTCAAAATCATCAAGAGAGAATATTAACATCAAAACCTCAAGGAAAATTTATGAAAGATAATTGTTCTTATTTCATCCTAAGGTGGTGTTGAACTTGATCTTGGAAAGGGTGAATAAAGTGAAGTTCTGCTACTATAAGGTATGTTCTTGCTATTATTTACATGATTAAGATGATATAAAGTTTTAGCAATTCTTGGAAAGGAAAGAATCATAGGAGAAAAATCATAAAGAGTTGAATTTAATTCTTTGATTATGGTATTGTGGATGTTGTTATGGTTGATTTGAATATTGGAAAAACATCGTGTCGGATGTTTTATGGAATATATTGGTATTGATATGGTTGTTGATGTTATTGGTATTGTTTGGGAGTTGTTTTGGTATTTGGAGGAGGTAAGGAATATAGGGTAGATGCTTTCGGCAGATTCTAGAAGATTTATTTGAAAGACTAAGACAAGCGTATAAAGGTGAGTCTAACAATAGTATAAATTTTCTTGAATATGATTTACGAGCCTGGGAGGACAAGCGTTGAGTAGTTAAAAGTTAAAGGCGACCAAAAAGGTATGTTAAGGCTAGTCCCTTTCTTTCGAAAGGCATGATTCCTATGTTATGATTCCATACATATTTTTCATAACCTTCTTACTCCAAAAGTTAGAAGTTCATGATTCTTAAAAGCTTTTTATGATGCTAAGGATGAGATATTTTCTATGATGATGATGATTTTAATTCTAGAAATTCCGAAACTATGATTTGAGGGCATTACGAGATTATTGAGCCATTCCAGGAATCCCTTGATATTACTTATTGTTGATGGTCTCATCTCAAATCATTCGTTCCTTTGAGGTGAGATATAGCGAAGATAACGATTCTATTTTTAGTGCTACCTAAGTTTATGATTCTAGAGACTCGCGTGACATTATCGATTTCATCATACGATGGTTAATTCTTCAAGGAATGATATAGTGATGATGGTAACGCTAATGATGACGTTGATTTCATTTATGTATTTTTATGTGTATGTATGTATGTATGCATTGCATCCCACTGATCAGCTCGGGATAACACCGCGCCAACATGGTCGGGCAAGATGATACGGTGCCTACATGGCCGGGTAAGATAACACCGCACCTATATGACTAGGCAAGATAATACCGCGCCTATATAGCCGAGCAAGACAACACCGTGCCTTATGGCCGGGCAAGATGCTATATATATTATCGTGCCTTAATGGCCGGGCAAGATAACACCATGCCTATATGGCCGGGTAAGATGACACCGAGTCCCGAAAGGGCCGTGTACTAATATAACAGAAGTATGTATAGTAAATGTATGTGAATGCAAGTGTGTGTATATTATGTATGGATGTGTATGAAATGTTTTTCCTATAGACGAGTAGTTTACATAATAGAGATCTTAAGAAGAGTACGAGGTATAATTACTAACTTTATCTTACGTTATCTTCATTCTGATATCATACTACTACTATTCATGCCTTACATACTTAGTACATTGCTCGTACTGACGTCCCTTCTTGTGGGACGCGTTCGTACCTTCGTAGGTGTAGATAGGCAGACGAGACGAGGATCTTTCATCGTGGGCCGCCTTCGGTACCCTTCGATTGACAGAGCTCCACTTCTTCTCGGAGCATTGCAGTCCGAGTTGCGTATGTTTTTTGGTGACGAGGGTATGTCGGGGAATTTTGTCTAACTTATATACTCCGGTACCATGTTCGCAGAGTCTTTGCGGAAGCGGTTCACTGCGTACATGTCACACCCACCACTTTACTAGGGTGTGATGGGCACCGACCCCCATATTCGGAGCCGAGCGAACCCGCTAACTCTTATTATACACACATATGAACTTATGAATTAGTAAGAAATGAATACATAGAAATTTTTTTCCATAATATAGAATCCGATATCATATAAGGCGGTGACACGAAACATAATAACATATCGGCTACTTGGAGGCGCTTACACATGACAACCCCTAATACCCACGACTACGTTCGCAAAGTCTCTAACTCCAAACAAATCATCATGGTACATATACTCGACTCGTGACACTCCCGAGACAAGCGGAGCTCCGCCAATCCCGCCGGACATCTCTATGCTAGGCGCCCTAAATACGGGTTCACCCGCGGCGTGAATACGAAACGGCCCGAAGAAGAGGGGTCGGCACGAGCAATGTACCGAGTATGTAAGACATGATGATAACATAGAAAGCAACGTAATCAAAAGTAATAGTAGTATGGAGATGTAGTACATATCGTGTAAGAAAGAGTATCCGTACATGAGGAGGTATATCATGTATAAGAAAGGCGAAAGCAAGGTTTGTGCATATGGAACATGTCATGTGTAAGTCAGAATTCGTGCGTATAGAGCATATCATGTAAACTCAGAACGGTACATAGGGATCATATATCTTGTAAAGGTTTGTAACTTTGTACATATGAGTGCCACTGGGGCGGATGCCATGCATGCTTGTACTATCATATGGTATCATAGCGGCCAAGACAAACTGGCTCACCCACATAGCGCCGAAATACGTCGGCTCGCCCCATAAATCCCCGCGTCCCCGGGCATCCCGCGGGTCGAGGATGATAACGCCCGGCCCCGACTTCGTGGCAATGAAACATCAGTTTCCTTCCCATTCCCCACATATACATGTATCCCATCCCCCAACCCATATACGGGTATGGCATGCATGAGAGCCCAAAGAAGTCATGTACTCGTCGGAGGGACGTAAGGTCGGAAAAAAAACCTCCGATCGCATTATGGAGTAATCATGGCCGCTTGTCTCACCTTGAAGGATCGATAATCATAAGGCGAGACTACCAAGAACATGTCATTTCGTATCATGTCATAGCATATCATGTCATGTCATAGCATATCGTGTCCTCATTACAAGATATCATCTCATATCAAATCATGTCGTGTCATATCATGTCATGTCATGTCGTGTCATAGTCATTTTCTCATATTTAACATCATCATGATCATCATAGAATCATAGTCATTGTTTTAGTCATAAAGAACTTTCAATAATGTAAAACTTGGTTTTTGAAGAAAAAGGAATATTTTGGAAAACATTTATAAACTTTTAGGAAGGAAAATCATGCCTTGGAATCGAGGGATTACTTAACTCTGACTATTGTTTGGTAGTCGGAATGGCAACCAAGATCTTCCATTAACTATAGTACGGAAATAAGCCAAATGGGAAAATAGGAGGGAATTCGGGAATAGTGGGCCCACCTCGAGTCAAATGAGGTGGGCGTACACAATTTACGTATAATACGTTTCATAGCATTACGATGAGAGTCTTAGGGTGGTCGGGTCTTATTCATACAAGTTCTGGGTGTTTAGACATTTCTTTCAACTATTCATGAACATTTACTTCAATTCTACTGAATGAATAGTAACCAATTTCAATCTCGGATTTCTAGGATTAGAGTAGTCCCCAGACACGCATTCAAGCCTATGACGTCTAAGACATGCCAAAGAAGGAAAGTGAAGTCTTACATACCTTTTTCCGCTTTGTACGCCGCTCCAAATCCAACTTCCGATTTCGCCAAAATCTACAATTTGGTCACGGATACCAAACATTGGTTATAAGACTTTAGGAATTTAATCTTAAATCAACGCCGTCTTGACTTCTCAAATAGGTTCACTTATACTTTGCCGAGATTTGGCAAGATTCCCCGTAAATATACCATCCCCGAGAATATAACTCGCCAATTTCAATCAACAACAATCCAGGGAATTCAACTCCGCCAAACTATCAACAATACTAACAATCATTCTAGCAACACTTCAATATTCAATTCAACCCAAAATCTTCCAAATGCCATAAGAACTTCAACAATACATTTATTTCTTTCAAACTCGTAAACCATATCAACAATTCCATAAGTTACCAACATCATTTTCATCAACCCAAGCGACTATATTAAAATTACATTATGTTCCAAATCAGCCCACAACAATTATGATTTTCATTTGAGTCATCAAACCTTCATTTTCATCATAATCACAACAATCAATCACAAAATGCTATATAAAATGAGTTCATTACATTCTACCAAAACAGCAGCCACACACGGCCAACATCAACATGTAATTTGGGATTTCATTCATTTTCTCACAGATCCAACAACACACAAACATGCTAAATTCAATTAACTCTCCATTCCTTCACAACCACACACACTCACAAGCCTCAACACCTCTCGCACGGCCACACACACACACACCATATTTTTATGAACTTCTTTCATTTCTACATCCCACACAATATGTGCAAATCATCCACAACACATAAAAAAATAAGCTTGAACCTTACCTCCTTCTAAAACTTTTCAGCCAAGGTGGTGTTTGCAGGAGGGATGGTTTTCTTCTTCCAACAACCACTCCATGTCGACGAGGGCCTTCTACTTCGTATAGAAAACATGGAGAAACAATTTTTCTTGATCATCTCCCATGGCACCATTTTTGGGCTGCCATGGCGATTGCTTTTTCTCTTCTTTCTTTTTCTTTCTCTTGATTTCTCTAGAATCTTAAAATGATGAATTGGTCTTCCTTGCAGACTTAGTCATATATATATATACAAGGGGCACATGGCCATGCACATGGCCAAGCACATGGCCGGCCATGTGCTCCTTTTTCTCTTTTTTTTTTTTTTGATCCCTTTTCCTTTCCCTCAAACTTCTTCAAATCTCTTAGAATTTTCCTTAATGTTAAAAGATGAATTATTTTTGTCATCTTGTCTGCATGCATATGACTCAATACAAATATGTAATGTACACATGTGCCTCTTTGGCATGAAAAAATATTGTGCCAACCATGGGCGGGACCCACGGCCATTTGGCTTCTCGAGGAGTCATGAACTAGTAACACTTTCAAATTCCGAGTTAGCCCTTAACATTCCACGCCAATAATAATATTCATAAGCGGCTTAGCATTAAAAACAAAAGTGGAATGGCTCTTGCCCTTAACTTCCAATTGTCTTAAAATATTCCGACGTACAAAATGCGGGATATAACAGTACAGCTTAGCCATAGTGTGACAATACTAATGTCGGCATCATGGGTCTATTGTACATTTGCTTATGCATGATATTATGTTCATATTTAGCCTCTTGATCTTATTGTTTCCATTTGAGATACAAAGATGTAAGTTATAAGTTGGTTCGCTCGGTTCTATAAGGTGTCGGGTGCCAATCACGCCTTACCAAGGGGCGGGGTGTGACAAAGTGGTATCGTAGCCGTTCGTCCTAAGGATTGTCTACGAGCCATGTCCCTACAGTCCACATTTATGGGTGTGAAGCGCGCCACACTTATAAACGTGAGGCCGCAAGGCATTAGGAAGGATCGTGTCACACCCCACCCTTGGTAAGGCGCGATTGGCCACCGGCACGCCTTACGAACTAAGCGAAGACCAACTTATAACTTACATCCTTCGTGTCTCAAATGGAAATAATAAGATC
>NC_081344.1:45554640-45597884 GCF_029784015.1 Lycium ferocissimum
GGAGGAATTATTTTTCCATGATCAATTGTTCAGAGGACCATTTTCGGCCAAGCTTATGGCCGAATGGTCTCTCCTTCTCTTTCTTCATGTTTCTTGAATTTTCTATGGTTAAAATGATGAATTGTCTTATTTCTTCATGACTTGCACATATATATATATATATATATATATATATATATATATATATATATATATATATATATATATATATATATATATATATTGGCATAGGCACATGGCCGGTCATGTGCCCCTATTTTTCCTCCAATTTTTTCTCCAATTTTCTCAAATTCTCTAGAAATTTCTTAAATGCAAAAGATGAATAAGTCTTGCATAGTAAGGAATTATGCATATATATATATATATATATATATATATATATACTTAGCCTCCACCAATACAAGGTGTCCATTTGTGTCATTCCATGGCATGAAAATATTGGTCAAAGTATATGTGGGGCCCACGGCCACCTAGGCCTTTTGGCCATTTCATGAAAATTCTTTTCCAACTTTTAGCCTCCAATTTCTCCTTATCCCGAATTTACCCCTAATGCTCCATTCCAATAAAAGGATGAATACGCACTTATACATTCTAAAAAAATTTATAACCTTGTCCTTAACTTCCCGCCATTAACTCGGAATATTCAAACGTACAAAATGCGAGGTATAACAAAATTTCTAGAGGATTTTGGAACAATTTGGAAGAGGTTTTTGGCTGAAAAAAGAGGGGGCAAGCCCCTTTTACATTAGTTCAAATTCGGGTGGGGGTCAATACCGTAGCGATGCTTGTAACAAGTCGGTTCGTAGCGATGATGGTAGCACGCGTTTCTGCTCGGTTAGCTGAACTTGTAACGTTCATAATTCTCTGGTCTGATATCGTATCAACGAGCGGTTTGTTGGGTTGGAAACTAGACTCGACAAACTTCATTTTAGGCTTTTGAAACACCTTAAAACTCTTCATATACTAGGAGATGTTTCTGATGCAATAAATCGCTCCTCAATCGGACATCGGGGTAAGGAGATATGGACGTTACAAGTTGGGCTGGCAGACAGGAAAATGCTCTGCGCGAACGCGCCTAGGAGTGGCGCGAATGCGCAGAAGGCCAAGGGCCAATACGGCGCGAACGCACCACCACGGGGCGCGAACGCACCACCACGGGGCGCGAACGCACCACCACGGGGCGCGAACGCACCACCACGGGGCGCGAACGCGCTGAACAAAATTAGAGGGCTCGGGTTCAGGATGAAAGGTTATATCATAAGAATGCAATAATAACCGATATATGACATTTGGAGACCACATGGCACTTGATGAAAAAAAACCCTGCGATTCTGTCGACGCTAGTGAGGGTCCACACGTTGGACTTTTACAAAGGACATATGAAGAGACATATGAGTAGTAAATGAAAAGTTGAGCAAGTCCTAAGAAGGACCCATAAGCCAAATATGGGCATAAGCCTTCCAAAAGGGCGATTTAAGGAAACATTTTCGGATGATCTGATTTGGAGGGGCCAAAACGATATTATAAGGTTGGAATTTGGAAAAATACAAAGAATGAAAGTTGTAGATAATTGAAATATCTTTCCAAACATAGGTCGTGGGCTCTCACACGATATCGGGATCAAGAGTTATGACCTTTTTACTGAACGAAGGTGCAGGCAGAAAAAATAGACCAGCGCGAACGCGCCTGTGCGGGGGCGAACACGGCGAAGGAAAAGTGAGTCGGTCCGAGAGCGGAACTCACGGACCGTTTTATAAAAGGGGGGGACCCCTATTTTTCAGCCAAACTCACCCAAAACACTCCCAAATATTCCGAAAATTCCCCAACCTTCCACTATCAACTTTTAGCCGAAACCGGGTATAATTCCCAAATTCGGTCCGGACGAGCGTATAGTTGTGACTTCAAAAAGCTGAGTATTGAGGCTTTGTGGCTTAAGTTCAAGGTGGAGGAGTAAATATATAGCATTATTATCAAGGGAAAGGTATGAATCTCTTTCTATTTGTGTTAATATTTGTTTATTTACGGAGAAGGAGCTATAAAATTGTTATAAAATAGTTCTGTGATGGAATTATGGGACAAACACCATATGGGGTGTTTATGAAGTATTTTGAAGTTGGTTAATTGTCACGACCCAGCCCCGTGGACCGTGACTGGTGCCCTACTTGGAGTCATAGGCGAACATCTTCCTTCATATCGTACGGGAACGAACCAAACAAATCAAATAAGGGAAGTCTCGGGACTTGCGGGCCCACCTCGGGCCAAGTCGAGGCGGCAGACATAAATTGCAAACATTAGGATCCATAAAGTCATCTGTGAGAGTTTCAAAGCATTTCGGATGCATTTGCAAAAGTTTTGGAGGTTTAGGCATTCTTTCATCAAATATAAGGATTATAGTTCAATTGCGCTGAATGAATAGTACGCAGAATCAAACTCGGATTTCCAGGAGCAAAATTAGTCCCGAGGTTCCGTTCTCAACCTAGTAAATCTAGGACATGCCAAGTGAAGAAAAGGTCGGCTTTACATACCTTACGGACGTCTTATGCTTGCTTAAACTCAAATCCGTTTCGTCCGAGAATGCGCAAATGGTCAAAGTCACCAAATGTAAATCATATGCATCTAGGGAGCTTATTTTTAGCCCTTACTTGTCTACAAGAATTTGGGCATCTCCCCTATAAATCCAACATCCCGAGAATTAAACTAGAAATGACAACAACCAACCCAACAACAACATTAACAACATCAACAATCGCTACAAAACACATATTAACATAAGTAGTCTTTTCTTCCACATAACGATTAACTTTCGTTCTAACTTCACACCTTTCATCCAATGTCAACGTTTTCATATTTACCTACTAACTCAAGGCCTTTCAAATACCTTTCGGACACATTCCTCATTATTTCTCAAAAGACGCAAGGTTTCCATCGAACCATAATTCATCCAAAACCTCTAATCTTCAACATGCATATTTATAACATTTTTCCATTTTCCAATTTCATAAATCATAATCATAATTCACATCTAAAATCTTACTTTCATCATTATATAAAAATCATATAAATTTCTCATAACAACATACAACCAACTTTCATGCTAACTTAATTCATTAACCTTTCTTTACATCACAAAAGCCACAACAACATACTTAACATACTAAATAAACTTTAATTCACTTCGCTCACCTATACAACATCACACGGCCACACACACACTTACACACACCACACGACCTCATTTACAACACACCCTTTTTATGCTTTTCACTCAATTATAGTCATCACAACACTTATAAATCTCCTATAACATGAGAAGAAAGCATGACATCCTTACCTTTTCCCAACACCATGGCTCACGGCCATGCACTACTTCACACATACACACTCCCTTAATTCTCATCCAATTCTAGTCATTCGAACATGCATACTTGTTTCATAACATAAAAGAATAGAATTCATACCTTATTCTTCAAATTTCAACTCGCCGCAAACGTTGTTCTTTCGCCAAACTAATTATACCACGTCGGAGAGCGTCTTGAGCTTGTTACTAATTCAAGAAGAACAAGATTTTTGGATTGAAGTTGAAGGCTAAGAAATTTTCTTCTTTTTTTTTTTTCACCTTGGTCGGCCGAATGGCCTTTTTGATTTTGCTCTCAATGATTTTGGTGATTTCTTGAAAGTTCTTCATAAAATGAAGACTTATCCCCTCTTATAATATTGAGCACATGTTAGTCACATGACTAACTTAATGGGTTTGGGCCTCAAGACATGGCCGGCCACCCTCTTAATCTTGGGCCTAAATTTTCTCTTTTTTTTTTTGAGCCGAATAACTTATGAATCACATTTTTTGTAATTCCCGACACAAATTTCCAAAATTCCGATTTTGCCCTTAGGCCTTCTCCAGTGTTTCCACATTCAAACTTCCATAACCGACATACACATACTAAGAAAAGTCCAAACATAACCTTATTCCTTATAAGTCAAGGTCACTTCCAAATTTTCGAATACGCAAAAATGCCGGATATAACATCAATGTTGGTATTGTTGTGATTGATGTTGGTAGTTGAATTGAGAATTCGGGCTAGGCATATAAACAGGGGAGATCTTTCGATTTTCGGCGAGAATATAGAATAGTTTGATTTGAAACTTAGTACAAGTGTGCGATGAAAAGGCTAACGTTAGTGTAAATCCTCTTAAATGTAGACCTACGAGCTCGGACGCATAAGCATAACCAATAGGAGGTTGAACAGGTATGTTAAGGCTCGTCCCTTTCTTTCAAAGGCATGATTCTTAGATTACGATTTCGTAAATGCTTCCATAACTTCGTTGTTTTCAAAAGTTAGAAGCCTATGATTCCAAGACATGATTCTTTTTTTTCGATAACCTATAAATGCTTTCCAAAATGTCCGTATTTTTCCAAAACGGAGGTTTATGACCAAAGTAAGCTTTTGTGACAATGTCGATGGATATGTTTTACAAGGACAATGATGATGTCAAGGACGAGAATATTTTCCTACGCTGAATATGCTGATGATGATTCCATGTTTAAAGGTTCCAAGTTTACGATTTCAATGACGATATGAGAATGTTGAGCTATTTCTTGATTTCTCAATTTTATTCGTGAATGATGACTATTTTTTTTTAAAGATTCCCAAGTATATGAATTGATGCCTTATGATCCTATTCTATGTTTTCTTGGGGTGTTATTCTTCATTGATAGTCTCACCTTATAACAATTGTTCCTTCAAGGTGAGACAAGGTGACCATGATTATTCCATAACCTAATCGGAGGCTACCGACCTTATGTCACTCCGATAGATACATGACTTTATTTGAATCTCTACTCATATGATATATGAATATGATATGAGTATATGTATATGGGGAAAAAGGGCGAGGGCGTTATATACACGTAACCACCTGATCAGTTGGCATAATATGACATGATACCATCCCGGACGCGGGACATATGTGGGCGAGCCGACGTCGTTCGGCGCTATGACATGTTCTATTTTCACATGTATACGGAAAAGAAATGTTTTCAAAGGAAAGAATAAGCATGCATGGCATACGCCTAGGCGGCATTCACGTATACAAAGGTTACTCTTCTTCCTCATGATATGTTCTATGTTTTTGATATGGATATTATTCATATGTATACTCCTTACTAAGTTATTTGTTCATGCCTTACATACTCAGTACATTGCTCGTCGACGCCCCTTTTGTGGGCGGCTGCGTTTCATCGCGCGGGTACACCGAACGAGTAGAAGCCATTACGAGAAGACGTTCAGGAGTTAGTAGACTCCATTTGTTTTGGAGTCTGTCGAGTCGAGTATGTGTCTTTGCAATTCGTTCGAAGTTAGAGACTTTGCACGGAGTCGTGGGTCTAGAGTGTCAGTTTTGAAAACGGCCCCACTAGCCGATATGTTTTTATTATACATTATGTTATAGAGTCCTTATGCTTACAGACTGTGTTTAATTTGAGAAACGACAAAAAGATTTTAAAAATTTTACTATGTATTTTACTTTCATTTGATTTAAGAATCCAAAGAGAATATGTGAGTAATAAGAGTCCGCGGGTTCGCTCGGCTCCGAATATGGGGTCGGGTGCCCATCACACCCTAGTAAGATCGGGGTGTGACATTACCCTTTCTCTTCTATGTCATGTTTTTGTACTACCAGTCTCCCTAATTTACTCTAGTATTTCTCTTTACCATATCAATGCTGATCTTTTACTGTTAATATCAATTCAACAACATTTAACTCATCTCTTGTAGTTGTCAATGATACTCCTAACTTAATCCTGCCCTGTCATTACTTTTTACACAACATCTTTTCCCGTTAGGACATATTACAAGCTTATATCCGATCTCCTTTAAATTCTAGGAAAATTTCGGCAGAGTTTCCTCTATATTTCTTACTATGCAAAACCTGCACGCAGCAAATACTAACAATGCCTCACAGATCCAATATATAAGACATATCTTAGCCACACAGGGCTCCCAATTTCAAGTAAAAGTACAAAAATGTCGTAGCTTACCTCATATATCACACCTCGAGATGTACCTGATCCTTTAGCGGTCTGCCCTATTATACCTTCCTATTTAATTTCCTTTTCATTGTTCAGCTTTACATTTCAATCATACCTCAACATTCTTACTTTCCCTGACATACATCTTTAGTACCGTTGCTTACCTTTGTACTGATTCATTCAATTTGTTTAGTTCACAAACTTATAACTGAACTTATCATCAGGAGATACATATAATCAATTCCTCTGTTGTACTTACACTGACTTACCTCTATGACAACCAATCCAGTATCATATAAATACATATTCGGATAACGTAGCCTCAATGAAGTGACTTACCTCTGTAACTTCTAATATCATCACTCACTCGCTTCTGTCGATGCTGTTCTGTTCTATTTGAAATCAAGGGTTAGTATAACAAATCTCATTTCTGTGGCTTGGCTCTATCGCACGATCTTAGATATGAAAGAAGAGTAACCATCCTAAATGCCACACGTAGCCTCCTGTTTATATATGTGGCGTGCAACACACCATAAACAAGACTCTATGAGACACGACATGCAGACAACCCCTAGGACGAATTGCTCTGATACCACTTTGTGACACCCCAATCCCATCAGGGCATGATGGGCACCCAGCTCTTACTTAGAGCTGAGCAAACCCTCTAGCGTTCACATAATAAAACTGGACATATAATTTTTTTTTTGAAAATATAATAAATTACTTTCAGTCAAACCATAGAAATTTGCGAACGATACTCAATTAATCAAAAATCGAGTAAGTCAAATTGACATATTGGCCAACATGGTCAAGTCAAATTGACATATTGGCCAACATGGTCACTTTACTCAACATATGACATCTTAACATGCTAACCACAGGACACTGTCTGCAAAGTCTCTAAGAGTAAACACCTGAATCATATGAGTCAGGACAGGGCCCCGATATACCCACACACACCTATGATAACCATAATGACTCGGCACCGCTCCAGGAAGAAAATGGAGTTTGCCAATCCCAGCTGATAGCCAACCATCCTAGCTGAATACTTCTACCTGCAAAACAATATAGGACTGTGTGGCATGAATACAGCACCCCCAGGAAAAGGGACGTCTGTACAAACAATATACCACGTATGTAAGGCATAAGAACATCAAGTACAGATGAATCATGAAAACCAGTCTTAGTATTTGAATGCGTCTGTGGCTTACATCTGAGAATATCTGCGTAACTCTATATGACTGAAACTGACCCAGTGGCGTATGATAGGCGTAGGTTATAATATAACTGATAGTGCTGTAGAACGTACAACTCAATCCATATATAATATAATAGTGCCGATGAACGTACGACCCGATCCATATATAATATAATAGTGCCGACAAACGTACGGCCCGATCCATTCCGAAACCCAATCTTCTTCTGAAATTTCTCAACAATATTAACAACAAACAAGCTCTACATGAGCTACCATACCCCCGCACCGATCTCTATGCCATAAGAAAATAACCTATAATCTACTTATACACAGCTACTATGACATGAACTCACGGCTTCCGATCACCGTCCCGTGAGTTCTTAACAAATATACTAAAATCGCTTATACAATATCACCTACGAAGAGTGGAACGAATTTCATACCTCAAGTCATCAATACGATCCAACAACGAACTTATCGTAATTGGTATTAAATATGTCGAGTGACTATAATGAGTCAACCCTTCTGTTAGATGTCTACCCTTGAATCCGAGTCAACATGAAGAAATTCTTTCAACCTCTAGGTGTTAGTAGCCCAATTTATAATTCTACTTCGAGAATGCAAATGGTAAGCACCTAATCTTTTTGGTTCATATCTCTCTTTTGCTTCAATTGTTGTATATATTGAGGGTGACGGATTTTGGAGATTAGATCTCTAGTCGTGGAAGTTACTAAAGGCAGTAGATGAGCTAAATACTTATCCTTTTTGTATATCAAAAAAAGTTGTTTGGTGTACCTTTTGTTAAATAGCCACGTACTATGTCCAGAATAGGTGTTTGTCAATACACTCTCCCTCTAATAAAATGACTACTTAAGTTTTAAGATATCTATGCATGTAATTTAATAAAATAATGGACAAGTGGTGAGCTTATCGTGGATGTATATCCATAGATATAAAATTCTAATTTTCCAACCTAATATTAAGAGTACAAATTTTTGTACTATTAATTTGCAAAACGGTAAAAGATAACTCTCTTTTCTAGGAAAAAAAAAGGGTATCTTTTATCTTCATAATAAAGAAAATATCATTTATAAATTTCCTCATATCATGTGTATAATTTAAAGCATATTCGGAAGTAATAATATTAATAACTATATAAAATCATACTTATCAAACTTTTTACAAAAATATTTCACTTAAAAGAAAATACCATATCAAAGTATAGCTAATAGTATCAAGGTTGTTAAAATTACGGGGTTTTTCAATAACACTGGCATAAACCATTACACCTCGTTAATGACCCTGGTCCATTCAACTCATATAGATTTACTATGAAGTATCCTAATGCTAAGGCATGAGATGTTACAGAAAATGCTGGATGTAACAGATTACCTAGGATTCAATTTGATATTTTACCCGTAAATTTCTTGTTTCACCCTTGTGGTCCCGTTTCCCCAATTTCTATGGTTAAAATGGACCTAATTGATATCATGGCAATATTAGTATCATTATTCATGATTTCTAATTTAGAATTCGATTATGCTTAGACTACTTTGGTTCTGAGCTTTAGAGGAAGGGCAAGGCGACAGAGTGACTTGTTGGTGTTGCGGTTCGGCAGTCCAGGTAGGTTATGGTTTACCTTTGGTGAGACTTAATATAGTGAATCACATATTTACATTATGATATCGGAAACAACCTGTGAATCTTCGGATGTGAAGTTGGGATGGATATTGCCTTAGGCTGGGCCCTGATATGGGTTGGGACTAGCCACCCCGTTATGTGTGTTTGATTGTTTAATTGTGTTGGCTTGATGCCATATGTACTTGGTAGATAACGAATTTCGCTTGTTGTCCTGATTTGGATAAGATTGACACACCCGTTGTTGGCATTTGTACTTTGATATATTATTGGCGTACCCACTGTTGGTACTTTATATATTATTAGCGTATCCGCTGTTGGTACTTGATTTATATATGTTGGCATACCCATTGTTGGTATTGTGATATGATGCACTGTTGGCGTGCCCCGTTGAGGTACTTGTGATATTGAGCTTACTGGTCGATGATTAACATATGCATAGCACACATTCTCTCATAATTATCATGCATGGCCGATATCCGGTGATGATCTGGTATCATTGATTGAGCGAAACTGATATTTGATAAACTCTTTTACTCGAGTGATTGTGAAAAATGTCGATGTCCGAAGATCCCTTCCGGAATTGTTGTTTATATAACACTGACACTTGATAAACTCTTTTCCTTGGGTGATTGTGAGGAGGCCGATGTCCGAGGTTCAATTCGAGAATTGTTGATTTATGAAACTGATATTTGATAAATCTTTTGAGTGATTGTGAGGAGGCCGATGTCCGATGGTTACATTCGGGCATCGTTGTTGCATGACCGATTCCGATGTTATTTCGGAATTGATTGTAGTGCAGGGCTCTGTGGGTCCCCAAAGTGGTGCCAGTGAGACTTGTTACACCTTGGAAAATTTCGCGTTATCAAGACTGTGGACGGCTTAGTATGAGCTTAGGGGAGGGCAGAGTTACA
This sequence comes from Lycium ferocissimum, assembly GCF_029784015.1. Lineage (NCBI taxonomy): Eukaryota > Viridiplantae > Streptophyta > Magnoliopsida > Solanales > Solanaceae > Lycium > Lycium ferocissimum. The sequence continues at coordinate 45,564,419 of NC_081344.1, forward strand.
CAAGGATTATGGATGAAGAGTATGTTATCTGAGCATAAGAACATATATGTGACATTTGGAGAGTGTATGGAGTAAATCGGTTAACATGATCACTCGATGATAGCCCTCGAAATCATGAGTTAAGGTGGGGCCCATATGTCGGAATTTTGTAAATGACATATTATAAGTGATACAAGTAGTACATGAAAAGTTGAGCAAGTCCTAAGAAGGACCCATACGCTAAATATGGACATAAGCCCTCCAAAAGGACGATTTAAGGAAACGTTTTCGGATGATCTGACTTGGAGGGGCAAAAATGGTATTATAAGTTTAGAATTTGGAAAAACACCAAGAATAAAAGTTGTAGATAATTGAAAGAGATTTCCAACCATAGGTCGTGGGCCCTCACACGGTGTCGGAATCAAGAGTTATGGCCATTTTAAGAGCAAGACCCCAAGTACACAAATGGTTAAAGTGGGCGCCACATGAATAACTCGGTGGAACCGACCTAGGGGGGCTATAAATACCCCATCAGACCTTTTTTTTTTTCAGCATATTAACATTCCAAAGAGTCCTAGAAGCCTCTCAAAACATCTCCCAAATATTATAGTCCGATAAATCAAGAATTTAACAAGATTACGCCGAACTAGTCCGTGAAAGGTAATTGTTCTTACTTCTACTTAAGTTTGGCATTGGAGAAACTTGATGTGGCTGAGTTTCTTCAAGTATAAGGTATGTTATTTATTCCATCTTTTATGTTGAGTTTATTTGAAGGTCTAGCAAGCCTTAAAAATGAAACTAGTTATGGAGAAAAGGTCATAGAGTGTTATATTGTAGTTGTTGTGTTTATGGGGTACATTTTGAACGTGTCGTGGCCGTGTGGATGGACTGATTTACGCATATAAAAATGGTACCTAACATTGTTGGCATATTGATGAGATTATACTCCTTGATTGGGATGGAAGAAAGTGCATATTGTTGTTATATGTTGAAAAACGTAGTGTTGTTGATGTTGGTATTATTGTTGTTGTTGTTGGTTTTTGAATTGAGAATTTGGGCTAGGCATACAGGGGAGATGCTGCCCGATTTTCGGCAGAATATAGAGTAGTTTGATTTGAAATTTGGAACAAGTGTGCAATAAAGAGTCTAACGTTAGTGTGAATCCTTTTAAGTGTAGGCTTACGAGCTTGGACGAATAGCGTAGCTAATAAGAGATGGAACAGGTATGTAAAGCTTACCCTTTCTTTCTTTTGGCATGTCTTAGAGGTAAGTAAGATATGATATGATACGAGCCTTGGGGTAACTCTATTCTTACGATCCAAGCATGTCTACAATTCTTATTCACTTCTTGATGTTAGCATTCCTAATATAGTCGAGCTATGGTCCTTGTGTCTCTTGTATGATTGGATAGTACATATTGCATAAAGAGTTCTTGTTCCTAAAGGATTCTATGTCGAATAAAGTCCGTAACTTTCATAGACGGGCTCGGATCGCTTCAATACGTTCGTAGAGGGTGCTAAAGCGAATAAAGTCCGTAACTTTCATAGGCGGGCTCGGATTGATTTGATACATGCCTACGATCCCTCAAATTTCTCTTTAATGCAGTCCTAATGGTATTTAGAACGGATTTGACATGACTATCGTTTGATACTCGAACGTTGATTGTCTCATTATCTCTTGAGTCTTGAAAGTTGATTTATATGCATATGGTTTCTCACTACTCTGCTCGTGCGGCTGTTATTACTTCTTTCTTTGCGTCCGGGCCAGGGCATGTATTCGTGCAACTCCACTGCATTATTCACCGCGTCCCTCACTAGAGGGCCGGGGCACGTTATATGTATATGTATATGATGATTTTTTTTACCGAGTCCCTCACTAGAGGGCCGGGACACGTTATACATGCATATGTACATGATGATTATTTATTTATGTTTCCGAGGCAAGCCTTATGATTTTCTATACTCCTTATTTCAGTATGATCCTGTTTACTGTATTTCATGTTTTACATGATCAGTACATATTCCGTGCGGCCCCACTTTCTTCGGGGCGTTTACATGCCACGCCGGTGTATACGAGATGAGTAGGAGATGTTCCGGTTGGATTGGCGAGCTCCATTTCCTTCGAGTCTTTAAGGAGTCGGTATCTATGTTATGGTATCTTGATTTATGTTAGAGACTTTGCAGACAGAGTCACGTATATAGCATGTCAGTCTCGTAAGCGGCTCGGTAAGCCGATGTATCATTATGCATTATGTTACAGATTTCATATGATTACAGATTTTACTTGATTTGAGAAAAACGAAAATCATGTTGTTCTTTGAAAAGCTTCCATTATGCATTCATTTCATGATTTAAGAGTCGATGAAGATTATGAGTATCACGAGGATCAGCGGGTTCGCTCGGCCCTTTAGTAAGGGTCGGGTGCCCGTCATGCCCCGTCAGTAGGGGTGTGACAAATTGGTATCGAGCGATTCGTCCTAGGGGTTGTACGCAAAGTCGTGTCCCGATGAGAGTCCCGTGTTTATGGTGTAAAGCGCGCCACATTTATAAATAGGAGGCTACGGGGCATCTAGGGTGGTTACTCTTCTTTCACATCCGAGATCGTGCCATAGAGCTAAGTCATAGGGGATGAGATTCCTTATACTTAACCTTTGATTTCGGCGAAGAATGACATCGACGAAGAAAGTGACTAGCGATATTGGAAGTTACGAGCACGCGAGTAAGCAAAGGTATGAAAGATATATGTCGGGTAAGATATTGTAGTACGATTGAAATATAAGTTGAAGATTAAAAGGGAAAGTAAACAAGAAAGTGTAACGAGTGCGGTTTGAGTTGGGCATACGAGGTATGTTCATCATTTTTGTCTTGTTGTTAATATTGGGGAGCCTGCGTGGGCGATATGATATGATATATATATATATATATATATATATATATATATATGTTGGCCACGTGAGGCATTGTTGGTATTTCTGCGTGCGGGTTTTGAGATAGTAACAATTACGGAGGAAACTACGCAAAATTTTCCTAGAAATAAAGAGAGAATGAGATATAGGTTTGTGATATGGCTTGAAAGGTCGTGCCAATAGTAATGATAAGATTTGACTAAGTTGCGAGTACGGGCCGACCTCGAGAAAAAATTAATTGCGAATCGGAAGTAATAGTATGATTAAGACAAGAGTACGAGAAAAGAATTGTGATGGATACGAATGTATTGATAAGACGACTTGTGAGATATTAAGGATAAAGTGGACCGAGAAAGGGTAAAGGGTTAAGAAGTGTTATACTATAGGATTGATTACGAATAAGGTATAATGTGAATATAATGAGGATTGTTATGAAAATAAGTAAAGCCTAGTGAGAAGGTGGCCAAAGCTATGGTGTGATGATCTATGTAGCTAGAGTATAAAGGCAAGTGTGAAACGGAAAAGCGAGCTATAGAACGAATAAGGAAGGCTTATCAAGTTCTGTAGGGGAAGTTTGGATTAAGGGTTATATAATAACGGAAACGATAGCAAGTGTAAGAAAAGAAAGGGTAATTGGAAGAAGGAAATAAGAAGAAAGCGAGATGACAGGGTAGTGATAGATCACGACACGTGTAGCCAAGGATATGAGTACTATAAGTGACGGGACAGTGAATGACTCGGTTATAGAAAGGGTGAGGAACGAGGTAAAATGAGAGCAGAAATCCAAAGGCCGATAACCAAGTATTTATAAGTAACGGCGATCAAGATGTGTTCATCACCTTTGGGAATCTGGAAGTCTAGGGCGAGAAGTAGTCATATCCATGGGTGAAAAGTGAATATTGAGGATTGAAAAAGGGCTAAAATAGTAATTGCGGAGTCAGAAGAGTAAGAGACCCTTTCTAATTCGGAGGGAGATGTGTTATGAGAACGTTTCGAAATCTGTTAAGACTTCAAATTACTCCAGATTATGTGATGAAGGTCATGCAATGAGGTGAACGTTATCATACTAGTATTAAAGCATCGTATTTCATCAAAGTTCCAAGGTTAAGCGTGCTGGAGTGAGAGCAATTTTAGGATGGGTGACCCCCTGGGAAGTGCACTAAAAGTCCTATAAAGTCGGACACAGGATAGCCAAATGGGAAGCTAGAGTAGCCTAAGAGAAATTAGAGTATACAGAGTGGGCAGAAACCTTAAAAGATCATATAGGACGAGACTATTTGGGTAAATTGATGACATAGAATAGGAATCGATGTGAAGACTGGGAGATTGGGTCATAGTGGAAATGGAATGAAATATAAGGAACGTGCATGGAAGAGAAGATCGCCCGGCCGTAGCATCAGAAAGATAGATAAGGGTTGATGAACGGGGATGGAGAGAGTGTAAATTGTAAGAATTCCGCTCTAACAGCAAGAAGTAGTAGGACACTCGAAAAACTCGGATGCACAGCGGCGACATAAACGCATAGTTAAGAAGTATTATGAGTAAGTAAGCTAAATGGGCGAAAGGATTGGTAGTGGATGGAAAGGCATAGGAATATTGACAAGAATGGCGGTATAGACATAAATCGAAGAAGAACTTAGGGTAAGAAACCTTAGAGATATTACAAGAAAATCGGGAAGAGAGGTAAGGATTTAGGTATAATCAAAAACTTCATAAAGGACGTAGTGAATCTCAACGTCCCCATTAACTTGTGAGTCCAGGACGCTGTTAGTCATGAAAGACAGAAGTACGAAAAAGAAAGCATCGGAATTGGATACCCTTATGAGTATTCCGGTTAAATACGAAAGTGTAGCTAGCGAGAAGATAGATACGTCGGACCATGTGATGAAGGAACTTCGGTTTAAGAAAGTCATGATGGGCGGCACATAATTATCGGAGATAATGGACGTTTGGAAACTATTGGCGTATAAGGGTCCCACTTAATAAGGGGGAAGAACGGAGTTGGACTTGCAAAGAGTTACGATAGTCTCAACCTCCAAAAGAAGAAATTTACTGGCTCGGGAATAAAGTTCGAGGCGTATTGGCATATCGGGAAGGTAATGGAAAGAAGTAGAAACGAATTGACAATACGGGTACCATAAGGTAGACATGCGGAGGGGGAGTATGGAAGAGAACTTAAGAGAGCACCTTACGTCAAGAGGAACTACGATATTTTTAGACCATGATTTGAATCCCCCGTATTGGGTAAATTTGCTACCTAAATATGCAGCAACATGTCTTAAGGGCAATGAAAAGAGCAAGAAAGGTCTTCGAGTCAAATTCACAAAGTGTGATAGAGGGGATGACGAACCTAAAGGACACTCAGGGTGATGACAAGAGAAAATTTTGCACCAAAGAGGATAACAATTGTGTTAAAAGGAACAACGATTGGTAGTTCGAAATTTTTGGAAAGATCTTTGCTCCATGAATAGAGATAAAAGAGTTCACCCGATATTAGAAGATATTTCATGGATCGCTAATTATACTAAATATGAAAACATGTGCTATGGAGTATATAAACCATCAATATGAAGCTATGCCCGACTAGAATTGTAAAAGGCTACCCCGGAAATACGATAAAGAATAACGACAGATGAAGTGACTGTCGGTATAATGGTATATGTAATCGTTGTGGAGCTAGATATACATATAAGTGGTAAAGAGTCGTAATGGAGTAAGAATTGTCGTAGCCCTATGCTTTGAGTTGTATTGAGAGATTTAAAGGAATTCAAGATGTAGGTTAAAGAAACAGTTGTGGCAAGAGCTCAAAAAGGGGGCAAGTTACAAATTCAATTGAACTCGGGATTATGAATTGCCATAAGCGTAACTATGCTATGAAGGATAGAAAAGGGTGAAGAATCATTAGGTATATACGTACTTTGAATCAAGGGAAATGGTCTCGGAAAGGAACTGGAAGGAATATCTCAACGAACACAGCCATTATGCCCACTAGCGATAAAGTCGTGTTGAATAAACACTTACAGTGTAGGGGTAGGAGGGATAGTGACAAGGATGTGCAGACTGATGAATCTGCCGATAAACTATAAGGAGTCAGTGCAGTGCATATCTAAGGCCAACAGACATTAAAAAGTGTAGGCCGAGAAGGTACCGAGAGGATAAACGCAGAAAGGGCACCGTGTACGAGAAAAGTAGTGGGTCACTAGCAAGCAAACAAGGAAAGAGAAAAGAGAAATAATTACGGGATAATAAATAGTCAAGGCACACCATGTCAAGACTACAACGCTTGAGACAAAACAAGAGCGAGGTGCTAGCCAATTTCGACCGTGTACGTGAGGGCAAAGAAGTGGAAAAAAAGGTTAAGAAATGAAGTCCAGTACCCGTATCTATTTCGACCCCAAAGGATATGCAAACGAGCCCTCGGTATGTAATGCTTTATTTAAAGCAATTTCTTGGTCGTGCGTGGGCTAGTATGGATGTTGATGTTGTAGCCCGGTGGGGCGATCATATGTTTTGGGTTATTGTTGTTGACACCCGATTTTGTCCCGCCTCTCCTCCGAATATATATATTTACACTCCTAATATTTTGGCAATTTAAGAAATGATTATTATAATTATTGACTTTTACTAATACTGGCATTTTATTATCTTGTTGTAGTCATTACTGTTATTATCTGTCATTTCATTACCGTTACTACTAGCACTATTATCACTATTATTGTTATTATTATTATTATTATTATTATTATTATTATTATTATTATTATTATTATTATTATTATTATTATTATTATTATTGTTATCATTATTATTACTATTATTTGTTATTATTATTACTACCAGGCATTTTGTCATTTCAGCATTTTTACCATCTTATGCACACGCATCGCAATTATCTTCGCATAATTAAATAATAGCGTTTATTTAAGGTGGACTTGCAAATGTTGCACGGCTATCGCGACGTAATACAATTTTCATTTTTATCTGAGCATCAATAATTACATATTTTATATTAATGCAGTCCATATCTAAGTCCTAAAACCATTTGGGCTAAAAGCCAATTCATTAAAATCAGCCCATTTTTTTTTAATACCCAGCCCATTTCTAATCCGCCCCACCCATTTCTAATCCGCCCAGCCCACACCCACTAACCTACCCGACCCGACCCGAGTTTCTAAACAAAAGAAACCACTAGGGTTTCTTTTCTCTTCAGCGCCACTCCTTCTTCCTTTCTCTTCCCTTCCTCTTCGATCTCCTCTCTCTCCTCACTCCCTTTCTCTTAGCGATTGAAAATGGCAAACCCACAGAAGACTTTCGCGATTACAGGTCGTGCATGGCCATCTTAGGAAAGGAAATTAATGTTCGGTCTAGGAGGTCAACGGTCGAAGCGTTAATTTGTGTTTTCTTTTCCTTTCTCCTCTGCTTCAATCTGAAATCCCTTAATGAGTTTCGTCGATTTGTGAGGTATAATTTGTTTTCATTCTCAATTTGTTTTTCATTTTCAAGGACCGTTCCTTTAATGGTTTTGTCTCTTTGTCTGAGTTGCGTCTGATCGATGACAGAGGGAAGATAGCTTTTGATTTGAACGTTGTTGACCAAGAAAATCCCGCCCAAATTTCAGCCTTTCAAACCCTAGCAAACTCCAGATTTTTCCCCCATATATAAATAATGGTCTTTGGGTTCGTTTGTGACAGGTTGGACAGAGGGTAAAATCCCCTTAAATTTTTTAGAATTTGTTTTTAGCCGAGAAATTTCCCTCAAAATTGAGATAAGTCTTCTGGAGTCGCAAAAAGTCCCCCTAAATTCTTTTTCTTCAGCCGCCATCGCATCCCTGAGAATATTTTTTTTAGCCGCACAAAATCCCCTAAGCAGTTTAGTTTTTATTAGTCTGGTATTTCTGGATATCAATGTTAAAAGATTGAATCATTTTTCTGTTTTCCTTTGCTTTCGGGTTGCCTTAAATCTGAGTGCGTTGGGTTTGGTAATCATAGTGTTCGAAGTGTTTTGAGGTACATCAGAAGCTCGAGCCTCACTTCGCTGCACCCGAAGCAGGTAATTCTCCATTCCCTCTTTTATTTCCGCCGCATTTTTCTGTTGCTCTGTGTTAGTTCAGTTTACCGTTCCGTGATTCAAGCGTGTTAGATAAATTATTTTAGTTTGATAGACATTGTCTGGACCGGTCTGTTTCTGCGATTAAGCGTGTTTAAGTGGGACAATGTAATGGGTTTGTTTAAGCACATGAGCTATTCTTCCTTTAGTTGGTTTCAGTTCTAGCAGTTTAATGCGTGGACGTGTGTTTAGGTTAAGTTCGATTCATGTTCAGTCAGATATGTTTCTGCGTTATGTTGATTCATTTTATATAGTTTAAGCCATGTTCTAGGTAGTTCAACCGACTGCTTGGTATGTTGTTATTTAATTTAAATAGATTAGCGTGTCTATGTATGCTAAGTTAGTTCAGTCGTTTAGGTATGTTTGGCTCAGTTCAGTTTACCCCAAAATAGAGTCGCGTATGCTAGTTTGGGTTGGTTGTTAAGCATGATTAACAGATGGGGTAATGCCTTGTTGTCTCAAATACCTTGCATGAAATTACTAAAGTCTAGCATCTTTTCTAAAAATCATTTAAAGCCTAATCAATATGACATCTGTCCCTACTTGCATAAATCCCCGGATTGGTTAAAATAAGATCGCGTGCTAGATGCTTGTCCAAGTTACTTCCTTCATTGTTTTCTTCCCCAAATATAAGTTTTTCCTCAAGCATAAAACAGTTCACTCTTCTTCCTAAGATCGAATTTGGATAAGTTGGTTTTCTTTTATTCTCTTAAGACATTTCTAACTGAAGTCTGCATTCTGGAATAGCTGATATTTATTCTTAAGATAACCTGATATAACTGAAAAGAATAAATGAATTCAGATGTTAGTTCAAAGCTACAAATATAAGCTGGGAAGTCGATTTTTTTTAATATGTGTATAAGTTGACTGAATCTTGGCAAGTCTGTGCACTATAATATTTCTGCCCTTCTTCTGCCAGTAGCCCATTATCTTGTGAGCTTTGGATCTTTCATGAATAAATGTGTCTTTGCACGAGTTGGCTATGGGAAAATAGTAATATGCTTAAGAGTCTCAACGTGATCCTGCTATTCTTCGTTTATTTAAATCGACTCAAGTCCATTTGGGGAATTTAAGGGCTGATAGGCCTAATGTATCACCTATCTGCTGTCGTGTGCTCCTATCTGAAATTATCTGTTCATGAGTGTGTTCACAATTCGTAAACCTTTGTCCGCTGCTGCTGTTGTGCATAATCTTTGCCTTAGCACATTCTTATAGTTGGTTTGCGTGACTGCTGTGTTCTCAATATGCTGGGCAGTAAGGTTGTATGGCTAAAGTATTCATGAAGTATACTTAAATACACATAGTGTATATATAATGTACTGATCTGTTTGAATTCATATTTTTACATGTTTAGCCTTATTCATTGATTAGATACTAATTCTTTTCCTTTTATCTTATGCATGACCATCGCATACGAGTCCGAGGGACTCGTTCGTCTACCGCATTCGGTGTTGGGCTAAAAGCCCAACGTACTCTTCTCGTGTCCAGCCAGTCCGAGCAAAAAATGGAAAACACAAATTCTGGGCTAAAGGCCCAACAGCAGCGGATCAGCAATACTAAATGGGCTGAGCCCATTCGATATTATTTCCCCTTTTATCTCATTTTTATGCATTTGATTTGTATTTGTGCAACTAATACTTTACTTTATTTATTTCCTTAGTTAGAATGAACCTTAGCAGAATTAGTGGGACTTAGTCTTAATAATAGGTAGAAAACCAATAATTAATTTCATAGGTTTCATTCTTGTTTTACGTTAAATTATTTATAATATTTCACCTTTCGATTAGAACAATTGATTTACAAAATAGTATAGTGATATATTTAAAGCTAAAAGGGAATCATGACTTATGCTTATTACCTTAAAATTTCGAAACATCATTAATAGATAAATAATAACTTAAATATATCTTATAAAATGTTGTTTTTCAAGGTTCATCCCTCTATACCTATTTTTAACCGCACATAGTTAACAAAAGATAATAAGAGACAAAGAAACTCGTTAGCTATTTGGTACTTCATTTATACTTCTAAAACGCAGAATCAATTAATATTTCACCATTTAGTTTGCTTCAAATATTTATCAAAATATTGCATAAACCCACATTTTTTACTTATATACAAATTATCATATTTTGCCAACATTATTATTATATTTTCATTAGCAGCGTTTATAAGTTTTATTTTAAAATAACACTTTAAAATTTCCTCTATACAAATTATTAATCTTATTTTAAAATGGCACTATTATATTTTCATTTAAACCCTTCTTTTATAAGTCTTGTTTTAAATAACATTCTTATTTGAAGCCTTAGCATATTTTTTTACAGCGTTGTATATTTTCCTTTAAAATCTTAGTAATATTATAAGTTCGTTTCTTAAAATTTAAGCACCTTATTTAGCTTTAATTAATTAACCTAAGTTTGGCCGGATAACCGTAGTTAATGGATTCTAAAGGATGCCTAATCCCTTCCCTTTAGGATAATATAGAACCCTTACCTAGAATCACGCTGATTTAAGCAGACCATTAACGGAGGTATAGTTAGATTTTACCTTAGTTAATAAATTAGGTGCCCTAATTCACCTTAGAATCAATTAGGTGGCGACTCCTTAAAATAAGCAAATAGGAATCTCCAATACGTTGTACTCTAATTTAACCCGTTTAAATGGGGTATAACAGCTTGGCGACTCTGCTGGGGAATCATTAGGTTCTAAACCACAACAGACTTAGGTTAATTAATAATTGGTTGGATGTTTTGTTTGTTTTCTTTATTTTGCCTTATATGCTTAAATGTTTTTATTATTGTTTTGTGCTTCATTTGTCTTTGTTATGTAATATGTATGTTTTTGCTTTTATTAAATTAGCATTCCGCTCATACTTCCTCCACTCCTGGAAAATTCACACAATTCACACACTTAAAGCGGTTTCGCGGTTCGCGGCCGTGCACTACTAAATTACCCCTTTAGTTGGATCGATCTTGTGGATTTAGTCGATCGGCGGTACGATCGACAGCCACGGACTTTCCACTCCCAAGTTGTCCGCTTGGGGGAACCTTGCGTCATAGGAAACCCGCTCCTAGTCAGCCTAAGATAGAGCTAAACCAAAACCCTCGTTAAGAGCATGCACGAGCCCAGGAGGCTTAATACCCAAGGTGTGTTAAGTCCATTAGTTAAACCCGCCCAAATGTCCGAGTGGGTCCATGACCCCAAGCGACAATCATCATGTTATATGCATTGATTTGAAGGATAAACATGCGTGTTATGTGGACCATGTGCTATTTAGGTAGAACTAATCGCTTGTAAACGCAGGCAGCCATGAGTCAGTACAATACGAGCAGCAGGCATTTAATTACGAGCAAAGCATGCAAGAATTAGATACACTACTAGCTGAGCAAGGAGACACTTACGTCAAGAAGGCATCAAACGGGAGGAGTTCTGGCCATATCATGAAAGATCGGGCATTCAATCCAAGCAAATAAGGGGCTCAAGAGCAACGAAGGGCTTTCCTCATTTTAATTAGCTTATGAGAGTCATTGTAATAATTACTTTTGTATTAGGGTTTTTAAATTTCTAAACATCGTATTTCTTTGGGGCTTTCAATTAATAGCACATCGGGATGACGTATAATTGCATATTTTATCCTTCAAATCCGCGATAGGCCTACCTCTGGCACAAAGGAGGTCCCGTGCATAATAGGTCGCGTTGTGTTTGCTATATCTCCCTTTTACTATCTGATTTGTCACCATGCAATATGTGTTTTGTTTGCTATATGCAATATGTGTTTCTTTCGACATTGTTTGCTCAATGTTCGCATTATTTTCAGCAGCAGTCATTCGCACTATACTAACGCAGTTTTCTTCATTTTTAAAGGTTTTTCTTTTATTTTGATTATTTTCCCAAACGGTTGATTCGTGTTGACTGCGAACTGGCGGACCACCGATATGAATGATTCAGGGGCATCCGAACAGACTGGCTTGGGACTTGTCGCCCTTCCGAGAGACGAACCCGAAGCTTCGGGAGGAGGGAACGATGAACTCATCAGCACCAAATGAACTCCACACCACGAACAAAGAACAAATGTGACAATTCCACCATCTTTTTCACCTGTTGAATCGCCCGCTCCTCAGCCCTCTCCCGCAAATCCGCCGGTTTACACATACCATCCAAATACTACCGATTCACAACAAACTAAGCCAGCAACAAACCATCTCACAACAATCAAACCCACAACAAGCCATTCCACCACCAATCCCCCCGCAACAAACCAACATACAACAAACCATCCCGCAACCAAATGACCCGCAACAAGCTAAATCCCAGCAAATTAACTTTCAACAAATCAATCCGCCACCCTTCACCGCTCCTTACATTCTTCAACCTACAGTTACCCAAAACTACCAAGCGACTCAAGACATACCATTGGCACACACCGCTAGCCATAATACGCAGTATGTGCCACCGGTATATGTAGCAAAAGCTCAACCATTCGCTACCCAGTTGCAGGCTGTGCAACATCCAGAGCTTGACCCTTATGAAGAGCTTGAAAGAAAGAATCGGATATTTGAACGCGTATCCTTCAAATCAACAAGGACAACGGGTAAATCTATCATATTCGCCATAAAAAATGGAATGACAGGCTGAGCACCGCCTTTTATATGTTGCATGGGCGGTGCACCGCCCCTTGGAAATTTCTGCAAAAGGCTGAGCATCGCCTTTTATATGTTGCATGGGCTGCGCACCGCCCCTTTGAAATTTCTGCAAAAGGCTGAGCATCGCCTTTTATATGTTGCATGGGCTGTGCACCGCCCCTTGGAAATTTCTGCAAAAGGCTGAGCACCGCCTTTTATATGTTGCATAGGCTGCGCACCGCCCCTTTGGAATTTCTGCAAAAGGCTGAGCACCGCCTTTTATATGTTGCATGGGCTGAGCACCGTCCCTTTGGAATTTCTGCAAAAGGCTGAGCATCGCTTTTTATATGTTGCATAGGCTGCGCACCGCCCCTTTGGAATTTCTGCAAAAGGCTGAGCACCGCCTTTTATATGTTGCATGGGCTGAGCACCGCCCCTTTGGAATTTCTGCAAAAGGCTGAGCACCGCCTTTTATATGTTGCATGGGCTGTGCACCGCCCCTTTGGAATTTCTGCAAAAGGCTGAGCACCGCCCTCTTGATATTTCTGCATAAGGCTGAGCACCGCTTTCTATATGTTGCATGGGCTGAGCACCGCCCTCTAGATGTTTCTGCAAAGGCTGAGCCCCGCCTTCTATATGTTGCATGGGTTGAGCGCCGCCCTCTGGATGTTTCTGCAAAGGTTGAGCACCGCCTTCTACATAGGATGACCACCTCCCTTCTGATGTTTCTACGGACTTTTTTCGTCTCTAAATTTGAACTACGCTTGGCCTGATTCCCTTATTGGGATACGTAGGCAGCCTCTATAAGGCTCGGTCTCGTCATTTGCAAAAGCTCAATATCCTCCTATGCCAGAAACTGGGACAAATTTTAAGGGCATCATCGCAAAGCAATATCCTCCTATGCCAGAAACTGGGACAAATTTTAAGGGCATCATCGCAAAGCAATATCCTCCTATGTCAGAAACTGGGACAAATTTTAAGGGTATCATCGCAAAGCAATATCCTCCTAATGTCAGAAACTGGGACATTTTTAAGGGCATCATCGCAAGTGACATCGAGAGACATGAAATAGTATATGGTCAACAGAGTCATCAGGCAAAAGGAAGACTTTGTAGAAAGGACGCCCGCTTTGTTTCAATGTGTCACGGTCCCAGTTAGCCAAGACCTAGAAATGGGCGAAGTTTACAAGTCCAGACGAAGTTGGAAGCATGAAGCGTCAAGAGCCAGATCTTCAAAGTCAATGCGAATCAACCCCCCCAAAAAACTTACAAATTTTCTTTGGATGCAGATTTTCAAGTTGCGGAAGTTGAAATATATAATGTTTGCGGCTTTACAAGGATTGCGCGTCGAACGGTTTGAACATTCTTTTAACAATTATGTCTCTCAAATATTAATAATTCTCAAAATCCGCGGTAAATTAATGTTTAGTCTTCCAAATGAGTTTTTCCAATATATCAGCGTACAAATATTATTGCTTTTAAATGCTTTGCATAAATGCTCTCAAATGCACTGCGCATGCATCACTGCCTCAAATACCCCGCACTGCATATGCACTATTGCTTTAAATGCATCGCACGGCACACGCACTACTGCTTCAAAAACCCCGCACTGCATATGCACTATTGCTTTAAATGCCCCGCACTGCATATGCACTACTGCTTTCAAATATCCCGCACTACAAAAGCGCCGCACCTGCATTCCATTATTACTTTCAAAAGCACAACATCTTTGTTCACAAAAGCACCGCATTTAGGCTCGTCCGCCTTTAATTGGACATCTTAGGCTTGTTCGCCTTTAATTGAACATTTTAGGCTCGTCCGCCTTTAATTGGACATCTTAGGCTTGTTCACCTTTAATTGAACATTTTAGGCTCGTCCACCTTTAATTGGACACGTTAGGTTTGTTCGCCTTTAATTGGACATTTTAGGCTTGTTCGCCTTTAATTGAGCATTTAGGTTTGTCCACCTTATAATAGGACTTCATGTTATTAGGTTTGTCCGCCTTATAATAGGACTTAATTATTTCATCTAGTTTGCCCAACTTAAATTGGACGCAATGTTATTAGGCCTATCCGCCTTACAATAGGACTCAATCATTTTAATTTGGGCACGTCCGCCTTATAATAGGACTTGGTTAATTTATTTGGGCATGTCCGCCTTAGAATTGGACATATTAAGTTTTTCAAAAAGAGCACTGATATTGCACTTGCATTCGCACTACTTTTACCTTGAATGATTTTCGTACTAATCGCACACTAATGCTACTTTTATCTCAAATATTTTATACTACTCTCACGCTAGCACTATTTTTATCTTAAATATTTTATCTTGATCTCGCAACTTTGCACAATTTTTACCTCAAATATTTTGTACTAATCTCGCATTTGCACAACTTTTACCTCACATATTTTGTACGAATCGCGCACTTGTACTATTTTTTATCTCGAAATAATATCGCACTAATTTTTTACACCTGCATCAATTTTATCTAGGAGTAATTCCACGCTTCTTATAAAAAGAAAGAAAGTACGTAATGTTTACAGCCTTGCAAGGACTATACGTTGAAATGGTTTGAGCTTCCTTATAACAATTATGCCTCTCGAGCATCAATAATTTCGAGATTTGCAACAAATTACTGCTTGAGTCTTACAAATGATTTTTCAAACGTGTCGATGCACAAATATTTTCTATTGCTATCAAATGCATCGCACAAAATGCTTTCAAATGCACAAAGATATGCACTACTGCTTTCGAAGGCTCTACATAAATAATTTCGAACGCACTGCGCATGAATCGCACTACTATTTTTAAACGCATTATCGCTTTCAATTGCCCTACGCAAATGCTTTCAAATACACTGCACATGCATCGCACCAATGCTTTCAATTTGCTCTGCATAAATGCTTTAAATGCACTGCGCATGCACACTGCACCCGCACTACACCAATGCTTTCATCTGCTTCGCATAAATGCTTTAAATGCACTGCGCATGCACCCTGCACCCGCACTGCACAAATGCTTTCGTTTGCTCCGCACAAATGCTTTCAAATGCACTGCATATGCACATTGTGCCCGCACCGCACAAATACTTTCATCCGGTCGGCATAAATGCTTTAAATACACCGCACACGTACTGCCTAAATGCTTTTAACTGCTTCGCGTAAATGCTTTCAAACGCACATGCATCGCACAAATGCTTAAAATTCACTGCATAAATGCTTTGCACCATGAGTCATACTGGTTTAAAAACCTCATTTTCATCTATACTTCTAAAACGCAGAATCAATTAATATTTCACCATTTAGTTTACTTCAAATATTTATCAAAATATTGCATAAACCCACATTTTTTACTTATATACAAATTATCATATTTTGCCAACATTATTATTATATTTTCATTAGCAGCGTTTATAAGTTTTATTTTAAAATAACACTTTAAAATTTCCTCTATACAAATTATTAATCTTATTTTAAAATGGCACTATTATATTTTCATTTAAACCCTTCTTTTATAAGTCTTGTTTTAAATAACATTCTTATTTGAAGCCTTAGCATATTTTTTTACAGCGTTGTATATTTTCCTTTAAAATCTTAGTAATATTATAAGTTCGTTTCTTAAAATTTAAGCACCTTATTTAGCTTTAATTAATTAACCTAAGTTTGGCCGGATAACCGTAGTTAACGGATTCTAAAGGATGCCTAATCCCTTCCCTTTAGGATAATACAGAACCCTTACCTAGAATCACGCTGATTTAAGCAGACCATTAACGGAGGTATAGTTAGATTTTACCTTAGTTAATAAATTAGGTGCCCTAATTCACCTTAAAATCAATTACGTGGCGACTCCTTAAAATAAGCAAATAGGAATCTCCAATATGTTGTACTCTAATTTAACCTGTTTAAATGGGGTATAATAGTTGTGATAAGATGATAGTGGTACAATTACAGGGGAAACTGCGTAAAATTTTCGTAGAAATCCCTAAGAACTTAACATTCGAGGACGAATGTTTCTAAGGGGGGAAGGATGTTACACCTTGGAAAATTTCGCGTTATCAAGACTGTGGATGGCTTAGTATGAGCTCAGGGGAGAGCAGAGTTGCACAAGGATTATGGATGAAGAGTATGTTAGCTGAGCATAAGAACATATATGTGACATTTGGAGAGTGTATGGAGTAAATCGGTTAACATGATCACTCGATGATAGCCCTCGAAACCATGAGTTAAGGTGGGGCTCACATGTCGGGATTTTGTAAAGGACATATTATAAGTGATACAAGTAGTACATGAAAATTTGAGCAAGTCCTAAGAAGGACCCATACGCCAAATATGGACATAAGCACGCCAAATATGGACATCGGATGATCTGACTTGGAGGGGCAAAAACGGTATTATAAGTTTGGAATTTGTAAAAACACCAAGAATAAAAGTTGTAGATAATTGAAATATCTTTCCAACCATAGGTCGTGGGCCCTCACACGGTGTCGGAATCAAGAGTTATGGCCATTTTAAGAGCAAGACCCCAAGCTGCCAAATGGTTCTGCGGGCCGCACATGAATAAGTCGGTGGAACCGACCTAGGGGGGCTATAAATACCCCATCAGCCCCTTTTTTTCAGCATATTAATATTCCAAAGAGTCCTAGAAGCCTCTCAAAACATCTCCCAAATATTATAGTCCGATAAATCAAGAATTTAACAAGATTACGTCAAACTAGTCCGTGAAAGGTAATTGTTCTTGCTTCTACTTAAGTTTGGCGTTGGAGAAAGTTGATGTGGCTTATTTTCTTCAAGTATAAGGTATGTTATTTATCCCATCTTTTATGTTGAGTTTATTTGAAGGTCTAGCAAGCCTTAAAAATGAAACTAGTTATGGAGAAAAGGTCATAGAGTGTTGTATTGTAGTTGTTGTGTTTATGGGCTGTTTTGAACGTGTCGTGTCCATGTGGATGGACTGATTTATGCATATGAAAATGTTACCTAACATTTTTGGCGTATTGATGAGATTATACTCCTTGATTGGGATGGAAGAAAGTGCATATTGTTGTTATATGTTGAAAAACGTCGTGTGGGACGTTTATGGAATATGTTGGTATGAATAATAGTGTTGTTGATGTTGGTATTATTGTTGTTGTTGTTGGTTGTTGAATTGAGAATTTGGGCTAGGCATATAAACAGGGGAGATGCTGCCCGATTTTCGGCAGAATATAGAGTAGTTTGATTTGAAATTTGGAACAAGTGTGCAATAAAGAGTCTAACGTTAGTGTGAATCCTTTTAAGTGTAGGCTTACGAGATTGGATGAATAAGCGTAGCTAATAAGAGGTGGAACAGGTATGTAAAGCTTACCCTTTCTTTCTTTTGGCATGTCTTAGAGGTAAGTAAGATATGATATGATACGAGCCTTGGAGTAACTCTATTCTTACGATCCGAGCATGTCTATGATTCTTATTCACTTCTTGATGTTAGCATTCCTAATATAGTCGAGCTATGGTCCTTGTGTCTCTTGTATGATTGGATAGTACATATTCCATAAAGAGTTCTTGTTCCTAAAGGATTCTATATTGAATAAAGTCCGTAACTTTCGTAGACTGGCTCAGATCGCTTCGATACGCTCGTAGAGGGTCCTAATGCAAATAAAGTTCGTAACTTTCATAGGCGGGCTCGTATTGGTTTGATACATGTCTACGATCCCTCAAATTTCTCTTTAATGCAGTCCTAATGGTATTTAGAACGGATTTGATATGACTATCGTTTGATACTCGAGAATTGATTGTCTCCTTATCTACTGAGTCTTGAAAGTTGATTTATATGCATATGTTTTCTCACTACTCTGCTCGTGCGAGCTGTTATTACTTCTTTCACTGCGTCCCGGGCCAGGGCATGTATTCGTGCAACTCCACTGCATTATTCACCGCGTCCCTCACTAGAGGGCCGGGGCACGTTATATGTATATGTATATGATGATATGATGATATGGGGGAGGCGGCCAGGATGGCATATGATGACTTCATTCACCGCGTCCCTCACTAGAGGGCCGGGGCACATTATACGTACATGTATATAAATGATTTTATTTACCGAGTCCCTCACTAGAAGGCCGGGACACATTATACATGCATATGTACATGATGATTATTTATTTATGTTTCAGAGGCAAGCTTTATGATTTTCTATACTCCTTATTTCGGTATGATCTGTTTTTTCGTATGTCATGCTTTACATGCTCGGTCATATTCCGTCTTGACCCCCTTTTCGGGGGGCGTTTCATGCCACGCAGTGTATACGATTGAGTTTGAGATGTTCCGGTTTGGATTGGCGAGCTCCATTTCCTTCCGGAGTGCTGCCGAGTCAGAGTATCTATGTTATGATATCTTGATTTATGCTAGAGACTTTGCAGATAGAGTCACGTATACAGCATGTCAGTCTCATAAGAGGCTCTGTAAGACGATGTATCATTATGCATTATGTTACAGATTTCATATCATTACAGATTTTACTTGATTTGAGAAAGACGAAAAGCATGTTGTTCTTTGAAAAGCTTCCATTATGCATTCATTTCATGATTTAAGAGTCCAGTAAGATTATGAGTATCACGAGGATCAGCGGGTTCACTCAGCCCTAAGTAAGGGTCGGGTGCCCATCATGCCCCATCAAGTAGGGGTGTGACAAGACTCTCCCTGTGAGCAATTAGCCAGGGTCCTGTCTGTCTGTTTGGTAAAGATCCGGGACGGGTGGCACTTAGACTTCACGAGTCACACTGGGTTGTGCTATCCAGACGTTGATATTTCCGTCCGGAGTGCATGTGTACACGTCATTTTCATAGCATGGCATAGCATCCCATTCATACCATTATTGCACTGCATTGCATTATGACATGAGTGAGATATCGTGATAATTGTATTATGACGATTGTGTTGTTGATGATTGGACTGTGATGATTCCATTGTGGTGATTATTTCAGGATTGGATATACTCAGAATTATTAAATTGGGGTTAGATACTTATATAGGTGTTGATGGATACGCGGCTATGATTATATTGTTCCCTGCGTGATTGGTCTACTTTTTTATCTGTGTTATTTTCTGAATTGTGTTAACTATGCTTAGTCGGCCTATGATGCCAACCAAGATCTTGTTATTTGTACGACTGCTCAGCTTGCGTTCTTTTATGAATGCATAGTATCAGGCCGGATCTACTTCTCTTACTCATGGCTGATCAACTCCTCAGCTTCTACTTGTGTTTTTCAGGGTGAGCATGGTGTCCACTGACCTCAAAGACTCTTCTATTGCTTTTGTCTTACTTTTCACTCAAGACATGATTTGAAACATTTTATGTATTATTATTCAAACCTTAGTATTCGGATTTAGATGCTTTTGTATGACCAAACCAGATACTGGGGTGGATTCATTTACTTCCGCAGTTATCTATATTATAATATACTGTGAGACTTACTTCATTTTACTTCTTCCGCTATTATTTTTATTGATTGTGAACGTTGAGTTAAGGGTTCGCCAATCGGGATGGTAAGGGTAGGTGCCCACATGACTTAGGCTAAAATGGGTTGTGAAAAGTTAGTATCAGAGCCCTAGGTTACCTAGTCTTTAATACAAGAGCGTGTCTAGTAGAGTCTCATGGATCGGTACGATGAGCTCTTACTTATCTGCGGGGAGCTATGGGACGTTTAGGAAATCTCACTTTCTTCCTTTCCACCGTGCTATTTTATTCAAATTGGTATCTGGAAAGGCCAAATTGGTATCTGACTTTTATATCTTCCCTCACAGATGGTGAGGATTCATGATACGCCAGCATGGAAGAGGTACACGAGGTTGACCTCACCGATTTTCGCAGGCGCACCAGATGAGGATGCCTATGAGTTCATCGTGATCATGCACGAGCTACTCCATGTAGCAGGGATCACGGATACCCTCGGAGTAAATTATGTTACCCTTTGATTCGCTGGTGGAACGAGGTCATAGTGGAGAGACAACCTTGCTAGCAAGCCAGCGTACGCGTGCCCACTTACTTGGGAGCAGTTCTATGGGGTGTTTCTGGAGAGATACATGCCACATTCTCGGAGGGACGCGCGTCAGGGTCAGTTCCTCGCTCTACAACAGGAGGGCATATCGGTCGCTACCTACGCGCTATCCTTATCCTACTTGGCTTGTTACTCCTACCTCTTGATTTCGACGGATGCCGGTAGGATTCAGTGGTTTATTAGTGGGTTGGATGGTCCTCTCTAGCTGCCTTGTGTCCAGCTTGGGGCAGCGGATGCTTCGTTCCAGGACATTGTTGACTGTGCAGTGAGAGTAGAGGCAGCGAGGGCGAGGGCAGCCAGGCCTCTGGAGGGGGATCAATGACGACATGTACTATTTCTGTTCAGGGGTAGTCTATTACCATGTTATTTGATCGTGGATCCACTTATTCGTATGTATCTGCATTTCATGTCGTTGGTTGGGATTTACCCTATGATAGCATAGATATACCTGTTTATGCGTCTACTCCAATTGGAGATTCTGTGGTTGTTGATCGAGTCTATCGGTCTTATTTAGTTACTTTTATGGTGTTATATCCCGTATTTTATAGATTGGGATAATCCGAGCTAACCATGAAAAGTTAAGGACAAGACTATTCCGGGATACGAGGTTGAGACTTTTGACCTTCGATTTTGTTTTAAGGCATAGGTTGCTTATGATTTTATTGGCATGGAATATTAAGGAAAATTTGGGTTAAAAGTGAATTATGGAAAACTATTATTTCATGAAATAATGCCAAGTTGGCCGTGTGGCACATAAGTGGGGTACCACCCATGGCTTGGCCAAATTAAATTCATCCAAGCCATGTGTGGGCCATGGGACATTTGGATGAATTATATATGTGAACAAGTGATGACTAGCAAGTCATAATATTCATCTCTTAGCTTAGAAGCTTGGAGAAACATGAAGAAAAAAGAGGAACCATATTCGGCCATAGTTGGCCGAATTCATGTCCATGGAAATTGATCAAAAAAAAATATTTTCTTCTAGCTTTTCAACCAATTGGAAGGTCCTCATCAACGTGGAGTAGTTGTTGGAGCAATCAAACCATTCATTCTTGCAAGGCACAACCCTAGCCAAGTTGAAGAACTAAGTGGAAAAGGTAAGGTTTAATCTTCTTTTCGTATGTTATGGCTGGTTTATGCATGTTGTAGTGGGTGGAAAAGGATGAAATTCATGAAATTTTATATGTTGAAGTTGGGCCGTGTAGGTGTTGTGTGTGTTGGAGTGATGAACTAATTTTATTTAGTGTTTTAGTTGATGATTGTTGTGGATTATATGATAAAAATGAAGGTTTAATGATTTAAATTGAAGTTGTAATCGTTTGTGGGTTGTTGTAGAATTTAATGTGATTTTAGCATAGCTTCTTGAATTTATGAGAATGATGTTGTTAATGTGTGGATCGTTGGTGTAGTTTATGAATTTAGAAGAAAGAAATGTGTCGTTATTGATCTTATTGAATTTGGAAGGTTTCGGGTGGAGTTATGTTGGATGGGTTATTTTGAATATTGTGCGGATTGTTTGAAGTATTCTTGAATCTTGTTTGAATGGTTTCGGATTAGTACTTGAACATGTGAGCGTTGATGTTGGTTTGAATGTATGTAGTTGATTTGAATATAAATGGAATGTTGTCGAATTATGTAGAAAAGAGTTACTAACGTTAGAATGCGTTTTGAATTGATTGTTGATGTTGCTAATATGATTGTTGGTATTGTTGTTGATGATTTGGCCGAGTTGAATTCTCGGGGTTGTTGAATTTACAGGGGAAATGCTGCCCAAATTTCTGTAAATAAAGTGATAGCTTGGGATTGAATTCCTAAGTGCCTATGGCTAATGTTTGGTATCTAATGACGTTGTTGTAGATGTTGGGAAGCCGAAACCTAAATTCGGATTAGCTTAGGGAGCGGACGAGGTATGTAAAGCCTAACCTTTCTTTCTTTTGGCATGTCTTAGTGGTAAGTAGGCTATGATACGAGCCTCGGGGTAATTCCATTCTTAAGATCCGAGCTTGTATACGATTCTTATTTGCTTCTCAAAGTTGACTCTCTTAATGTAGTCGAACTAAGGTCCTTATGTTTTTATATGATTGGATTTCAAATGTTACATGAAGAATTTTGTTCTTAAAGGAATCCGTAACTACGAACGGCCGTAACTTTCATAGACGAGCTCGGATCGCTTCGAAACGTTCGCAGGAGATTCTATAATGAATAATATCTCCAACTTTCATAGGAGGGCTCGGATTGGTTTGATACCTGTCCTGGGCCCCCGAGACTTTTCTATGTTTGGTTCTAACGACTTTTTGAAAGAACTTAGCATGACTATTGTCTTGGTTTTAAATGATGGTTCGTTTTGATTATTCTATTGAGTCTTTGAAAATGTTTTTAAATTGCATATGGTTACTCACGACTCTGCTCGTGCATTCTGTTATTACATCTTTCGCCCAGTCCCGGGCCGGTTATGTCATCGTGCGCACTATGTTATATTCCGGAGTATGATGTGTTACGGTTCACCGAGCTCCTCGCTAGAGGGCCGGGTTCCGTTTATATTTTGGTGTTATGATGTGTTATGGCGTTATAATGTGTTATGGGATTATGTCGGGTTATGGAGATATGAAATCTTCTGGTGTTATGCTGTGTTATGGCGCCAATGATGGGTGGGCGACCATATTCCCTGAGCCCCATGCATGATTTGTGTTTTAAAAGTAAGCAATTTGATATTCTGGATATTGCACTTATTTTCTGTACTTCTTGTTCCGATTACGATCCTGTTTACTATATTTCATGCTTTGCATACTCAGTACATATTTCGTACTGACCCCCTTTCTTCGGGGGCTGCGTTTCATGCCCGCAGGTATAGATGCCCACTTTGGTGATCCGTCAGCTTAGGACATTTACTCTGCTATTTTGGAGTGCTCCCTTGTTCCGGAGCCTATATTTTGGGCACAGATACCTTTGTTATATATGTGTATGTGTATGTCTATTCAGGGGTACGGCGGGGCCCTGTCCCGTCATATGATTCTGTTATTACTCTTAGAGGTCTGTAGACACATATGTGTGGGTTGTGGGTAGTTGCTATTCAGTTGTGTCTGTGTGATCTGTGATTTGGACGTCCCCCTATATTACGACAACCTTGCGGCTTGCCGTGCGATAATAAATATCATCCGAAAGTTGTGATGACGATATGTATATATATATATATATATATATATATATATATATATATATATATATATATTTGTGACGGGGGCGACGTTTCTCTTTCTCGTATGTATAAGATACGGATATGCTAGCTATGGTCGACGTACGATCTCTGTATATGTATAATCCGTTTGTATGCGATTCGGTCAATGGGTGTGTACGAGTACCCAACTCGGGCACTAGTCACGGCTACGGGGTTGGGTCGTGACGGAGTGGTATCGAGCGATTCATCCTCGGAGTGTTTACGGACCGTGTCCGTGAGTCTTGTTTATGGTGTGAAGCCGACCACACTTATAAACGGGGAGGGCGGGGCATTTAGGAATCGGTGACCCTTTTTTGTCTTAGATCGTGCGATAGAGCCAAGTCGTATGATACGATCCTACTTGGCACCTCATTTCAAGACTTACATCCAAGGCCAAGATATGGAACTTCAAGCTCTCACAAGCGGCATGGATGATAAGGATGGCGTTGAAGGCCTTTAGAGGCCCATACAAGCCCCACAACGAGGCCTATGATGTGTGGGAGGTGGCTTGGGCGAGGCTTGAAGAAGAAGCTACTAGAAAAGGGACCAAATGCGTAAAGTGGCCAAACGTGCAAATAAGGACATTTCTGCAAATTGGCTACATGTGTAAACTTGGACAAGGTCGGGAGTTGGCTATTTGTGCAAAGAAGGTTATGCTTGCAAGAAGGCCATGCATGCAAGGTTGATTAGAGGGCCATCTATACAAGGAGGGGCGTGTTTGGCCATTGAAGGCCAATTCTTGAATTAAAGACTACACCAAGAAGACTAGCCAAACAAGGTCCTTACTTCATTAAGGGTAGCATTGTAATTGCCTATTAGTCTTCTTTACTTAGCTTGTATAGATAGCTTGTCTTTTATTTTCATTACTTAGATTTTAGATTGGATGAATTATGTATTGAATACTCTAAAGAGTGATAATTTGTTTAGGGTTAGCTTAGTTAATGGTGGATTCCATTGTTGGTCTTGAACCATTTTTCCATTGATTTCATGAAGGGTTGTTCATTTGTGGATTTCAATTGAATTTCCTTGCCTTGATTTCAAATAGCATAGGTTCTTTGAATTGAATCAAATTGAGAGGGTCTAGGTTTCATAAACTTAGGTTTGCTCATAGGTTCATTATTCATTGGGTCTTACTTTTATCCTCTATTTCTCATCTCCTTTCTTCAATTCTCATCCCCAATTTCTCGTTATCTTTAATTCTGCGTTTTTGTGATTGATTTGGTGTTTTCCCCAAATTGATTCTTATCATTTGGTATCAGAGCATAGGCTAAGAGATTGTTCTTACAATTTCTAATCCTAGGCTCAAATTTGAAAATCAAAAAAAAAAAAAAAAATCCGAAAATTTGTTGTAGATTTTTAGTGGATTTGAGGTCAAATTTGAGTTCCTTGATATTAAAAACCCCTAGGTTTCAAATTTCGTGGCATTTAAAGGTGTTTTGAAGATTCTACTATTGTTGAAGCTTGAAGGTTTGAAACTTGAAAGTGGGTCTTGGTGATTGAAGGAGAAATTGGCTTCAATTGGTGTTGGGCTTTGTTCTCCTAGTTGAGGGAGGCTTAGATCCGGATTTTGGTGCAAAAACAAGTTGATTTGAAGATAATTTGAAAATTGGGTGTTCTTTATGTTCTTGAGCATCTTCATATCTTCATAGGTGTTCTTGCAAAGTTTAGAAACTAACAAAGTGGGTTTAGTGATTCGGAGTTTATTTGGAGCTAATTTTTGTTGGGGTTTGTTCTCCTAGTTAAGGAGTTAAATTTGAAATTTTGAGAGAAAAATAAGTTGATTTGGGCATAGATTGAGTTTTGGGTGTTCTTGGTGTTCATAAGCATCTTCATATCTTCATAGTGAGGAAGAAGACCAAAAGGAGTGTTTGATCCAAATGGTCAACTCAAAAGGGTGAAAAAGGTGTTTGTGTGGGCCCAAGTCAAGTCCCAAATAAAAAAAAAATCAGAAATATTTAATCCAATATTCTGATTTTTCAAAAACAAAAAAAAAAAAAAAATTGGCCACGTCATCTGCCACGTCATCGATGACGTCATCATCTGACGCGCCTCTGACGCGCGCGTGGGGTCCAAATTCAGAGAGTGGGAGTTTTGACACTTAGAAAAAAAATTTCTAAGTGTTGGCAGATTTTGGTCCAACTTTGAGAGGGCATATCTTTGTGTGTATAAGGAGTTACGGGACCCATAATATATCAAAATTCAAGTTTGGTGAGTCTACTTTCCGAATCAACAAGCCGTTCATCAACCAGAGGTCTGTAGAAAAAGTTATAGGCGTTATAAAAATATGATGCAAGCTGTTCCGAATTTCTAAGTGTTGGTCAAAACTTCCAAAAATTTGCCTAAGTGTTTGGCTAAGGTTTGCTCACTTCTTCTTCTCATTTCTTTGATTCTCCTAGCTAATTAACAACTAGTAATTGATCCTTACTTGGTTGTTAACTAGTTCTTGAGTCCGATTATTTCGTGCCAATTCTTTTCAAGCTTTTCTCATTTTAATATCGTTGAATCTTCTTGGCTCAAGTCCTTTTGCTTTATCGAGTCTTCCGTCTTTCGATTAACAAGAATCTATTCCTCCACAAAGGTTAGCAATCTTGTTATGTTGATTTGGATTAAAAGGGTTCTTGACCAACCTTGGAAGAAGCTCAGGTTGAGAGGTAAGTTTGAGTGCAAACACGAGTGACGTGAGGAGCTTTTGCTACTAATCTTGTTTGCTCGTTTTGTAGGTACACGAAGAGGAGACATAAGGAGAAGGAGATATAAGGATGTCATCCATATCTTCCGAGTCTTGTGGAGATGATTTTGAAGGTTATGCCTCTAGCAATGGAGGGTATGACTATGATGGATATGGGGGCTATGAGGGAGATAACATGGGATATGAGCATCACTATTCTTACAATGAATGTGATGGTGATGGTGCTTATGAGTTGTATGAGGAACATGGTCGATATGATCATAACTCGTACGAGGGTAAAGAATACTACTCCGAGGGCAATTGTGAGGCAACACCTCATGAAGCTTATGAAGAAGAAGGAGTAGATGGGTATGATGAAGAGTCCTATGGTGGATACGAGCATGAAGAGTCTCATCCTACACACCATGGACATGGGGGTGAATTGAGGTATGCTCCTTCCTCACACTTTCGATATGAACCAATTGGTGGGAACTTGCAAGAATGGGAACAATATGGTGATGATGAGCCTATTGACTATGCACTTTGTGGTGAGTATGCTTGTGAAGATAATGGGCTTGCATATAATTCTTATGAGGGGTCTTCTAATAGACATTCACATGCATCGCCTTGTGATACTTCCTATTCCAAGCAAAATGGTATAAGTGTGTGGATTGGTTCGAGTAGGAGTAGTCCAAGGAGAGAAGAGATTATACATTTCCTAATCCAAGAAACACAATGAGATATGATTCTTATCCTAGAACGAATGTGCCATGTTCTCACGGTTATGGTGTGGATGCTAGGAGGGGAATGTTGATAGGTGAAGGAAGTAGAGGGCATGCAAGATCTCAAGTGAGAAATGACCCGAGAGGCGAATGCTTGAGACAAAAATCACTTTGCTTGGTAGTGCGGGGTATGTTCTTGTGTTGGATGATTGGAGTTATGGCAACTACCTTGCACCTCAAGCGGTTGCGCAATTGGGTATAGAATGTATGATGAAACAAGACCCTTACTATGATTCACGAGGGTTCTTGGTTGATAGGAGCGCGAAGGTGTTCTTTACCCGTGGCGACTACCAAGAAGAAGAGGTTTGGTGTGATATACTCCCACTAGACCATTGTCACATGTGTTTGGGTAATCCTTGGTTCCAAAAGCATAGGGTTTCATTTGGGCGAAGGTGGCATGAGTTTGTAGTGGACAATGATGGAATTCCTCTCTTTCCAACCGTACTTGCCATAGGTGGAGGGTCCAATCCTTCGCTAAAGTGCAAGGAGAAATTAGAAGAAATGCACCGCATAATGTTGGGACGCTTACTCAAACAATGGGAGGGAGATAAAGAAGAGGAAGAGAACGAGATGGAGGGTTTTCCCAACCCTTCTAAAGAAATACTTGACACTTGTCCCAACTCCAATGAAATTGAGAGAGAAAAGATTGAGAGGAGTAAGGGAGCGAAAAGTGACGACTCTAGAGAGGAAAAAGGAGAGGATGTGAGGAGTGATGTAAGAGAGTTGTCACAAACTCTATCTAACCCTTGTAACTTTTCTTTCTTTTCTAGTGGTCTTG
This sequence comes from Lycium ferocissimum, assembly GCF_029784015.1. Classification (NCBI taxonomy): domain Eukaryota; kingdom Viridiplantae; phylum Streptophyta; class Magnoliopsida; order Solanales; family Solanaceae; genus Lycium; species Lycium ferocissimum. The sequence goes on from NC_081344.1 coordinate 45,592,510, forward strand.
TTGATAGTGCAGGTATTCTTGGAAGCAAACCGAATGTTGAGCCTCAAAATTTAAAAGTTCAAGAGGTAGTGGAGAGCTTCCCGAAAGAGCAAATGGGCTCCCAAGTTGAGAACCATGGTAAAGAAGATACTTTGTGTGCACTTCAAGGTAAAATAGCTAATCTTGACACTCTAATTCTTGTGAATGAGCATGTTGACTTGAGTGTGAGTGATAGCTTAGCCTTATGTGAGCTTAACGAGTCTTTACCTTGTGATGTGCCTAGTGCTATAATGACAATTGACAATGTAGTTGAAATGGATGGTCCAACACTAGTTGATCCTATTGATCACTATCTTGACTCTTCTCTTGAGTTCAAGTTGTGTCCACCTAGTGTTGATCCTCTTAGTTTGCATGTTAGTACATTGTCATATGAGATGTTAGGACACCCACTAGTTGATCTAGCGATGACCGAATTGATTCTTCTAGCAAGATCAATTTGCGTCCAACTAGTAGTGTGGTTGCTTGTGTTGATCAATTTGTTTGCTATGAAAATCCACTATTTGAGGAACCTTGTGATGTGCTTAATGACCCTCAATTTAGTGATGATATTGGTACAATTGATCATTTGCCTAGTCGTGTGCATGAAAGTATTGTGGAAAGTGACCGTTGTCTTTATTGAGAGGGAATTGCATGCTTTGATATTTCAATGATAATTGATCCTTCTCTCTTTATAGATAATGTGTTATTTGATATTGACATGACTATTGGGAATGATGAACCTAGTGGGATGTTTGGTAATGTTGAGCATTTGGTCTCTTTTGGAGGCTATAATGTGATATGTAACCCACTATGGAGTGATGACACTCTTTCCTACGATGGAGATCCTCCTTTGAAGGATTGTGATCCATTTGTGGGGAAGGAAAGTGTTACAAAGGAAGGTGATTCTTGTCTAGAAATTGCAAATTCTTCCTTTCATGTTCAACTTCATAATAGCCTATTGAATGATCTTATTCTTGAACCTAATAGTGAAGCTACATTGGAGAATGACATGGATGAAGAAGTTATCTTAAGTGATACCTTTCTTTATTACTTATTTGCATATGATGATGCTCTTATTTGTGTTGGGGGTGCATCTTATGTTGAGGAAGGTACTTGTGGGGTAGTTGGTTGTTTTATTGACCCTAATAGGTGGCTATACTTCCCATTTGACCCGGGTGTTACCTTGTTGGATTTAGGAACACCTTATTTGGAAAATGAGTTCCCATGGTACGTCTTGTCAAATAGAACCAATATAGTATTACATGCTTCGTATTTTGCATCCATTGGTTTTATTACTCTATTCTCATGTCATGAACCTCGGAGGAATCAACTTCTTGATACCTCATGTGTGCACTTGATAGTCATGATTGCTATTGATGTGTGGTTGTACCACAAATTTGTCCATCCTTGGCATGTATGTGTGGTTATTACTTTGTGTGCTAACCCTCAATCCTTGAGGAGTATGTTTTCGTATGTCTTCCCTTGGGTTTTGCTAGGTTCGGATTCGAGGACGAATCCTTTTGAAGAGGGAGGATGATACGATCCTACTTGGCACACCTCATTTCAAGACTTACATCCAAGGCCAAGATATGGAACTTCAAGCTCTACAAGCGGCATGGAGGATAAGGATGGCGTTGAAGGACTTTGGAGGCCCATACAAGCCCCACAATGAGGCCTATGATGTGTGGGAGGTGGCTTGGGCGAGGCTTGAAGAAGAAGCTACTAGAAAAGGGACCAAATGCGTAAAGTGGCCAAATGTGCAAATAAGGACATTTACGCAAATTGGCTACATGTGTAAACTTGGACAAGGTCGGGAGTTGGCTATTTGTGCAAAGAAGGTTATGCTTGCAATAAGGCCATGCATGCAAGGTTGATTAGAGGGCCATCTATGCAAGGAGGGGCGTGTTTGGCCATTGAAGGCCAATTCTTGAATTGAAGACTACACCAAGAAGACTAGCCAAACAAGGTCCTTACTTCATTAAGGGTAGCATTGTAATTGCCTATTAGTCTTCTTTACTTAGCTTGTATATATAGCTTGTCTTTTATTTTCATTACTTAGATTTTAGATTGGATGAATTATGTATTGAATACTCTAAAGAGTGATAATTTGTTTAGGGTTAGCTTAGTTAATGGTGGATTCCATTGTTGGTCTTGAACCATTTTTCCATTGATTTCATGAAGGGTTGTTCATTTGTGGATTTCAATTGAATTTCCCTTGCCTTGATTTCAAATAGCATAGGTTCTTTGAATTGAATCAAATTGAGAGGGTCTAGGTTTCATATACTTAGGTTTGCTCATAGGTTCATTATTCATTGGGTCTTGCTTTTATCCTCTATTTCTCATCTCCTTTCTTCAATTCTCATCCCCAATTTCTCGTTATCTTTAATTTCGCGTTTTTGTGATTGATTTGGTGTTTTCCCCAAATCGATTCTTATCATCGTAGGAAATGATCTTCCCCGTACTAACTTTCGATTTCAGCAGAAGGACGACATCGACAAAAGAAAGTGATTGACGATATTGGAAGTTACAAAGCACGCAGGTAAGCAAAGGCACGGAAGATATATGTCGGGTAAGGTATTGAGGTACGATTGAAATGTAAAGTTAAAAGTTGGAAGGGAAAAGTAAACAGGAAAGTGTAACAGGTGCAGTTCGAGTTGGACATACGAGGTAAGTCCATCATTTTCATACTGTTGTTGATATTGGGAGACCTGTGTGGCTGTGATATGATATGATATATATATATATACATGTGTTGGCCCTGCGAGGTATTGTTGGTATTTCCTGCGTGCAGGTTTTGAGATAGTAAGGAATATAGAGGAAACTCTGCCAAAATTTTCCCAGAAATAAAAAAGAGAATGAGATATGGGTTTGTGGTATGCTTTGAAAGGTTGTGTCAATAGTAAGGATAGGATTTGGCTAAGTTATAAGTACGGCTGACCTTGAGAAATAAGTTAACTGCTGAATTGATGGTAATAGTAATTAGGAGGTCGATATCGATGTGGTAAAAAGAATTTGGAAAGGGCTTGTGATATTAAGAGACTATTTAGAAGAGGTTGGCAAATCTTGATAGAGTGTGATATTAAGGTACCAACTGAATTGATAAGCAGGGATAAAATATGACGAGTTATAGTTAGAAGAAATAATAGTATGATTGAGACAAGAGTACAGCGGAAAAAGAATTGCGACGGATATGAATGTATTGATAAGACAGCTTGTGGGATATTAAGGATAAGGTTAAGAAGTGTCACACTATAAGATTGATTACGAACAGGATACTGGGTGAATATAATAAGGATTGTTATGAAAATGAGCAAAGCCTAGCGAGGAAGTGACTAAAGTATGAAGGTGAGCTATGGATCAGAAGAAAAAAAAGAGGGATTTATGAAGTTCTTCTATAGGGAAAGTTTAGAATAGAGATTATGAGATAACGAAAATGATAGCGAGCACAAAAGAAGAAGGGGTTAATTGGAAGAAGGAGATGAAAAGAAAAGCGGCGAGATAACAGTGCAGTAATAGATGAAGACATGTGTAGCCGAGAAAACGGGTAATATCAGTGACGGAACTGTGAAAGACCCAACTATAGAAAGATGAGCAACGAGGTAGAATGAGTGCTAGGAAATGACTGGTATGATAAGAACCAATAGGGATGAACAAAATATGATTTGAAAATGAGAAAGGGATTATGTAGGAGTAGTATTTTCCGAAGGACATAGAGGTATTATAAAATTCCTCGTGTGCAGAAAAGAAGGATGGACATAGACTGGAGAAATGTGGTAAGGGGATACTAAAGGAAGCACCCAAGATAGACGTAATTAAATGAGTACGAATATGGAACGAAAGGGGGAATACATAGTTATGAATTTAAAGGTGTAGTACGACGACGTGGTGATAAGATAAGACCACTATTGAGACGAACTTGGTATGTTTTCAAGTAAGTTAGAAGCCTGTGTTGGGTACACAGTAAGGGTAAAAAGGTATAAAGCATAAAGGGGTACTGCGTGCACACGACTTCACCTCGAAAATAATGGAATCTTTAGGCGACAAAGACGGTAGGCCTAAGGAACAGATGGTGTAATATAATTTCATCAAAAGAAACAGGTAATTTAGATTGAGATAAAGAAAATATTTCAAGAGAACTTTGGACACTTATCGTTGGAATATAAGTGCCACCTAACTGAGAATTTGGAATGCCTACAACTATTAAATGAGTATTGATTGGAGTAAGAGACCCTTTCTAATTCGGCGGGAGATGCGTTGATGAACGTTTTGAAATGCGTTAAGACTTCAACCTACTCAGTTATGTCTTTGAAGGTCATGCGGTGAGGTGAACGCTATCGACTAGCATTAAAGCATCGTATTTCATCAGAGTTCCGAGGTTAAGCGTGCTGGGGTGAGAGAAATTTTAGGATGGGTGACCCCCTGGGAAGTGTTCTGAAAGTCTTATAAATTCAGACATAGGAAGCAAATGAGAAGCTAGGGTAGCCTAAGAGAAATCAGAGTATACAGAGTGGGCAGGAACCTTAAGAGGTCACATAGGACGAGCGGTCGAACCGGTGAAAGAAGAAGGTGTATTACAGCTTTAGAAGCAGGGTAAGTCGAATAGCGTTTGAAAATATTTTGTAAACAAGATGGTAGCAATTATGTATACGTATGTATATGATGTCCCATACATGGCTATATCAGCGGGTATGTGTATCCCAGCAATCGACATCGCGGCATATTGGAAGGCAATAATCAGACAGGGTAACGAAGCTCTAGTGAATGGCACAAATGTTATAAGGCAAGCTGATGCTGTTTTCACTACAGGTTGATCTTGGAAAGTCCTAATACAATGATATTTGGAAAAGAAAAAAAGTGAGTAGATGGAAGATAAAGGGGCCAAAATGTCAGAAAAATGAAAGAGTAAGAAACATGAGGGAGTAAAGCCTCCAAGAGAGACGACGGGCAAAGCGCAAAGACTATTTGGATAAATATTTGAGGGTAGGCGTGCGAGAGGGATAGAGTGTGGTAGTATGGAACAAAAGAGATGTTATATCCCGTACTTTGAACAACGGGACAACTTGTGTAAATTATGAGAAGTTAGGGGCAAGGCTATCCCGAGAGACTTTCGATTGTTTAAAGGTTTAAATTGTGTATGATTTTAATGTCTCGGAAAGGTTAAGAAACACTTGGAGGAATTTTTCCATTTTTAGTAAGTGGACTATTTTGGGAAAGTTGAAAATTCAAAAAAAAAAAAAAAAATTTGAGGCAAGGTGGCCGGCCACCTTATGGTGGGTCATGGCCACATGGAACATGTGTGAAAAATTATATATGATGACTTAGTCATCTTAGAAGCCATATGATACTTGGAGAATTTT
>NC_081344.1:45597984-45613238 GCF_029784015.1 Lycium ferocissimum
CGGGGTCGTGATGGTGTTTGGGGCGCCCCCCTTATTAGACTTTTTTGGGTTTTGGGTGAAAATTTTAAATAAAGGGATGATAGTATATATATATATATATATATTTTGTGACTTTTGGGCGTCGTTTTTTTTTCCTATGTATAAGACCCGGATATGCTTTGGGCCCCCACGTCCGATCTCCGTTTTGTATAACTGTTGTATCGGATTGGGGCAATTTTAAAAGGAACCCGGACACTAGTCACCCACGGGTTTGGGTGGAAATGGGTCGCACCGGGTGATTTGAGACTGGGGATATGGGGATTTTAAATTTATGTTAGATATGCCCCCGCCTCCCCTTGTCAGCGATTTGGACCGCACGCCCCGCCACTTTAGCTAGGGGGACCCCCTAGGCTTGGGGAGAGGTACTCCTAGTCCCTAAGAAATTTTTTCCTTTTCGCTGAAGAAATTAAAGGGGTTTAGCGATTTTCCAAAGTTCGTGTCCCGGGTTTTTAAACCACCCCGGTCTATTCCATCGTGAATGGGGTTGTAGGATTTTTTTAGATTTGCCGGGGTGCCACCCAATCGTGATATTGATTTCTCGTATCGACGTGAACACGGTACTCGTCCCATTTCCATCCCACCATATCGGATGGCACCAATGTAGCCGAGGGAACTTGGAACAATTGTAGTATTTATTGAGCGAGGGGGTTCATTAGATCAGCTGCCTCTCCCCTTGGGGTGCTGCCAGTGTTATTTGTGAAGAAGAAAGATGGGACCATGAGGATATGCATTGATTACCGCCAGTTGAACAAGGTCACTATCCGGAACAATTACCCTATGCCTCGTATTGATGATCTATTCAACCAGCTTCAGGGTGCTTCGGTGTTGATGCAGGAGGGTGGAGTGATACTTTATGCTTCCCGTAAATTGAAGGTTCACGAGAATAATTACCCTACCCATGATTTGGAGTTGTTGGCCATAGTCTTCACTCGAAACTTGGGAGGCATTAACTTACGGACGGTCCATTGTCGATTTTTACCGATCACCGTAGCATTCGAGATGTGTTTGCCGAGAGAGATCTTAATTCTAGGCAGCGCCGATAGATGGAGCTCCTGAAGGATTATGACATCTCTATTTTGTATCACCCTGGTAAATCCAATGTGGTGGCTGATGCCTTGAGTCGCAAGGTAGTGAGTATAGGGAGTTTAGCTCGATTGGTTATTTTTGAGCATCCGTTGGCCATGGAGGTGCAGACTCTGGCCAATAGTTTCGTCCGTCTCAATATCTCGACCCGGGGCAGGATTTTGGCTTGTATAAAGGCGAGGTCATCGTTATTGGATCGGATCAAGGCTCATCGGTGATTCTCGCTCAGCGAAATTCCCGAGACAGGTGTCGAAAAGGGAGGCGAGGAGGCTGTGATTGATCCTAAAGGCATTCTGAGGATTAGAGGACGTGTATGCGTTCCTCGTGTTGGTGACCTGATCCAGTTGATCATATTTGAGGCCCACAGCTCTCGCTATTCCATTCATCCGGAGTGACTAAGATGTACGTGATTTGAGACAAAGACTATTGTGGCGCCGTATGAAGAGGGATATAGTTAATTTTGTGGCTAAGTGTGAAAATTGTCAATAGATAAAGTATGATCACCAGCGACCCGGGGGGAGGGGGGTGTTTCAAAGGCTACCTATTCCCCAGTGGAAGTGGGAGAGGATTACCATGGATTTTGTCATGAGTCTTCCGAAGACCCTTGGCAAGTTTGATTCTTTTTGGGTGATAGTGGATCGCTTGACTAAGTCAGCTCACTTTGTTCCGGTTCAGGTTTCTTGAACTGCGGAGAAGTTAGCCAAGATGTATATTCGGGATATTGTAAGATTACATGGGATCCCAATTTATGTTGTATCTGATCAGGGTACTATCTTCACTTCCCAATTCTGGAGAGCATTTCATGATGAGTTGGGTACCCGATTGGACTTTAGTGCAGCTTTCCATCACCAGACCGATGGCCAGTCCGAGCGGACCATTTAGGTGCTTGAGGACATGTTGAGAACATGTGTTATTGACTTTGGTGGTCGTTGGGATTAGCAGTTGCCCTTGGGGGAGTTTGTATACAACAACAACTATCATTCGAGTATTGGTATGACGCCTTTTGAGGCCGTATATGGTAGGAGGTGTAGGTCTCCGATTGGTTGGTTCGATGTGTTCGAGGCTCGACCTAGGAGCACGGATCTATTGAGAGAGTCCCTTGATAGAGTGAGAGTTATTCGAGCGGACTCGTGGCGGCTCGAACGGGAAGATATATCTTTGATCGGAAGGTTCGGGATTTAAAGTTTGCTATTGGTGATCAGGTTCTATTGAAGGTTTCACCCATTAAGGGTGTTATGAGATTTGGTAAAAGGGGGAAGTTGAGCCCTAGATACATTGGCCCATTTGAGATTGGGGATTGTATAGGCGATGTAGCTTATGAGTTAGCATTGCCGCCAGGCTTGGCGGGAGTTCACCCGATTTTTCATGTTTCGATGCTGAAGAGATACATACCATGCCGACGGTACCTACATTATCCGTTGGGATTCTATATTGCTTGATGATAATTTGACTTATGAGGAGGAGCTTATCGCAATCTTGGATAGGCAGGTTCGAAAGTTGAGGTCCAAGGAGATTGCTTCTGAGAAGGTGCAATGGAAGCACCGCCCTATAGAAGAGGCTACTTGGGAGACTGTGTCCGATATGCGTAGCCGATATCCTCAGTTGTTCACTGATTTAGGTATTTCCCTACTTTCCTTCTTTACTTACTCGAGGACGAGCAACCGTTCAATTGGTATCGGATGTAACGACCCGTTTGGTCGTTACAGCTCTTTTGACACTTTCTCCACTTCCGAGCATTGATTAACTCACTTTTGACCTGAGGTTGACTTTTGGGCAAATAGACCTTTTTCAGAGTTTCATCAACTCCGAGAGGTCCGGATGGTAGTTTAGAACCTGTAGGTGTGGTTGGTTCGGTTCCCAGTGCATTTTTGGTGCATTTCGGGACTTTGGATGGGAAAGGGGAAGTAGGAACCCGTGATTGACTTGGTCAACGAGACCTCCGTAGAAAATTTCAAGACCACGAGTGCATTCGCAGCGTATTTTTGTATGGGTTTAGGTGGTCGGGTTGTGAGCAGATGGCCTCGAGAATAACCTAAATTTTCGATTGAAACTGAGAAAGTTTATGGGGAATCTAGTGTCTGGTGCCTGCAACGGCGGCACTAGAGCCGCCCCAGTGGCACCCCATGGCGGTGTGATGACCGCTGGGGCGGTCACGAGTGAAATAAGCTGTAGCCCTGCAGTGGTGTCCCTGTCGCCGTAGCGGCACCGCTGTAGCGGCACTCCCTCCGCCGTGGCGGTCACGGGCAGTGACATTTCATTAAATGTGTCTTAAATAAGTCTTAGACCCTCATTATTTCATATCTCGATATTGGAGCTTAGATAAACTATTGTTAAAGACAAATTGAGGAGATTCTTGGAGGTAAAAAGAGAAAACTTCCGCTGTCCCCATTACCCAAGGAATTACTAGTCATTAAGGAGATGGTCGTGAGGATGAAAAAAAGAAGGAGGGCTAGGGTTAAAGGAGCAAGGTAGAATCGGATATTGCATGAAGGGGATTAATGAATTCCGCTGTCCCCATTACCAGGGAATTACTAGTCATAAAAGGTAAAAGTGGAAAGACAATAAAGGAGGCACTTATAGCGAATCTGAGATGTACGAACATTGATGGGATACAAAACTTCATCTAGTGGAAAGGAAAATAAGCCAAGCCATGCGATGAAACGAGTTCCAGCATTATAAGAAATAGAAGTGCTGAAGGATCGTATAAGTCCGTCGACGGTTATCAAAGGTGATTTACATTCAAAGGTTACCGGGATATAAGAACCTCCCTAAAAAGGGGGGAAGAACAGATTTATTTTTGAAGTAACTTATGACCTTTCCAAAATCTCAAAGGAAGTAATGTAATAGCTTGAAGAAGACAAAGTTCGAGATGTACTAATTTACCAAGAATGTATCAGGGAAAGCAGAAACGGATTGGAAATAAGTATATTATGGGTAGCAAGACAGCAGTGCTACTAGGGATTAAAGAGTCTCTCACGAGACGCCAGTGAAACCGAATATAGGACGTATTATAGAACGATATGAATAATCGTCGTAAGGAACCGCCCAACAACATGGTGTAAGGACAATGAGGGAAAGCCAACTAAGAATAAAGGCTAAGCAAATGGTCACCGGTACAAGAGAACCAAGGACGAACATCATCGTGTTGAAAGGGGGTTATGACAGATTGAGGTTTTACCTCAGTGCTATGCTTATAAAGTTTTATTGTAAGATTTGAGGAGAAGAAATTAAAGGAAAATTTCCAGTATGAGTTCGAAGATATTTTGAGCTACGGATTAGTTTGAACTATGATTATTAGTTTATCATAAGTGTAGCCCGGCTATGAGGAATGATAGTGATGGTTGGGAAACATTACATATATATGTGTATAAGAGATGATTTGAGATAACTAACCACTAAGAATAGGGATTCATTAGGAAGGAAATGCTATTACAAGTCATTTGAGCACTACCATAAGTGAAACTATGATGAGATTGTAAAGGATCAAGGAGCCTGACCAATGACCAACAAGGAGACAGTACAGTGCATATACGAGATCAGCGAGAACGAAAAGGGATAGCTAAGATAGCCCCAAGGGAGTAAGCAAAGGAAGGTGCCATAGTCGAGCAAGGGAGTTGTCCACTAATAGAGAAATGAAGAACAAGTAAGAGGGAGTACTTACAAGTCGGCGAGTAGCCGTAGCCATGGTGAATCAAGACCGCCTTGTCGGCAATAGAATGTTAATTGAACATTAGTTCAGTTATATAAGAACAGAAGGCCATAGAATTTATGAAAGAGTTCAATAAAGAGCTAAGGGAGAACGAGAAGAGGTTGACCAGCCTATGTTAAAAATAAGGCGATCACAGTATAAGAGAAGGCCAATCGCTTCAAGACATCAATAAAAACGTCGTGGATTTGCAACTACAACATTCAAGGATGAATGTTTTGAAGGGGGGCATCCTGTTACACCCCGTGGTCCTGTACGTTGAAATTTGTAAGTATTGGTTGTTTCAAGTATGGACTTTGAAGTACCCCTCGCAACTGTAAGTTAAGGTGGGGCCCACATGCCGAGATTTTACAAAGGACATATGAAAAGTGATGTGTGTAGTACATGGGAAGTTAAGCAAGTCTTATGAAGGACCTTAAGCCGAATATGGGCATAAGCCCTCCAAAAGGATGATTTAAGAATACGTTTTCGGATGATCTGACTTGGAGAGGCTAAAATGCCATTATCAGTTTTGAATTTCGAATCACACCAAAAATGAAAGTTGTAGATAATTGAAATATCTTTCCAAACATAGATCGTGGGCCTTCATACGATATCAGGATCAAAGGTTCTGCACGTTTTAAAATTGGCTGTCAGGGCTGGGAATTAACCCTGCGCGAGCGCACCTGAAGGTGGCTGTCACGACTCAACCCCGTAGGCCGTGACTAGTGCCCGAGCTGGGCACCCATACGCGCTCATTAACCAAATTTGGCATACAGACGACTCATACATTTATAAACATCAAACGTGGCTCCAAACTGACGCATACAAACATATATTCTGCACAGAAGCCGTCAAGGCTGTCATAATATACATAACGTATCAAGCATACATACACGTAGCCGATAAGGCTACCACGGCGGATGGGCCGCCCAAACACAGCTCGCTTAACGCGTCCGAACAAAACTGTACATAACCCACATCTATGTCTACAGACCTCTAGTACAGATCAACCGAGTCATATGACGGGACAGGGCCCCGCCGTACCCCTGAATGCACAAATACACACACAACGGGAGAATATATACCAAAATGTAGGCTCCGGGATAAAGGGAGCTCTCCAACAGCAGGATAGGTGTCCTAGACTAGCGGATCACCGAACTGTACGTCTGTACGGCATGAAACGCAGCCCCCGAAGAAAGGGGGTCAGTACGGAATATGTACTGAGTATGCAAAGCAGGAAGTACAAAAAAAAACGAAGTCATAACCGAAGTAAAGTGTACCGAACGCGAGCATAATAATCCGAATACCAAAGTACTTACATCTGACATCCAAATCATACATAAAGGGTCCAGAAGACAAATAGGATAATCAGAATGCCAAAATGCTTCGCTTTCTTTGAAAAACATTTCTGTCTCATATATACGGAAAATTAAACATATCATATAAGCTGACATTAACCGACTGATCATAATTCAGACTGTCAAAATCACCTATACACATACCGCGGTCAAGTACCCAGCGGCCAATGTCACATATACACATACCGCGGCCAAGAACCCAGCGGCAATATCACATATACACATACCGCGGCCAAGAACCCAGCGGCAATATCACATATACACATACCGCGGTCAGGTACCCAGCGGTCAACATCACATAGTGCGCACGATATCACAACCGGCCCGGGACTCGGCGAAAGAAGTAATAACAGAATGCACAAGCAGAATCATAAGTAACCAAATACAGTTTAAAACATTTTCAAAGACTTAATAGGTTAATCGAAACGAACCCTCACTTATGAGACAAAAACAGTAGTCAAATCAGATTTTCTTCCGAATATCGCTCGGGAGCATATCAAACCGAACTTCGAAAACCATAGTCACGTATCAAAATCATATGCATAGGAATCATTATGTCGGACTCAACAGACAAATATATAATCATACTCAGGGGTCGGAAAGGTAGTCATTTTGAATTCTTTCAAAAGCCATCAGAATTATACAGAAGAAGATCGCGGGACCCACGGACGAGCGTCAACCCAATCCGGGCCCGCCTACGAAAATCATGGTCATCATATATTATCGAATCACTATTACAAACTCAAAAGATAGGTAAACTGATCGTACTAGAAATTGGAATAATAGTCATATCATATCCTTTCAAAAATCGTCAGAAGTACATAAGGAAAGTCGCGGGACCCACGAACGGGTGTCGACCCGAGCCGGGCCCGCCTATGGAAAACATAGTCATCATACATCATGGAATCATTTTTGAGCATATCGAAACGATCCGGTTACGTACTCGTGAAAGTTACGGACTTTCGTAGTTTTCGAATCATTTAGGAACAAAACTCCTTTAAAAACCAAACTTTTATGCAACTTTTGAAACTTAGTCATACAAAAGACATAAGGGCCAATATTTCATCTTATCAAGCATACGAAGACCAAGAAACAAATAAGAATCACAGACATGGCCGGATCGCGAGAGTAGAATTTCCTCGAGGCTCGTGTCATAGCCTATTTACAACTAAGGCATGCCAAAAGAAGGAAGGGTTGCGCTTTACATACCTCGATCGCTCTCAAAGCTAATCCAAACTCAAGCTAGTGCCCAACTACGTCTCGGGCTGCCCAAAGTCTACAAACAAGTCATAATATGCCAAACATTAGCTATAGACATTCAGGTATTTAATTCCAAACTAGCCCTTAATTCTACAGAAATTTGGGCAGCATTTCCCCTGTAAATAGACCAACCCCGAGAATTTAACTAAGCCAAATCAACAACAACAACACCAACAACCAACCTAACAACATCAATAATCAATCCGAAAGGCAACATAACGTTAATAACCCTCTTTTACATCATTCAACAACATTCATTATTTCAATTCAACGGCTTACATTCAAGCCAACATTATCGCTCATACATTCCAATACCAACCCAAACCCATACCAACAACATTCAAGAACATTTTAAACAATTCATACAATATTTCCAACAATCCAACAAAGGCTCCAATTTGCCCGAAAACAGTCCCCAAACCCGAGAACAATATCCACAACACATTTCTAACTTCCGAATCATGATTTGCACCAACAACTCACACTCTAACAATGTCATTCTCTTAAATACACAAATTATATTAAAAGCACAATAGTCTCCAATTCAGCCCACAACACTTACGATATCAATTTGAGTCATTAAACTCTTATCGCCAACATAGAATTCATAACGACGACAACTAAAACATTAAGTAGAATTAATCCATTCATTGCCATATAATATGACCCATTTTCGGCCAACACTACATATATACATATTGATGATTCTCATCCATTTCTTCACTCTACAACATTCAAAACATGCTAACTAAACTTCAATTCATTACTTCAACACAACACAACACACACACACCTACACGGCTATACACTACACACAACCTCAACTCCAACATGCCATATCTCATGATTTTCATCCATTTTAACATACTACAACATGCATACAACCTTTATAACACATAAAACAAGATCAAATCTTACCTTTCTTCTTCAACTTCACAAATAGGCTAGGGTTTGCGATCTACAAAACGGATGGTTTGATGACCCAAACAACACTTCCACGTTACTTAGGGACCTCCAATTAGTGGATTTGCATCAAAGAAATATTTTTGGGATGGCTAATTTTTGGTCTTGAAAATTAAGGTTCTTGGCCGAATGGTAGTTGGAGTTGTTCTTCAACTTCTTGATTTTTCTAAGTGTATGGAAATGAGGAAAATGACTTAATGATCATCTTTTAAGCTTCCACTCAAATTGCACAAGTGTCCATGGCCCACACACATGTGTTGGACCAATTAAAATTGTCCACAAAGTGTGTGGGACCAATTCAAGCCACATGGCCAACATGGCCAATTTTCATGAATTTCAAACTTTCAAATATTCCACTTTTGGTCCCAAATTTTTCTAAATATTCCATGCCAACAAATTCATGAACAAATTATACCTCAAAACAAAATCGAAGGTCAAAAGTCTCGACTTCGTATCCCGGAATGGTTTTGTCCCTAACTTATCATAGTTAATCCGGATTGTCCCAATGAACAAAATACAGGATATAACATCCTTCCCCCCTTTAGAACATTCGTCCTCGAATGTTCAACTAGTCTTATAAAGCCGTATAAGGATCTCGGGGGAAGTTCTTTTATTATTCCTTTGCTTAGATCTCGCCTTTCAACTTTCCGGTCACACATTATGTTGCAATCCTTACATCTTGCACTTGCATTTCTCGCATCCGCTTCCCCCTTTAGGGTGTGCTTATATCATTACCCGATTATATTTGCCTTATATCCGCATTTCCCATTCCAAGTAAACGGTACTTTGATCCTGACGTTCCGATTCCCTGACCTTCCATCTACTCACTTTCTTCCCTTTTTCCACATGTCATTGCATTCGAACTGTCCAAACTTGACTTGTAATAACCACAACATCAGCTTGCCTTATAATATTTGTGCCATTTATACACCTCTGCTCACTTAAGCTTCGTTACTCTGTCCAATTAATGCCTTCCCTATACCGCCACGTTGGTTGCCGGAATACACATATCTGCTAATAAAACCAGGTATGAGACATTACACACCTACGCAGACATGTAGTCGCTATCGTCTCACTTACAAAATATTTCCAACACTGTTCGAACTTACCCCAATTCCAAAATCGTGATACATCTCCTTCCTCTTTACCGGTCTAATCTGCCTCGTTCTACGTGACCACTTAAGGTTCCGACCCACTCCGCACACTCTAACTTCCTTTGGATTACTCTAGCTTCTCATTTGCCTCTTTCGTCTGAATTTGTGAGATTTTCAGAAAACTTCCCAGGGGGGTCACCCATCCCAAAATTTCTCTCACTCCAGCACGCTTAACCTCAGAACTCTGATGAAATACGGGAGATAATAGTCAAAATACCCCCCAACGTTTGACCAAAATGCCAACTACACACCTAACCTTTGTGTTGGTCCTATTACCCCCCTGGACAAATTTTTTCAGTATCAAAATGCCCCTTTTTTGCTGATGTGGACAAGAGCGTGAGTACACTGCTCAGTGGCGCGTTATAGCTTTAAAAAACAGCATCCGACGTGTTTTGGAGCGCCAAATGGACTGCCACATAGATGCCACATAGATAAATTTAAATTCCCTCCATTTTTAGGCTACTTCATCTTCTTCTTCACCCTATTTAATACCCATCTCCATTCTTTTTGCCAAAATAATACCCATTATAAATTTAGAGCTAGGATAGTGATTATTCTTATAATCATTGTTTTCCCAAATCAAATTCAAAAAAAAAAAAATCAAGAAAAAAAAACGAAAATCTGGAAAAAAAAAAAAAGGTTGAAAATCTAATCTTGTTAAAGAAAATCTGATTGAAAGTTGCTTGTTTGGAGTTGCTACTTGTTGCTTGGTTGGAGTTGTTTAAGCACTAATTCTTTGAGTTGATTTGGGGAGAAAATTAAACTCCATTGCTAGGAATTTGGAGAAAGCTATGAAGAACACCAAGTGGGTTTCTTTAAATTCTTGATTGTTTGATCAAATTAATGGATGAACTTTGTTCTACTTGGTGTTAGGAAGCTTCCTTTCACATTTGGGTTTTTTTCCCAAATCAAATTCAAAAAAAAAAAAATCAAAAAAAAAAAAACGAAAATCTGGAAAAAAAAAAAAAGGTTGAAAATCTAATCTTGTTAAAGAAAATCTGATTGAAAGTTGCTTGTTTGGAGTTGTTACTTGTTGCTTGGTTGGAGTTGTTTAAGCACTAATTCTTTGAGTTGATTTGGGGAGAAAATTAAACTCCATTGCTAGGAATTTGGAGAAAGCTATGAAGAACACCAAGTGGGTTTCTTTAAATTCTTGATTGTTTGATCAAATTAATGGATGAACTTTGTTCTACTTGGTGTTAGGAAGCTTCCTTTCACATTTGGGTTTTTTTGGATCAAATTTGAGGAAGTTGGTGTGATTTTTTTTTCAACTCTTAATGAAGATGATGATGATGATGTTGATGAAGATGAAGAAGAATTGGGTATGAGTTTTGGATCCTCATACCGAAAATGGAGTATGGAAAATTGAGAGTTTTTTTTTTTTTTTTTTGAAGAAGAAGAGTAGATGGATGGAGGAAGGGGGGAAATTAATAAAAGATGGGGGAAATTAAAGATGTGGCACGTGGGCCAGGCGCGTGTGGACAAGCACCTGTGAATAATTGGGGATTGTCATATTGGACCTACCACATCGTCGCGGCAAAAAGGGCATTTTAATACTGAAAAAATTTGTCCAGGGGGGTAATAGGACCAACGCAAAGGTTAGGTGTGTAGTTGGCATTTTGGTCAAACGTTGGGGGGTATTTTGACTATCTTTTAAGCTTCCACTCAAATTGCACAAGTGTCCATGGCCCACACACATGTGTTGGACCAATTAAAATTGTCCACAAAGTGTGTGGGACCAATTCAAGCCACATGGCCAATTTTCATGAATTTCAAACTTTCAAATATTCCACTTTTGGTCCCAAATTTTCCTAAATATTCCATGCCACAGATTCATGAACAAATTATACCTCAAAACAAAATCGAAGGTCAAAAGTCTCGACTTCGTATCCCGGAATGGTTTTGTCCCTAACTTATCATAGTTAATCCGGATTGTCCCAATGAACAAAATACAGGATATAACATCCTTCCCCCCTTTAGAACATTCGTCCTCGAATGTTCAACTAGTCTTATAAAGCCGTATAAGGATCTCGGGGGAAGTTCTTTTTATTGTTCCTTTGCTTAGATCTCGCCTTTCAACTTTCCGGTCACACATTATGTTGCAATCGTTACATCTTGCACTTGCATTTCTCGCATCCGCTTCCCCCCTTTAGGGTGTGCTTATATCATTACCCGATTATATTTGCCTTATATCCGCATTTCCCATTCCAAGTAAACGGTACTTTGATCCCGACGTTCCGATTCCACGACCTTCCATCTACTCACTTTCTTCCCATTTTCCACATGTCATTGCATTCGAACCGTCCAAACTTGACTTGTAATAACCACAACATCGCTTGCCTTATAATATTTGTGCCATTTATACACCTCTCGCTCACTTAAGCTTCGTTACTTCTGTCCAATTAATGCCTTCCCTATACCGCCACGTTGGTTGCCGGAATACACATATCTGCTAATAAAACCAGGTATGAGACATTACACACCTACGCAGACATGTAGTCGCTATCGTCTCACTTACAAAATATTTCCAACACTGTTCGAACTTACCCCAATTCCAAAATCGTGATACATCTCCTTCTTTCTCTTTATCGGTCTAATCTACCTCGTACTACGTGACCACTTAAGGTTCCGACCCACTCCGCACACTCTAACTTCCTTTGGATTACTCTAGCTTCTCATTTGCCTCTTTCGTATGAATTTCTGAGATTTTCAGAAAACTTCCCAGGGGGGTCACCCATCCCGAAATTTCTCTCACTCCAGCACGCTTAACCTCAGAACTCTGATGAAATACGGGAGATAATAGTCAAAATACCCCCCAACGTTTGACCAAAATGCCAACTACACACTAACCTTTGTGTTGGTCCTATTACCCCCCGGACAAATTTTTTTCGGTATCAAAATGCCCCTTTTTGCCGATGTGGACAAGAGCGTGAGTACACCGCTGGCGCGTTATAGCTTTAAAAAACAGATCCGACGTGTTTTGGAGCGCCAAATGGATCGCCACATAGATGCCACATAGATAAATTTAAATTCCCTCCATTTTTAGGCTACTTCATCTTCTTCTTCACCCTATTTAATACCCATCTCCATTCTTTTTGCCAAAATAATACCCATTATAAATTTAGAGCTAGGATAGTGATTATTCTTATAATCACTGTCTTCCCAAATCAAATTCAAAAAAAAAAAAAAATCAAGAAAAAAAAAAAAAAATGCGGAAAAAAAAAAAAAGGTTGAAAATCTAATCTTGTTAAAGAAAATCTGATTGAAAGTTGCTTGTTTGGAGTTGCTACTTGTTGCTTGGTTGGAGTTGTTTAAGCACTAATTCTTTGAGTTGATTTGGGGAGAAAATTAAACTCCATTGCTAGGAATTTGGAGAAAGCTATGAAGAACACCAAGTGGGTTTCTTTAAATTCTTGATTGTTTGATCAAATTAATGGATGAACTTTGTTCTACTTGGTGTTAGGAAGCTTCCTTTCACATTTGGGTTTTTTTTCCCAAATCAAATTCAAAAAAAAAAAAAAAATCAAGAAAAAAAAAACGAAAATGCTGAAAAAAAAAAAGGTTGAAAATCTAATCTTGTTAAAGAAAATCGATTGAAAGTTGCTTGTTTGGAGTTGTTACTTGTTGCTTGGTTGGAGTTGTTTAAGCACTAATTCTTTGAGTTGATTTGGGAGAAAATTAAACTCCATTGCTAGGAATTTGGAGAAAGCTATGAAGAACACCAAGTGGGTTTCTTTAAATTCTTGATTGTTTGATCAAATTAATGGATGAACTTTGTTCTACTTGGTGTTAGGAAGCTTCCTTTCACATTTGGGTTTTTTTGGATCAAATTTGAGGAAGTTGGTGTGATTTTTTTTTTTCAACTCTTAATGAAGATGATGATGATGATGTTGATGAAGATGAAGAAGAATTGGGTATGAGTTTTGGATCCTCATACCGAAAATGGAGTATGGAAAATTGAGAGTTTTTTTTTTTTTTTTTTTTTTTTGAAGAAGAAGAGTAGATGGATGGAGGAAGGGGGGAAATTAATAAAAGATGGGGGGAAATTAAAGATGTGGCACGTGGGCCAGGCGCGTGTGGACAAGCACCTGTGAATAATTGGGGATTGTCATATTGGACTGCCACATCAGCAAAAAAAGGGCATTTTAATACTGAAAAAATTTGTCCAGGGGGGTAATAGGACCAACGCAAAGGTTAGGTGTGTAGTTGGCATTTTGGTCAAACGTTGGGGGGTATTTTGACTATCTTTTAAGCTTCCACTCAAATTGCACAAGTGTCCATGGCCCACACACATGTGTTGGACCAATTAAAATTGTCCACAAAGTGTGTGGGACCAATTCAAGCCACATGGCCAATTTTCATGAATTTCAAACTTTCAAATATTCCACTTTTGGTCCCAAATTTTCCTAAATATTCCATGCCAACAGATTCATGAACAAATTATACCTCAAAACAAAATCGAAGGTCAAAAGTCTCGACTTCGTATCCCGGAATGGTTTTGTCCCTAACTTATCATAGTTAATCCGATTGTCCCAATGAACAAAATACGGGATATAACATCCTTCCCCCCTTTAGAACATTCGTCCTCGAATGTTCAACTAGTCTTATAAAGCCGTATAAGGATCTCGGGGGAAGTTCTTTTTATTGTTCCTTTGCTTAGATCTCGCCTTTCAACTTTCCGGTCACACATTATGTTGCAATCGTTACATCTTGCACTTGCATTTCTCGCATCCGCTTCCCCCCTTTAGGGGTGTGCTTATATCATTACCCGATTATATTTGCCTTATATCCGCATTTCCCATTCCAAGTAAACGGTACTTTGATCTGACGTTCCGATTCCCTGACCTTCCATCTACTCACTTTCTTCCCTTTTTCCACATGTCATTGCATTCGAACTGTCCAAACTTGACTTGTAATAACCACAACATCAGCTTGCCTTATAATATTTGTGCCATCTATACACCGTTGCTCACTTGAGCTTCGTCACTCTGCCCAACTAATGTCGTCCCTATACCGCCACGTTGGTTGCTAGAATACACATATCTGCTAATAAAACCAGGTATGAGACATTACACACCTACGCAGACATGTAGTCGCTATCGTCTCACTTACAAAATATTTCCAACACTGTTCGAACTTACCCCAATTCCAAAATCGTGATACATCTCCTTCCTCTTTATCGGTCTAATCTCCCTCGTTCTACGTGACCACTTAAGGTTCCGACCCACTCCGCACACTCTAACTTCCTTTGGATTACTCTAGCTTCTCATTTGCCTCTTTCGTCCGAATTTGTGAGATTTTCGAGAAAAAACTTCCCGGGGGGTCACCCATCCCAAAATTTCTCTCACTCCCATTGCCGCTTAACCTCAAAAACTTCGATGAAATACGGTGCTTCAATAATAGTCTGATAGCGTTCACGTCACCGCATGACCTTCAGCACACAACCTGGAATAATTTGAAGTCTTAACAGTTTTCAAAATGTTCTCACGACACAATTACCGTTTTACCCTTCTCGATCCCCCGCGTTCACCTTCCACTTACGAATACGATTACCTTCCGTCCTCGACTTCCAGATTCACTATAATGGTAAACATACCTTAATCGCCTTAATTTATGAATACTCGATTATCGGTCCTTAAATTTCTGCCTACGGCTATTAAATATCAACCATCGTACAAATACATACATAACAACATACATCTCGCAAGG
>NC_081344.1:45613338-45684821 GCF_029784015.1 Lycium ferocissimum
CAAGATGGGAAAAAGTGGAGATGTAGCAATATTATCAGGAGAAAAGGTATGAATCTCTTATTATTAATGTTAATCTTGGTCTATTCTTGAGATAGAACTATTAAATAGTCGCATCATAATTTTATTGGTGGAAATATGGGGTAGATATCATATGGAATGATTTATGGAGTATTTTGATAGTAATAGTATTGTATGGTAGATATTGGTATTGTTGTTGCTGTAGATATTGGTATTGTTGTTGCTCTTGTTAGTTGTTGAATTGAGATTTCGGGCTAGGCATATAAAAAGGGGAGATACTGCCCGATTTTCGACAGGATATAGAATGGTTTAATAAGAAAATTTAGCATAAGTATATAACAATGAGTCTAACGATAGTGCGAATCCTCTTGAATGTAGATTTACGAGCTCGGGCGGATAAGCGTAGGTAATAGGAGGTTGAACATGTATGTTAAGGCTCGTCCCTTTCTTTCAAAGGCATGAACCTATGTTATGTCTCCATATATTTCTATTTCCCTAACCTCCTTGGTTTCAAAAGCTAGAAGTTCATGACTCTTGAAGCTTCTTATGATGTTAAATGAAAAATTTTCTATAATGATTGTGATGATGATGATGATTCTATTCTAGAAATTCCGAAGCTATGATTTGAGAGCATTATAAGATTATTGAGCCATTCCATGAATCCCTTGATCTTACTTATTGTTAATGGTCTCACCTCATCTTACTCGTTCCTTCGAGGTGAGATATAGTGAAGATAATGATTCTATTTCCAGTGCTATCTAAGTTCATGATTCTCGAGGCTCCCATGACATCGTCGATTTCATCTTACGATGGTTGATCTTTTAAGAAATGATATAGTGATAATGATAATGCTAATGATGATATTGATTTCATTTATGTTTTTATGTATTAGTAATTTAGATAACACCGCGCCTATATGGCCGGGCAAGATAACACCGCACCTTAATGGCCGGACAAGATCGCGCCTTAATGGCCGGACAAGACCGCGCCTTAATGGCTGGACAAAATACTATATGTATTTTACACCGTGTGCCTTATTAACCCCGGACAAGACTACGCCTTAATGGCCGGACTATATATATATATATATATATATATATATATATATATATATATATATATATATTACGCGACTTAATGGCCGGACAAGATGTTATATATATTACCGTGCCTTGACGGCCGGACAAGATATTATATACGTATATATGGAAAAGCCTTTTGTTTGTGGACGCTGCGTCATGCCCGTAGGTGGCCAGGGAGACAAGATCGATCCATAGCTTTATTACTTAGGGACTGCGTTGCGGGGCTCCATTTCATTCGGAGCTACAGCTTTTGGTATCTATTCTTTTGTGTACACACTTATGGGCATGGCGGGGTCCTATCCCGCCTATATGATATGACATGCTCTCCTTAGAGCTCGTAGACATGTGTATATGGTTAGATGTATTTAGCGTTGTAGGCTTATATTTGGTATATCATTTTGTTGGCCTCGTTGCCTTATGCATATGGATATGGGCATAGTTATTGATGGTGATATAAATGCATTGTTGCCTAATGATGTTAGTATGAATGATGATAGAAAGTATGGTTTAGCTATGTGGCTCACCTAGACGTAAATGTGCATGTACGTTAAGAGGTGCCCGGGTGGGTTAGCATCGGGTAGCCGTTATGGCCCTCCGGTTAGGTCGTGACAAATTTTTTATAGAATTCCCAAAAACTTAACATTCGAGGACGAATATTTTTAAAGGGGGGAAGGATGTTACATCTCGTAAAAATTTCATATCGTTGCACAGTGAATAGATTAACGTAGGGAAAGAAGTATATGATGTTTCTACAAGTAAGAAGTAGTACTTAACGGCTCCCATTAAGATTCCAAAAACGTATGAGGCAAGCGAAGAAAGTTCGTTAGGAAAGACGAAGTATACATTGTGTTTCGGAAAGGATTTACAAAGTGCTGAGTTAATGTTGACTTAATGATGTCTTAAAGAAGAGTTATAACGCCCCTTAGATTGTTAATGAAGTGTTAAACAAGTGTTAAGAAGGTTCCATAAGGAATGGAGATCAACGAAACGACAAGAACAACTTCAGAAAAACTGGGATTTATACGGCCAACATATATGGCCCGTATAATTTATACGGTCCGTATAAGGGACCGTATAACTTGTCCAGAGAAGAGTCTCCACTGGAAGCATTATACGGTCATATATACGGACCGTATATGCGTCCGTATGAGATGGTCGGGACTGATTTTTAAGTTTTATATAAAGGACCCCAAGTTCATTATTTCATTTCCCATTTTCTCTCCACACCTCCAGAAACCTCTAGAACGCTCCCCACATCATACCAATACATATCCAAGGGAAATCAAGGATCAACTTCATCAAACCAAGGAATCAAGCGCAAGAAGCTCTCTAGGGTTGCTTGGAGTCAAGAAAACTCTTTGGATTGAAGCTAGGGTTTTTCTTCAACTGAAGCATTTGCATCTAAAACTTACTACTACATAATCAAAGGTGAGTGCTATGATCATTGTATGTTATTTGGAGTATTGAGAGGTTGAAAGACTTGGATTATGCAAGGAAGTAGAAGATGGGTTACAAATATGACAATAGTGGCATTTTTTTAGTAGTAGCTTAATATGAATCATGATTCTTGATATGTTGCGAGTATAATTATGTATAAATGATATTAAAAATATGGGAGAAACATTATATGAGGATGAATGTAATGTTGTATGATGACCATGGTTATGGGTGCCCTTGAAATAGAAGTAGGAGAATTGAATAATGTATGGTTGATGAAGATTGTTCATTGTGATATTATGAATATTGTTATTGACGTTTCAGAGTTATTATATTATATGGGGAAAGAAGTAGAAACAAAGGAAATGCTGCCCCATTTTCGTTAACTTTAGCTTAAGCTTAAGTATATTTCCGATTACCTAATTCTAGTACGAATTCTCTTGAATGTAGAATTGTGAACATTGGAGGAAAGCGAGTAATTGATAAAGTTAGAGAGACATCAAGGTATGTAAGGCTAGTCCCTTCTTTTTCCAAGGCATGATTCTCATGACATAACTCTCTTTATTTTCCATGACCTTCCTATAATCCGGAAACTATGAGTCTATGTTACAACGAGCTTCACATGAGATTGAGATAAGAAATGTATTATGAATATAACGATGATGATGATGAGTCCAAGTCTATAGATCCTAAAGCTCATGATATGCTACTTCTATGAAGTTAATGATCCTTATATAATTCTTTGATGTTGCTCATTATTGTTACACTCACCTTATAATGTTAGATCCTTCAAGGTGAGGCAGGGTGCTCATGATTATGCCATAATGGAAATCGGGGGTTCATGACCTTAAGTCACCCCGATAGAGCTGTCCTTAAGTCACCCCGATAGAGTTGTAGTTTTTCTTTGAGTTCTTATGCATGCCTTATAAGATGTACATGATGATGGATTACCATAGTGCCTATGGGCGGCGGACACCTCTAAGGCGGGCGGCATATACACCATGTCCAGAGGGCATGGGCAGACACCACTAGTGGGCGGCATGAGATGTTTACCCCGGATGCGGGAGGCCTGGACGCCGGCTAATGATACCATACCGTACCTATATGGTCGAGAAGCTTATATATGTATACATGATATGATGATGTTCATGAAGTAAGTTAGCATGCATTATTCAGTCTTAAGTGACAGTCAGTTATAGGTTGTTCCTTACTTGATGTCTCCTTAGTTCATCGATGTATTGTTATTGTTTATGCCTTACATACTCAGTACAATGTTCGTACTGACGTCCTTTCTTTTTGGATGATGTGTTCATGCCCACAGGTAAACAGGGAGGTGGCCTAGATTCATAGGAGCTGATCATCAGATTCTCTGGAGCACTCCATTACTCCAGAGGTGCTATGTTGATACATTATTTTGTGTACATATTTGGACACGACGGGGTCCTGTTCCGTCCTTATGTCCAGTACTCTAGTAGAGGCTCGTAGGTACGTACGTGTGGGTAAATTGTGTCCCATGATGATGCCAGTGTACATTTTTGTATATCATTTTTGTAGCCGTACGGGCTTATGTATATCTATGTATAGCTTTGGGTTATATATGTCCAGGTTGAGTATGATGAATAGTTTAATGAGTGGTGCTCGATAGTCAGCTCCGGGTTCCCATCATGGCCCCCTAGTCGCGTCGTGACAGTATCTCTGTTTTACAGTCCTGAAAAGTGAGCGTAGAAGAAGACCTTAACTGAAGAAGGATACCATTTTTACGGCGGCCAGCAGCAAATCAATGGACCTTATAATTGTTATATGGTCCATGACTATGACGGCATTTTAGTCACAATTATTTTCTCATTTTTGACCATTACAAATAGTTTGTGTTGGATTTTTGTGGGTCACCTTTGTTCGGAATCTTGTCCCAATATTTCATAGCATTGAATACTCTAAGTGTTGAAGCTTTTGAGAAGAATATTCCATCATTTTTATCTTCTTTATTCATTGTAAGTTTTTAATGCTTTCATTAATGTTTTGCTTTGTATTTTTAGCCATGAGTACCTAAGTTTTAACACTAAGGTTATGAACCCAATAATGCGTATTATGTTAATAGGTGTTTAACATTGAATATATGCATAATGT
The DNA here is from genome assembly GCF_029784015.1 of Lycium ferocissimum. Classification (NCBI taxonomy): domain Eukaryota; kingdom Viridiplantae; phylum Streptophyta; class Magnoliopsida; order Solanales; family Solanaceae; genus Lycium; species Lycium ferocissimum. The sequence continues at coordinate 45,618,003 of NC_081344.1, forward strand.
GTTGTTGGTTTCTATTTATTTTTTATTCATTAATGTTGGTTGGTGGTTGCAAACACTAACTTATGCCATGAAACTTTTCTTAACTTAGAAAACTGAGTTAGGGTTTGGTAAAAATGAATAGCAAGAACTTGGGGCGTTAACCCTCATTTAATAGGCTCACTTAGGAATAAGAGGAGTTTACTTGGCGTAAATTGATCAATACCGTTTCAATCTTTTACATTTGGGAAAATCATAAAGAGGAAAAACTTTCTAACTATTGGGAGATATTAGAGAGTCATTTAGAGATCAAATGCACACCATACAAAAACCCATAAGGAATATATCATATTAACACCTATAGAATTACATTTTATCAACAGGGACACAACCTTAGTTTCTTTTTCCAATTCAAGTAATCTAAAGTCAAAATAGCTAAAACAGTTACGGAACTCTTTACAACTTACCGGGATATGATTACGAGTAGAGTCAAGTAACACACTATAAAAAGTAACCTTTTCACACCATATTCCCTGTGGAATTCGACCCCGACCTAGTTAGGTTACTATATTTTACAACGAACGCTTTACGCCATTTGTTAGGTGTAATTTGAGTGTATCAAATTCTATTGCTACTGGCAGTGATGTAGAATTCAGTAACCTGTTACTTGCACTGCTTTCCCCTCTCTGCTCTTTTAAGGAACATGTTAATCCACCCTTGCCTCTTAATTCTTTGCAGTGAAGTAGCTATTTTTGGGCCTCCGTGTCTAGCGACCACTTTACCCCTCCACACAGTCTGTCTTCTAAACTAAAGGATCCTCTACATAGAAGGGTCCTTCATTTAATTATCATCTGAATGTTGTCAATCTCATCATCATTGTCATCCTCAAATACAGAGGATTGTTCAGCCTCTTCCCCTTCACTCTCAATGGGCTCATCCACCAGTTTGTACTTAGTTTCTCTCCCAGATGAACCAGGCTTGCCAATATGTTTCTTTGCAACTGTGGACTTGGGTTTAGGAGTAGTAACTGCCTTTTCTCTCTCTTTACTCTTCAACAAATCCTCCTCTTCATCATCAGGAAACATTACTACCTTCTAAGCAGCCTTAGCAGAATTTGTTTTGGACACTTTAGATTTCTTACTAGCCTACAAGGCCTTCTCAAGTTTTTCCTCAGCTTGTCTCTTTTTACTCGTCGTATGAGGAGTTATTGGTAAAACTGAAGGAGCTGCTTTTTCATTTGCAACCTCTTCTTCAGTTATCAAGACAAGCTCTCTGGATGCCTTTCTAAGCCTAGACCTAGTCGTTTTAGCTGCTTGCTGGGCAATCGGAACTTCATTTTCCCTTATAGGCTCAATCTCTTTAACAATTTCAACTGTTCCCCCCTCTCCCTCTCCCCCCATATGCACTAAATGGACAAATGCATCGGCTACTTCTTCTTCTACTGATTTTTCAACCCCATTGATTCACCATCCTGTTCAAACCTATCTCCACAACCAACATAACTCACCCTATCAAAGAGCCAAGTTGAGCCTTGCAGGTGAAATAGGTTCATCTGCGGGGTCACCCTATTTTTTTCCTCTCTAGTTTTCCCTCTTTTTCACCTTCAATCTTTTTTGGCACAGTACCAGTTCATAAAATATTTCACAACGTAAGCTACCTCAAATTCAGTCATTATCACCACCTTTGAAACTATGTCAAGGGCAACATTTTCCAAAGGATCAATATACCTAGCCCCATATGTATCAGAGACTCTAGAAACTAAACTTATAGTTTCTTCCCCTGAATCTCATACAACTCTCCAGGCGTCTCAAGAACATCAGGGACAGTAGAAGTGCAGACTATTGTTACCTCGTCGTCCGATTCAAGAGAAGGATCCAGGTTAGAATCATATGAGATGAGTGATTCATCAGTGCAACCAGTTCTTGCCTTGATCCTTTTTTATGGAATGTAGATTTCAGGGATCACTTAGGGACTTAGGGATTTTAGTAGTTTGAGAGTTCGGGGAATGTTAGCCATTGGCGGGTTAGGAATTTTAGTGGTTTGAGAGTTTTGGGAAATTTTGGCCATGGTTGGGTTGGGAACATTGGTTTTTTTGAGTTCATAGGGAATTTCAAAAGTAGGTGACTTCTTTTCCAATTTTAACTAATGGTTCTGGAGTTTGAATTCGAGCAGTAGAACAAGAAAACAAGACGCAAGAAGGCTATGAGAGTTTTGTGAGATGAGTGATGGATTAATTGAGGAATTTGAGTTTAAGTAGGAGAGGGGGAGAGAGAGAGAGAGAGAGAGAGAGAGAGAGAGAGAGAGAGAGAGAGAGAGAGAGAGAGAGAGAAATGGATGAGTGGATTGAGTTGCTAGTTTCAAGGAATTTGAGTCCCAGTAGAATTCATGGGAAGAGATTTATATGATGGTTTGTTGTGTTTCAAGGTAGAGTCATCATTGCAAAAGACTCTTTGATAGGATTTGGTAGTTACACGCAGCTTTTTGAATTTTCAGACAATTAATATAGACTCTTTTTAAATACATGGAAGGAACATGTCATCTCAAACATATATTTAATCACAAAGGATAGGTACATATCTAAATTAATTGATGAACCAAGTTCATAATTCTGACGCATTCACAAATTTCAAACCAGTCATTGTGGCAAAAATACTCTATTGATTTTGTGAGACAATGAAACTATCATCGCATAAGGACGTGCAACTTAATGTTCGAGACTGAATAGAATATTATTCAACTAATGCAACATGTATTGTTTAAACAAATGCTATGGCTAATCATTGAGGGATACTTATGTAATCTTAATTTCTATCATGTTCCTTTCATAGTTATCTGTTCCCAGGGCTTTTATGAAAATGTCAGCAATTTGTTTTTAGGTTGCACAAAACTTTATCGAAATAAGACCTTTTTCAACATTATCTCTCAAGAAACAGTGTCTTATATCAATGTTTTTCGTTCGTTCAATATCAATGGCACTTGTAATATCACAAAAAATGGGACCACATTCAATATGCATACCAAAATCTTTTAAATGTTTCTTGATCCATAATAGTTGAGCACAACATGAACCAGCTACCACATACTCAACTTTCGCAGTAGATAGTGTAACGATCTGTTCGGTCACTATGATCCTTTTGACCATTTTACACCTTCAACCCCGTTCCCCAGGTTATCGATCGAGTTTTAGTAAGATTTGAGAAATTAGAACCTTTAAGTGAAAGCTTTTGACTAATAGTTGACTTTTGGATAAATGGACTTTTTTAGAATTTCGTCGATTCCGTGAGGTTTGGATTGTCGTTTATGACTTAGTGGGGCAATTAGTACAATTTTTGAGGTACCCGAGAGCATTTTGGGTTCTTGGTTGGAAACTTGACTTGGGGCTTTGGGGGTTGAGCGGGGCAAAATGACCTCCGTTTGGAATTCTTAGGCCAAAATTGAGTTGGTAGCATGTTTTTACTTATGTCTGGATGCTTGGTTTGTATCCAAGGGGTCTCGTATGGATGTCTGCATGCTTGGTTTATATCCAAGGGGTCTCGGATGGATGTTAGGATTTTGGGTTGAAATTTATGAAAATCAGGATTTTCTAGTTGTCACGACCCAACCCCGTAGGTCGTGACTAGTGCCCGAGCTGGGCACCCATACCCTTTTCTAATCATAACCCGCTCACAGTAACTTATTAGGAACTTATATATATAAAACATACACGGTGGCGCATATACATACCTATATATGTATATATATATATATATATATATATATATATACATATCATACATATAATCTGGGCATGTACAGAACACAAACATAATTGAACAGTGCTACCCACAACCCACGTACATGTCTATAGGCCTCTAAGAGTAATAGCAAAATCATATGACGGGACAGGGCCCCGCCGTACCCAGAATAAACATACGCAAATATATACATAACAGAAGAGTATGTACCAAATGTGGGCTCCGGACAAAGGAGCACTCCAAAACAGCTGACAGGGGTCCTAAGCTGACGGCTCACCCAAACGAGTACCTGTACCTGCGCGGCATGAAACGCAGCCCCCGAAGAAAAGGGGGTCAGTACGGAATATGTACTGAGTATGTAAAGCGGGTAATACATTAAACAGAATCAAAACCGGAATGAGGGTTACAGAAATAAGCATAGAAATCGGAAAAACATAATTTGCCTTTTGAACCGCTTGTCATGTGTAAACATATGTCAATAAGCCAAATCGTATCATAATCAGATCATCGTATCATCACACATACACACCGTACCCGGCCCTCTAGTGAGGGACTCGGTGAGATATCATTTACATCATATGCATATCACTTACCGGAAATCATATACGAAGCACAGAAAACAAGTATAATAATCAGAATGTCAGATTGCTTACTTTCTGAACATAAATCATGTATGTCAAAAACATATATCATATGTGGTCCATAATGGGACCCGGCGGACGGAACGTGGTCGCCCCTCCTGCCTTGGGCGCCACAACTCATCATACTTCGGAAGTTTTGCATATCTCCGAACACATCCTCCGTATCATATCATAATTCAGAAACTCATCATACTTTGTGTCATATCATACATCAGAATCATATCATATTTCAGAAACTCATCATACTTCGGAATCTCATCATACTTCGAATTGTGTGCACGAACATAACCGGCCCGGGACTCGGCGAAGGAATTAACAAAAATGTGCACGAGCAGAATCGTGAGAATTATATGCAATTCAAAATATTTATAACCATATGCAATGCAACATTTACAAAGATTTAATAAATTAATCAAAGCACATCGTTATATACAAATTAGGACAATAATCTAATCACGTTTCTTCCGAATGCCCCTCGGGCCCACATGTCAAACCGAACTCTAAATGTGATAACTATGCATCGGAATCATAAGCGTATCAATCCTCATTTTAGGCTCAGTAAATACGTAAGCAATCATATTCGGGGTTTAAAATACCAAACATGCTAAGTTCTTTACAAAAACGTGAAAAACCGTACAAAGAAAGTCTCGAGGGCCCACGGACGAGCATCAACCCCGCCGAGCCCGCCTATGAAAGTTGGGGGATATTACGCCTCATGAAGTTACCTATTAGGTTTCGGGCGATCCGAGCTCATCCGCAAAAGTTACGAGCGTTTGAAGTTCGGACTTTCGGTAGCAAAATTCTTTATAAGACTTTTGAAATTCAATCATTTGAAAACATAAGAACCTTAGTTTTGGTTACATTAAGGAGTAGGTCTTTAGGAATGAATAAGGTATACATCTAAGCTCGGATCCTAAGAGTGGAATTACCCCGAGACTCGGGTCATAACCTAGTTAGCACTAAGACATGCCAAAGAAGAGAAAGTTACGCCTTACATACCTCGTCCGCTCTCGAGCTAAGTCAAGCCTCAAGTCTCGGGCGCTCCAAGATCTACATAACGCCAATATACCAAACATTAGCCATAAGCATTTAGGCACTCAATTCTAAACGAACATCAAATCCTACGAGAATTTTACAAAGATTTCCCCCCGTAAATACAACACCCCGAGCATTCAACTCGGCCAATTTCAACAACAACCAAGCTACAACATCAACAATCAATTCAAAAGTGTATTCTAACATTAATAGCTCTTTCTACATAACTTCAACAACATTCAAACATTCCAATATACTCACTTCAACTACTTACATCCAAACTAGTATTAACGTTATACCTCCAATTACTAATCCAAAACCATTCCAACAATATTCAAGAACGTTTTAAACAATTCACCCAATGTTCCAAACAACCCAAACAAGGCTCCAACTCACCCGAAATTGTCCCCAAACCCGAGAACAACACCAAACACATTCTTCTCTTCCAAATTCATGATTTACACCATTAATCCGCACATTAACAATGCAATTTTCATAAGTACAAAAATTACATAAAATTCACATTAAATTCCAAATCAACCCACAACCAACACAACATCATTTTGAATCATCAAACTTGCATTTTTCATCATAGAATCCATAACGACGATAACTAAAACGCTAACGACAATTTGTTCATTCTCAATCCACACAAAGGGGAACCATACGGCCAACACCACACCCACACACAAGGATGATTTTCATTCTTTTCTTCACTCTACAACAATTAAAACATGCTAATTAGGATTAATCTACTACTCTTAGAACAACACACACATGCACGGCTATACCCCATATGCACGGCCCAACTTCAACTCAACTTCTATCATGAATTTCTTCCTTTTTATCATACTACAACACATATAAGCCATTCATAACACATAAAACAAGATTAGAACTCACCTTTCTTCTTCAACTTCTCAACTTGCCTAAAGTGGTGGATGAAGAAAATGAGTAATCTATCGCTTGAAACAACAACTCCACGTTACTAAGCACCCTTGAATTAGCAAGTTTGCTTGAAGAAATTATTTTTTTTGATGGCTTAAAATTGGTCTTGAATTTCTAGGGGTATGGTCGAATGCCCCTTTCTCTTGCTCCTCCAATTTTTCTTGATTGTTCTTGAATTTTCTAAGTGTTGTAGTGTAAATAAAGATGACTAAGTCATCTTTTATAAACCCAAATATTAACCATCCATGTGGCCTTGGCCCACCCCAAGGTGGCCGGCCACATGGTGCTTCTTTTTTTTTTCTTTTTTTTTTCTTTTTTTGAATTTTCCAACTTTCCAAAAATAGCATACTTACTAAAAATGGAAGTTGACCCCAAATGTTCCCTTAACATTTTCATGCCACTAAAACCATCCACAACTCAAGCCTTTAAAACAAACGAAAGTCTCTCGGGATAGTATTGTTCCTAACTTATCGTAATTCACTCATGCTGTCCCGTCGTTCAAAATACGGGATATAACATCCTTCCTCCCTTTAGAACATTCGTCCTCGAATGTTCAACTAGTCTTATAAAATCGGATAAGTGTCTCGGGGGTTTCCTTTATCGCCATAATATACAATCTCATTTACCGATGGTATTTCTCTTTTATTTTCCTCTTTAGCCTCTCAAGTTATCTCCTTTCCATTATCATTCCGTCACAATACTTTAAGAAGGCCACATCTTTAGTGCGCAATATCTTTACCTTATAACAATGTAACCAGGTCCACGACATATCTCAAGTTAGACTCCTCCTCCTTGTCGAATCTTGCTACGCCTTTCGTGGGGCACATACGTTCGCCCTCTTTTGGTAGCCACTACTCTGATCATCTCGCTTAAACCATCTTATACCCAACTTGTAACACTTCAAACGTTTTTTTTTAACTACTTCTTTGTCTTTAATTCAAACCTTCCTATTATCCCTTCCTTTCCTCACTCCCCTAACGTTCTCACTTCCTACTACCGGAGGTTTTTCTTACTACTCCTAGGTCGCCGTGTTATTAGCGAACCACCCTATTGTTCACATCTTGGTCTCTAATCCGGCACCGTAGCGTTACCTTTCGCAGCGCCTCCGTAAGTTACTCGGTATCGTTCTATTGTCGTATCCCCGCTTTGTTCCCGCTTCCTAACATCACATTCTCCAAAACCTCTACAACTCATTTTTCAGCACTATCCCAGTTTCTATCCTAGTTTCCACCCCTTCCGCGCTCGGCTTTGCATTTTATGAACTTGTCTCGGCAAGGAATTTACCTGTGGCCCGAGTATCCATATCCCATTTTTGTAGGGTCAATCGTCCCTATTCAGCAATTGTATTCCTCGTACCCACTTCCCCCCTTTTTGGGGTGTACTTATCGCTACTTGATTATACTTTGCCCTGTATCCGCATTTTCTAATCTTAGTCAAGCAACACTTTTGTTCCAACATTTTAATTCTCGTGCCGTTAACCTTTTCATTTTCTTCCTGTTTCCATGTATTATTGTATTAACACTTCCTAAGCTTAACTTGTCGTGAAAACAGCATCGCCTTTGCTCGGGACATTTGCGCCGATTATTTTTCTTTTCAATCGAACTTCGTTATCCGTCCGATTAACGCCTTCCAAATACCGTTACATTGTTCGAATACGTACACCCGCTAATATAGGGGTATTACACGCTTTCCTGTACATATACATACTTTCCAACATCGCATTCTCAAAAGATTCCTAAACACTACTCAAATTCACCCTAACTCCAGAACTGTGACGCCTCTTCTTTCTTCCTCCGGTCTAATCCGCTCCGGCCTACGCGACCTCTTAAAATTTTCGTCTACTCAGTATATTCTAAGCCCCTTTAGACTACTCTAGCTTCTCATTTGCTTCTTTTGGCTGAAGTTGTAAGACTTTCAGAAACTTCCCAAGGGGTCACCCATCCTGAAATTTCCCTCACCCTAGCACGCTTAACTTCGGAACTTCGATGAAATACGATGCTCCAACGCTAGTATAATCGCATTCTCTTTACCGTATGACCTTCGTCACGTAATTTGGGGTAAAGTAATGTCTTGACAGGTTTCCGGACGCCCTCGTAGCACAATTACTATTTTGCCCCTTCTCTCGATTCTACGTATTCACTGTCACCTATGGGTACAACCATTCTTCGTCTTAGTCTCCCGGGTTCCCAATAGCGACGGACACACCTTGACCGCCGTTATTTATACATACTCCGTTATCGGCTTCTAAATTTCTACCTATCGCTGTTTAATAACATTTACACAGTAATTGCACATACATAAAAATATTATAATAAAGTCTCATATACCTGTATCCACATCTGGTGTCGCCTCCTGGTCCTGTCGGCTAGTCAGAGCATATATGCGGTTCGAAGGACCGCTAGAATCGGGAGGCTCGCCATGACCTCTCGTCGCGGCCCGCCGGTGCCGGCATACCACCGCTCGGGGCGCATCGCTACAAAAGGAAAAGATGGACGGCAATCGACTCGTAAGCCGAGCCGCACCGCCGGCCACTCGTACGGGACAATCTCTTATAACATGGCCCCGACGGCCACAAGCAAAGCAAGCACCGGTGGCACGGTAACACCTCCCGGATGATATCCCCCACAAGGAGAACACCGAGGTATAGGTGGTCTCGACCGGCCGAACCTATGTCCATCTCGCCACCTCGAAGCTTCCGGGAGCTCGACGTCTCCCGAATACCCCGTACTACCCGCCTCCTATCCGCGAACCGTGGGGTGTACTCCGGCCGGCCGGGAGGAATATCCGTCGTGCCGCCGAGGCCGCCTACCTCGAGAATCTCCAACACCCGACACCCAGCCCTCTCGGGGTCGCCTCGCCGCGCTCTCCATCGGCCGACGCCCTCTCGCGTGCTGCGCCCTCCATTCCCCGGGCATGTGCCTCTCGTACCCGTGCAATATCCAAGCCGGCCTCTGAAGCCATCGCCATACAACACAATCGATAACTATCCAGCCCCCATCACAAACCGGTGCACTCGCTTTCACATCATGTCCGCCACAATACGAGGCGCGTATCTAGCCGCAGAATCGAACTCTGTGTCGTACTCCCGAACACTCTTACCGCCCTGCCTCAACTGTAAAAATCTATGAACCCTGGCTCGTCTAGTCTCTGGGGGTAGAAAATGGCCAAGAAAGGCCTCCACAAACTCATCCCATACGGCTGGGGGAGCACCCTCACCTCTGGACAGCTCCCATGACTCATACTAATTAGCTGCTATGTCGTGCAGCCGATACGACGCCAATTCCACCGACTCAGTCTCGGAGGCCCTGACAAGCCGCAGCGTATGCCGCATCTGTCTGATGAACTCCTGAGGGTCCTCCTCGGGCTTTGACCCGAAGAACTCTGGCGGATTACAGGACAAGAAATAGCGAGCCCTCTCACCTGTCACGTCCGTCCGCACCCGTCATCCCCTCGCTCCGTGCCTCCGGGGCCTCCGCCCCTCGCTACTAGTACGGTAAGCAACCGAACGGCGTCCCTCATAGCCCGTCCTCCGCCCCCGGCCGAGGAGCCGGATGTCACACCCGACCTTACTAGGGTGTGATGGGCACCCGACTCTCCTCAGAGTCGAGCGAACCCTTAAACGTTCGCGTTACTACAACCTGTCATTTCAAAAAAAAAATTAAGAAACATGAAACCTTTCAAAATAGAGATCACGGTTTTTATACAGATTATGAAAACCTTCAGTCAATCACATAATTTTTACCAACTGACAACATCTGAAAATACACACTCTTTTAGCATCTATAACTGATTCGCGCTCCTCGACACCCTATCCACAGAGTCAACGTCTACAAAGTCTCTAGGACATACAAATATCATGACATAAGTGCTTGACTCGGCAACACTCCGAACTGAAATGGAGCTCGCCAATCCCGCGGGAACAACTTCTAGCAAAGCCTTCTCTTCATCTGGGTATACCTGCGTGGCATGAAACGCAGCCCCCGAAGAAAGGGGGTCAGTACGGAGAATGTACCGAATATGTAAGGCGGTGACAGATAATAACTATGGCTTAATTTAGGAGAGAAGAAATCACAATCAAATTCAATACCTGTAGCCTTCGCTGGAAGAAGCATAAATATATATATATGTATACGGGTCTCATATAATCCTTAAGTAAATAATGCAAAAGAACACACGCTCCTTAAGTAAGGGATACAATCTAACCCGTGTGTCGCTTCCGACATACTAATGAAATAGTCCCTTTGGATGGCCGCTTCCGGCGCAATAATAATGATGATGGCCCCGCCGGGCATTGCGCTTCGCAAGATAATAATGATGGCCCCTTCGGGCATTGCCGCTCGCATAATAATGATAATGGCCCCTTCGGGCATTGCCGCTCCCGGCATAATAATGATAATGGCCCCTTCGGGCATTGCCTCTTTAAGATAATAATGATGACCCCTTCGGCATTGCCTCTTTAACATAATAATGATGATGGCCCTTCGGGCATTGCCGCTTCCGGCATAATAATGATGATGGCCCCTTCGGGCATTGCCGCTTCCGGCATAATAATGATGATGGCGTAAACATAAATAGTAAATGAAATAAAATAGTAAAGCCTCGCACCCCTTTCGGAGTGGTTTTTGGAAAACCAATCTTATGTTTCTTTGTACAAAATTAGTTCTTTAAAAATCATTAGTGAACCACAAACGCGTTTCCGAAGCCATTTTTGGAAAAACCAAAGCAATAATTATATTAGTAACGTTGTTACACAACACAGTATATTATAGAACATAATGAGGTAGTTAAACAACTGTCCTTTGGTAGTCGGGACAACAGTCCAAAAGCTTCCTTTAATTATTGTACCAAAATAAGTCAAATGGAGCTATACAAAAGATCTCGAGCATTGTGGGCCCACCTCGGGTCAAGTCAAGGTGGCGTACGTAAATTTCATACATTGAGCTTTACGTAGTCATTATGATAGTTTTAGTGCAATTCGGTCCTAGTTGGGCAAGACGTAGATGTTTAAACAATTATTTCTTCGAGGCACAAGAAATTTTATTCAATTCCATTGAATGAAAAAGGGTCAAATCCAAACTCAGATTTCTAAGAATAAAATCATTCCCGAGGCTTGTATCCAAACCTATTAGGTCTAGGACATGCCAAAAGAAGGAAGGGTAAAGCCTTACATACCTTTTCCGTCTCTTACGCTTCTCCAAATCCAAGTTCAAAACTCTCCAAAATCTATAAATGGTCACATTTACAAAACATTGATTAGAGCCTTTAGAAATTCAATCTTGAATTAACATTTGCCTACAGAAATTTTAGCAGCATTTCCCCTGTAAATGCGCCATCCCCGAGAATTTAACTCGGCCAAAAATATCAGCAACAACAACCCAACAATCCAACAACACCAACAATTATCATAAACGCACTATAACATAAATAGCTCTCTTTACTACATAATCCAACAACTTTCATTCCAACTTCACATTTCCAAACTAATCTCATTGTTTTCACATTCATTACTAATCAAGATCACTCCAATACAATTCTAAATCATTCCATATCATTTTACAAAATATTCACAAGATATACAAAATATACAAATTTTCCACCAAGACCATAATTCGTCCGACGCTTCTAATCCTCAACATACGTATTCATAACATATTTTCATCTTCCAATTTCATCAACAATAATCATAATTTGCACCCTAACAACTTCATGCTCATAATTGCATAATTTATAATAAAATCACACACTTTCCGACAACCACTTAACCACAATTTTCTCATGCCAACTAGAACTATTATCCTTCCATTTACATCACAAGGCTACAACAATACAATTAACATAATAAATAATTTAATTCATGTTCCTCCTCCTTCCATGCAATACACGACCAACACACACACATCCACAACACACAAAATTTTCATACTTTTCATTCTCTTCTACATACTATAACATATATAACCTTCCATAACATATAAAGAACATGAAATTCTTACCTTTCTTCTTCAACTTCTTCACTTGACTAGAATACGGAAACGACGAAACGGAGGACTTATCTTCCGAAACAATTATGCCACGTTGTAGAGGACCCTTGAATTAGTAGGAATACATGAAGAAAATAATTTTTGGGACAAGATTTCATGGGGGCAAAATTGCCCCACCTTGGCCGAATGGCCTCTTATTCTTGCTCTCTTCTTCCTTTTTTTTTTTTTCCAACTCTCTTAACTAAAATAAAGACTTCTCTCATATATATATATATATCTTCCAAGTCATGTGAGGGGCACATGCCCCTTCTCTAGAAATTTCTTTAATTTTCTTGAAATTAAAAGATGACTTAATTGTCATCATTTTTCATCCTTTTTCTTTCCCTTTTTTTTTTTTTTTTTTTTTGTCACATGGCCAATATGGCCTCTTTGGAATTTTCATGAACCTTGTGTAAAATTCCCATTTTGCCCTTGACTTTCCTCAATATTACCATTTTGCCCTAACCTTCCACATTATTTCCATTGGCCATTTTGCAAATTTCTCTTTTTACCCTTGGCCTTTCTCAATATTTCCATACCACCAATGTTCCTAAATGATATCCCTAACAACTCGTACATTAAAATGACTCTTGAAAATGATCTTGTCCTTAACTTGCCACGACTTTCTCGAATTATCCGAATGTATGAAATACGGGATATAACACTGGAAGCTCGGGCACTCGAACCTGAGGGGCGGGCGGTGGAGCCGTCTCCTGTCCTGCAGCCACTGCGGCTCTAGGCCCCTCTGATGGTGATAGGGTGGCGGAACTGGCCGACGGGGGCGCAATCTCCGGCTCGAACTGAGCACGGGCCCTAGTAACTCTGTCACACCCCGATCTTACTAGGGTGTGATGGGCACCCGACCCCATATTCGGAGCCGAGCGAACCCGCTAACTCTTATTACACATATGAGCTTATGAATCAGTTAGAAATGAATACATAAAATTTGTTTTTCATAAGTAAAATCTGACATCATACAAGACTCGTGACACGAAACATAATAACATATCAGCTGCTGGAGCCGCTTCCAGACTGACAACCCAACACCCACGACTCTGTCTGCAAAGTCTCTAACTCGAACATGACATCATAGCATAGGACTCTTGACCCGGCAACTCTCCGCAGCAAATGGAGATGCCAACTCCGTGGAACATCTTCTATAATGGCTTCGATCATGCGGGTGCCTCGCGCGGCATGAAACGCGACCCCGAAGAAGAGGGGTCAGTACGAGCCTTGTACTGAGTATGTAAGGCATGAATAGTAACATAATAGGAGTTATAGCTATGAGTAGCAACATAGTAAAAACTGTACTCGTGAGTAATAACAGGATGGAACTGTAGAACATATCATGTGCTGTAAGAGTAATCTGTACATCTGTGTGCCTCTTAAGGCGGAGTCATGCATGCTATCATTACTCTTGTATGCATTCATAGCTACCGTCCGAATCACATAACATCATTAGCCCGCGTCCGGCCTCCCGTGTCCGGGGTAATCATCTCGTGCAGCGCCACTAGTGGGGATCATGCCCGGCCACAAATAGGCCAGTGTAATCATTTGCCGCCCACTACGCTTACCGTAGTGGTGGTCGTGCCCGGCCCTCTAGGCCAGTGTGGTTATGTGCTGCCCACTACGCTTACTGTAGTGGTGGTCATGCCCGGCCCTCTAGGCCAGTGTAACATCCATCATAAGCATGCATTGGAGCCCAATAAAAAATTATAACTTTATCGGAGTGACGTAAGGTCGGAAACCTCCGATTACATTATGGATTAATCATCATGACTTTGTCTCACCTTGAAGGGACTATTAATATAAGGCGAGACTATCAATGGAGAGTAACATCGTGAGGAAACATAAAACAGGATCATAAGACATCGTTCGTATAATTGGAATCTTTAAGTTAGTCATTATCCATAGATAGAGTGAAGGAATCAAGAAATAGTTCAACATTTTCATATTGTCATATTCACGGTAGAAACATATCCCCGACATAGTCATCATAGACATTTACCCATGTTCGACATCGTCGTTGTCATTATAAAGTCATATTCGTCGTTTTAGTCATAAAACTTTCAAAATCATAAAACTTGATTTTTGGAGAAAAATGAATATTTTGGAAAACATTTGTAAACTTTTAGGAAGGGAATCATGTTTTAAAACCATTACTTCTAGCTTTTGAAAATGAAATCGTTATGGAACGTTTAACACATCTCACATATGAATCATGCCATAGAAAGAGAAGGGACGAGCCTTAACATACCGCGCGCGCCTTACTAGCTATGCTTATTCATCCAAGCTTGGTTCCACTAGTCTACATTCAAGAAAGTTGATGCAACCATTAGATTTATTGACATATACTTGTCGTAACCTTTCAAGTTCCTTCACTTATGGTCTGCCGGAATTTCGGCAGCATCTCCCCTATAAATATACCGTCCTCGAGAGTCCGTCTCGGCTAATTTTTAATCAACAACAATCCGGGAATTCAGTCCGGCCAAACTATTAACAATACCAACAAGTATTCTAGCAACACTTCAATATCCGATTCAATTCAATTCGCATAATATTCTAACGACTCACTCGACATACTATTTCACCCGAAATCTTCAAATTTCACAACAACCATGTATTTCATGATCATTCGTATGCATTAACTTCGACAACAACCTTCATTACACGTTACATGATCCATATCGACAACAACTAGAATATCAAATTACATCAATTTACACTAACTTACCAAAACACCTATTTCGACCATAATCACTCCTTACATGTTTTCATGCATTTTCATCCATCTCTATACAATATAACAACAACATAACAACCAAAGTACTAAATAGAATTGCTTCATTTTCTTCTACACCACACAAGGACCACACGGCCAACACCATAAACACCCAACTCATGGTTTTCATTCATTTTACATTATGAGCTTCACAACACAACAAGCAAACTACTAACATAATGTTACACCTCGGAAAAATTTTCCGTTGATGCACAGTGAGTAGGCTAAAGAGAGATATGAAGTATACGATGTTTCAATAAGTAAGGCATAGCAATTGATGATTCTAATTGAGATTCGAAAGTCATTCGATGTTAGATAAGAAAGTTGCCAAGAAAAGGCTATGTAAGCGATAAGTTCGGAAAAGCCTTATGAGTAGTAAGTCGATGACAACTTAATGATGTGTTGGGGAAGAGTTGTGATGCCCCTTAGGTTGCTAAGGAAGTGATAAACAAGTGCTAAGAAGGTTCCATAAGGATTGGAGATCAAACGAGACGACGGGATCAAACTTGGTGGGCCCCGCGAGTTCCACGGCCGGATCCACGGCCGGCATTGCATTCCACGGACCGTGGATGGGTCCGTGGACTGCCCCATGACGGCGAGAGCGAGCTGGCTGGTCGTGAACCACGACCAGCTCACGGACAGCACTTGGTTCCACGGACCGTGGAACAGTCCGTGGAACACCCGAGCGGAGCTGAAATGTTTTAAGTGTTTAAATGAGTTCCCAACTTCATTATTTCATTTCCAACCTCTCTCTACTTCTCTCTAAGACCTCTAGGGTTCCATGTATGTTTCATGAACAAGGAATCAAAGGAAATCAAGGGTGATTATCATCAAACCAAGTGAATCAAAGTAAGGAAAACCATTAAAGTTCATCAAAAGCAAGAAATCCAGTGAAGGAAAATCTAGGGTTTGGCTCAAGTGAGGTTCATGCAACCAAGGTTCAATCCTACACCATCTAAGGTAAGTTTTATGATGTTTCCATGTTATATAAAGTATTGGGAAGATGAAACACTCGAATTACGAAAGAAAATAAGTAATGGGTCATGAAGGTGTGAATAGTAGCACTTTTGAGTAAACGTTTGGAACGAGTTATGATTCTTGATGCTTCATGAATATAATCATGTTATAAATGATATTGGGAGTATGGAAAATGACATTGTATATGAATGAACGTATTGACGAGTTATGGCTATGGATATGGATAAAGTGAAAAGAATTGTGAAGTAAGAGTAATGTAGATGACTAGAAGCTATTATGATGATAAAATGAATGTTATTATGGATGTTGGGAGTTGATATGTAATACGAGGAAAGTCGTATATAAATAAAGGAGATCTTGTCCGATTTTCTCTAGAATTAGTCATGAATGTAATGCTATCCATCATCTAATATGAGTATGCACTTCAATGAAGGTAGAACGTGAGCTTAGAAGAAGAACGCTCAAGCGATAGAATAGTCGCACGACGAGGTATGTAAGGCTAACCCTTCTTTCATAAGGCATGGTTCTTGGGCCAATTGTTCATCTCTTATGAGTTCATGATACTTTCTAATGATCTTAGCTCGAGAAGCTATTAAGCCAATGATGCCCAGTGATACGATTGTACTAAGTTTCTTATACGACGAGTAATGCTCTAAGGATAGAATGTATAAATGACAATAGTAAAGAGGGCAAGAGATAGATATGAACTAGTATGTATGCGTGCCTATGAGAGGCTATTGTGAACCCCGAGCCTACATGGCCGGGTAGAATATGATAAGTATGTATATGTATATGTATGTATGCCCATGAGAGGCTATTGTGAACCCCGAGCTTATATGGCCGGGTAGAATTTAGTAAACATGTATATCCTTATATATAACGACGCGCGCGCGCCACCGTGCGTTGGGTACGAATAACAATAATAACCCGAGCCTTGGTAGGGCCGAGAAACCTTGGTAGGGCGGGTACGTAAAACCTCGAACCTTCGTGGTCGGGTAGGCTATATAAATATTATATGTATGACATCTATATAAGTACGATTATGCTATGTATATTACATCTTTATGAGTACGACTATGTTAAGATTATGTAAGTGCCAAGTAAGGGCTATAAATACGCAATGTATATGATATGAGCATGAATATGAAAGCAGACATGAATACGAACATGAAAGGAGATACAGAAAGGTAAATGAGCAAGAATACAAATGTATGCACACGAGTATGAAATAGAAATGGAGCGTCCCTATGGAAGGCAGGTAAGTGCCATGATGATGATGCTATTATCTCCCAGCTGTATTATTTCAGATGTTATCCTTTATGCTTCCATATTGATATTGATCATGCTTTACATACTCAGTACATTCTTCATGCGACGTCCTTTTGTTTGTGACGGCGTCATGCCGCAGGTGGCCGGGGAGACGATTTGATCCATATTTGTACTATCTCGGGGACTACATAGTGAGCTCCATTTCATTCGGAGGCTATGCCTTTTGGTATATATATATTCTTTTGTGTATATATTCATGGGCACGGCGGGGTCCTGTCCCGCCCATATGACATGATATGATGTACCCTTCTTAGAGGCTCGTAGACATTGTGTATATGGTTAGATATGTTCGGCCTTGTCGGCCTATATTTTGGGATGTTATTTTGTTCGCCTTGTCGGCGCATGTACCTGTATATGGGCATAGATGTTGTTGATGATATAAATATGTTATTGCTCGATGAGCTTAGAATGATGACGAACGAAAAGTATGATGTAATGATGTGGCTCACCTAGAATGTGAAGTATGAGTATGAAAAGGGCTGCCCGGGTGGGCTAGCACCGGGTGCTCGTCGCGGCCCTCAAGTCGGGTCGTGACACATAAGATCGATTCATCACACTTCCACAACATTACTCCTATTCGGCCAAGCCCTCAACATACATATTTTTATATATTTCATTCATTCATTCATACTACAACATATACCATCATCCGCAACACAATACATGGCTACAACTACCACCCACAACTCAACAACAAAATTTCTAAATAATATTAATTCATCATTTCAATTCCAACACCACACATATATTCGGCCAACATGCAACACACACATTTTCATTTATTTCTTCAACCTAGAGCATATATGAACCATCCACAACACTCAAAAGAGATGAAACCTTACCTTTTTTTTTTCAACTTCCGACTTGGTTTAGGGTTGGTACATGCCACCAAAAAGACTTCTACTTGCTTAAACACTTACTCCAAGTTGTAGAGAACCTTCCATTAGGTAGGAAAAGTGAAAGAAAATAATCTTTCTTGGCCAACTCCATGGACCCAAATTTTTGGGGAGTTGGCCGAACCTCCCCTTCTCTCCCTTTTTTTTTTTTTTTTTGCTTGTTCTTTCTTTATCTCCCACTCTCTTCAATTAAAGATGACCACACATGTATATATATATATATATATTCATAAGCATGTGAGGAGCACATGCCCCTCCCTTAATTTTCTAGAATTTTCTTTTCTCTTCTTCTTTTTCTTTTCCTTTTTATTTTCTAGAATTTTCTTCAAATCTCCCAAGATGACTAACCCCTTTTTTTTTTTTTTTTTTTTTTTCGGCCATGGCCTTTTTCAAGACATTTCTTGAGCACTCGTGAAATGACCATTTTGCCCCTAGCCTTTCCACATTATTCCCATGATGCCACTTTGCGAATTTCTTTTTTTCGCCCTCAACCTTTCTCAATATTCCATATCAACAATATTCCTAAATAATATTAATAACCCACTTGCGCATTAAAATAGTTTTGGAAAACGATCTTACCTTCCACATTCCACGACTTCTTCGAAATGTCCGAGCGCATGAAATACGGGCTATAACATCCTCTCCCCCTTTAGAACATTCATCCTCGAATGTTCAACTGACCTTATGGGCGTCATAATACTACGGGAGGGTTCCGTTTATAGCTGTTCCTTCCTTTATGCCCGTTTCTTATCCTTTGCCTCGTTTTCCTTATAATCGAACTCCTTGACCTTTTCATGAGTCCTTGTTTGATGTCATGGGTTTTCTAATTTACTGGACCAACGCATTACCCTTGTCTTTCTCAGACCATCTCTTTTCTGTTACTGTTCATCCCCACACCTTAACGGGAACCATGTTTGGGTACGCAATCTTTACTTAACGATCCAATGCGGCTGTAGGCTATTCCTTTATCCTCAGGTCTATCTCTTAGTATACTCATTGTTATTTCGCTTCTACTTTTCTCCCAAGTATTCTTGCGACACACCGACATATTTTTGTACTCTGATTCCAAGCTAATAGATTTCCTTTTCTGGTACTTGATAGTGTTGCGATTCCTTTTTAGGTCTAATATAATATGGTCTCCCCCCCTTTTGGGGGCTCCTTATATGCTAACCGCCTTCGAGCACCTTCTTTCTCTTGCTATTTCTTCATATGGGTCTAAAGCTCGTGAACTATTCCTTTCTAACACATAGATCTCGCCTTTCCTAGGTCATCCTCTCGAACGGTTCTTCCATGCTCGAGGCAACCATACTAGTATGGCCATACATTTATTCCTTCATATATCTTTCAAGGCCAAAGTCTTATTACATCGTCGCTAAGCTTAATCACTCTTTTTCTTACTTCACATTCCCCTAGCTTAGTCACTATTCCTTCCGCTCTGCTTATCAAAATCGGTCTTCAAACCTCGCATACTCCTTTCCTGTTTCCTTTTATCACTTTCTACTCCTTTTCACATGTCTACTTTGAGTCCTTACTCAAACAATCTCGCGCTTTGTCGATAGCTTCTCTCGAGGTTTCCCTCACTAAGCTTTCTTACTTTTCACTTTTTCCCGACACTTTGATCTCCTTGCCTTCCATGAACTCACTCTCTTTCCTTTGCAACTATCTCCACACTAGACTCTCAAGTCTTAAGCTTGTGGTAGAACAATAGCAACTTACCTTGTTTTGTACCCTTTGTTATTTATTGTCACTCGAACTTCGGTATCCTTTCCGATTAGCACCTTCCTTACCGTAGCGCCTAGGTTCTTCAGGACTCCTTGTCCACCGATACAATCATATGGAATATCTACACACTCATATGTATATATATATGCATTATTCACTAACCCACAAAATACTTTCAAACATTGTTCAAGCCTATCCAAGCTGTCTCGAGAGTCATGATGCACTTTCTGTTTCTTTACCATTCTAGCCTACCTCGTCTTATGTGACCCCGTATGGTTCCCAACCATTCTGTATACTTTAATTTCCCCTTAGGTCACTTTTAACTTCTCATTTGTCTCTTGTATCTCAATTTGTAGAACTTTTGGTTTATTTCCCAGGGGGTCACCCATCCTGAAATTGCTCCCACCTGAGCACGCTTAACCCCGGAACTTTGGTGGAATTCGGTGCCTTAACACTGATATAATCGCGTCCGCTTTCTCATATGACCTTTATAACATAGTCTAAGATCAGCCGAAGCCTTACAGCTTCCGAAACATTTTCGTAATACGTCCCTTCTTTTACATTTACCGTTTTGCCCTTTTCTCTTCTCAATATTCACTTTCCGCCCGGCGTATATCTATTTTCCTAAGGCTCCCGGCTTCACATATGAGAACAAATATATCCATCCTGTCCTACCTCTTTTGACTTCCATGTCATCCCTCGCCTTTTTCCGCCGATACTAGGTGCCTGCGGAATTCCACGATTAGTATAAGGGATCTTATCTCCTATGACTTGGCTCTATCGCACGATCTCGTGACGTGAAAAGAAGGTCAACCATTCCTAGATGCCTTGCGGCCTCCCCGTTTATAAATGTGGCCGGCTTCACACCCATAAACGAGGACTCTCGGACACGACTTTTTGACATCCCTTAGGCCAGGCTGCTCGATACCAATTTTTGTCCCACCCCGATCTTACTAGGGTGTGATGGGCACCCGACCCCATATTCGGAGTCGAGCGAACCCGCTAACTCTTATTACACATATGAGCTTATGAATGGGTTAGAAATGAATGCATAAAATTTGTTTTTCATAAGTAAAATCTGACATCATACAAGACTCGTGACACGAAACATAATAACATATCGGCTGCTGGAGCCGCTTCCAGACTGACAACCCAACACCCACGACTCTGTCTGCAAAGTCTCTAACTCGAACATGACATCATAGCATAGGACTCTTGACCGGCAACTCTCCCGCAGCAAATGGAGATGCCAACTCCGCCGGAACATCTTCTATAATGGCTTTCCGATCATCCGGGTGTACCGCGCGGCATGAAACGCACCCCGAAGAAGAGGGGTCGGCACGAGCCTTGTGCGAGTATGTAAGGCATGAATAGTAACATAATAGGAGTTATAGCTATGAGTAGCAACATAGTAAAAACTGTACTCGTGAGTAATAACAGGATGGAACTGTAGAACATATCATGTGCTGTAAGAGTAATCTGTACATCTGTGTGCCTCTTAAGGCGGAGTCATGCATGCTTACTGTTACTCTTGTATGCATTCATAGCCTGTCTGAATCACATAACATCATTAGCCCGCGTCCGGGCCTCCCGTGTCCGGGGTAATCATCTCGTGCAGCGCCACTAGTGGGGATCATGCCCGGCCACAAATAGGCCAGTGTAATCATTTGCCGCCCACTACGCTTACCGTAGTGGTGGTCGTGCCCGGCCCTCTAGGCCAGTGTGGTTATGCGCCCACTACGCTTCGTAGTGGTGGTCATGCCCGGCCTTCTAGGCCGTTGTAACATCCATCATAAGCATGCATTGGAGCCCGATAAAAAATTATAACTTTATCGGAGTGACGTAAGGTCGGAAACCTCCGATTACATTATGGATTAATCATCATGACTTTGTCTCACCTTGAAGGGACTATTAATATAAGGCGAGACTATCAATGGAGAGTAACATCGTGAGGAAACATAAAACAAGATCATAAGACATCGTTCGTATAATTGGAATCTTTAAGTTAGTCATTATCCATAGATAGAGTGAAGGAATCAAGAAATAGTTCAACATTTTCATATTGTCATATTCACGGTAGAAACATATCCCCGACATAGTCATCATAGACATTTACCCATGTTCGACATCGTCGTTGTCATTATAAAGTCATATTCGTCGTTTTAGTCATAAAACTTTCAAAATCATAAAACTTGATTTTTGGAGAAAAATGAA
Source organism: Lycium ferocissimum (assembly GCF_029784015.1). Classification (NCBI taxonomy): domain Eukaryota; kingdom Viridiplantae; phylum Streptophyta; class Magnoliopsida; order Solanales; family Solanaceae; genus Lycium; species Lycium ferocissimum. The sequence continues at coordinate 45,640,278 of NC_081344.1, forward strand.
TATTTTGGAAAACATTTGTAAACTTTTAGGAAGGGAATCATGTTTTAAAACCATTACTTCTAGCTTTTGAAAATGAAATCGTTATGGAACGTTTAACACATCTCACATATGAATCATGCCATAGAAAGAGAAGGGACGAGCCTTAACATACCTGCGCCGCGCCTTACTAGCTATGCTTATTCATCCAAGCTTGGTTCCACTAGTCTACATTCAAGAAAGTTGATGCAACCATTAGATTTATTGACATATACTTGTCGTAACCTTTCAAGTTCCTTCACTTATGGTCTGCCGGAATTTCGGCAGCATCTCCCCTATAAATATACCGTCCTCGAGAGTCCGTCTCGGCTAATTTTTAATCAACAACAATCCGGGAATTCAGCCCGGCCAAACTATTAACAATACCAACAAGTATTCTAGCAACACTTCAATATCCGATTCAATTCAATTCGCATAATATTCTAACGACTCACTCGACATACTATTTCACCCGCAAAATCTTCAAATTTCACAACAACCATGTATTTCATGATCATTCGTATGCATTAACTTCGACAACAACCTTCATTACACGTTACATGATCCATATCGACAACAACTAGAATATCAAATTACATCAATTTACACTAACTTACCAAAACACCTATTTCGACCATAATCACTCCTTACATGTCTTCATGCATTTTCATCCATCTCTATACAATATAACAACAACATAACAACCAAAGTACTAAATAGAATTGCTTCATTTTCTTCTACACCACACAAGGACCACACGGCCAACACCATAAACACCCAACTCATGGTTTTCATTCATTTTACATTATGAGCTTCACAACACAACAAGCAAACTACTAACATAAGATCGATTCATCACACTTCCACAACATTACTCCTATTCGGCCAAGCCCTCAACATACATATTTTTATATATTTCATTCATTCATTCATACTACAACATATACCATCATCCACAACACAATACATGGCTACAACTACCACCCACAACTCAACAACAAAATTTCTAAATAATATTAATTCATCATTTCAATTCCAACACCACACATATATTCGGCCAACATGCAACACACATATTTTCATTTATTTCTTCAACCTAGAACATATATGAACCATCCACAACACTCAAAAGAGATGAAACCTTACCTTTTTTTTTTTCAACTTCCGACTTGGTTTAGGGTTGGTACATGCCACCAAAAAGACTTCTACTTGCTTAAACACTTACTCCAAGTTGTAGAGAACCTTCCATTAGGTAGGAAAAGTGGAAGAAAATAATCTTTCTTGGCCAACTCCATGGACCCAAATTTTTGGGAGTTGGCCGAACCTCCCCTTCTCTCCCTTTTTTTTTTTTTTTTGCTTGTTCTTTCTTTATCTCCCACTCTCTTCAATTAAAGATGACACACACATGTATATATATATATATATATATATATATATATATATATATATATATATATATATCTTCATAAGCATGTGAGGAGCACATGCCCCTCCCTTAATTTTCTAGAATTTTCTTTTCTCTTCTTCATTTTCTTTTCCTTTTTATTTTCTAGAATTTTCTTCAAATCTCCCAAGATGACTAACCCCTTTCTTTTTTTTTTTCGGCCACATGGCCTTTTTCAAGACATTTCTTGAGCACTCATGAAATGACCATTTTGCCCCTAGCCTTTCCACATTATTCCCATGATGCCACTTTGCGAATGTCTTTTTTTTCGCCCTCAACCTTTCTCAATATTCCATATCAACAATATTCCTAAATAATATTAATAACCCACTTGCGCATTAAAATAGTTTTGGAAAACGATCTTACCTTCCACATTCCACGACTTCTTCGAAATGTCCGAGCACATGAAATACGGGCTATAACAAACTCTCTGGGCCCGACTGGTCTCCCCTGCTGCTGTAGACTTGCCCGCCACGGCGCCTATCGCCTTTCTCGGAGGCATCGCTGAAAACATAACAGTTCGTTAGGGGGAGTCATCCTGATAATGCAGCTCTACCGCACGATCTAAGATCAGAAGGAAAAGATAATATCCTAAATGTCCTGTAGCCCCCTGTTTATAGATGTGGCGCACAACACACCGATAAACAGGACTCTACTAGACACGGCCCTGTAGACATTCCGAGGACTAACCGCTCTGATACCCCTTCTGTCACGACCCAACCCCGTAGGTCATGACTAGTGCCCGAGCTGGGCACTCGTACCCTTTACTAATCACAACCCGCTCACAGTAACTTATTGGGAACTTATATATATAAAACATACACGGTGGCGCATATACATACCTATATATATATATATACATATATATATATATATATATATATATATATATATATATATATATATACACATAACATAACACAAACGTGCTACCCACAACCCACGTACATGTCTACGGGCCTCTAAGAGTAATAGAAGAATCATATGACGGGACGGGGCCCCGCCGTACCCCGAGAATAAACATACGCAAGTATATACATAACGAAGAGTCTGTACCAAATGTGGGCTCCGGACAAAGGAGCACTCCAAAACGGTGACAGAGTCTAAACTGATGGCTCACCCAAACGAGTACAGCCTGTACCGCGGCATGAAACGCGACCCCCGAAGAAAAGGGGTCGACGGAATATGTGCGAGTATGTAAAGCAGGTAATACATTAAACAGAATCAAAACCGGAATGAGGGTTACAGAAATAAGCATAGAAACCGGAAAAACATAATTTGCCTTTTGAACCGCTTGTCATGTGTAAACATATCAATAAGCCAAATCGTATCATAATCAGATCATCGTATCATCGCACATACACACCGTACCCGGCCCTCTAGAGAGGGACTCGGTGAGATATCATTTACATCATACGCATATCACTTACCGAAAATCATATACGAAGCACAGAAAATAAGTATAATAATCAGAATGTCAGATTGCTTACTTTCTGAACATAAATCATGTATGTTAAAAACATATATCATATGTGGTCCATAATGCCCCTCCTGCCTTGGGCGCTACAACTCATCATACTTCGGAAGTTTTGCATATCTCCGAACACATCCTCCGTATCATATCATAATTCAGAAACTCATCATACTTCGTGTCATATCATACATCAGAATCATATCATATTTCAGAAACTCATCATACTTCGGAATGTCATCATACTTCGAATTGTGCGCACGAACATAACCGGCTCGGGACTCGGCGAAGGAATTAACAAAAATGTGCACGAGCAGAATCGTGGGAATTATATGCAATTTAAAATATTTATAACCATATGCAATGCAACATTTACAAAGATTTAATAAATTAATCAAGCACATCGTTATATACAAATTAGGACAATAATCTAATCACGTTTCTTCCGAATGCCCCTCGGGCCCACATGTCAAACCGAACTCTAAATGTCATAACTATGCATCGGAATCATAAGCATATCAATCCTCATTTTAGGCTGAGTGAATACGTAAGCAATCATATTCGGGGTTTAAAATACCAAACATGCTAAGTTCTTTACAAAAACGTGAAAACTGTACAAAGAAAGTCTCGAGGGCCCACGGACGAGCATCAACCCCGACCGAGCCCGCCTATGAAAGTTGGGGGATATTACGCCTCATGAAGTTACCTATTAGGTTTCGGGGCGATCCGAGCTCATCTGCAAAAGTTACGAGCGTTTGAAGTTCGGGACTTTCTGGTAGCAAAATTCTTTATAAGACTTTTGAAATTCAATCATTTGAAAACATAAGAACCTTAGTTTTGGTTACATTAAGGAGTAGGTCTTTAGGAATGAATAAGGTACACATCTAAGCTCGGATCCTAAGAGTGGAATTATCCCGAGACTCGGGTCATAACCTAGTTAGCACTAAGACATGCCAAAGAAGAGAAAGTTACGCCTTACATACCTCGTCCGCTATCGAGCTAAGTCAAGCCTCAAGTCTCGGGCGCTCCAAGATCTACATAACGCCAATATACCAAACATTAGCCATAAGCATTTAGGCACTCAATTCTAAACGAACATCAAATCCTACAGAATTTTCGGCAGCATTTCCCCTGTAAATACAACACCCCGAGCATTCAACTCGGCCAATTTCAACAACAACCAAACCAACAACCAAGCTACAACATCAACAATCAATTCAAAAGTGTATTCTAACATTAATAACTCTTTCTACATAACTTCAACAACATTCAAACATTCCAATATACTCACTTCAACTACTTACATCCAAACTAGTATTAACGTTATACCTCCGATTACTAATCCAAAACCATTCCAACAATATTCAAGAACGTTTTAAACAATTCACCCAATGTTCCAAACAACCCAAACAAGGCTCCAACTCACCCGAAATTGTCCCCAAACCCGAGAACAACACCAAACACATTCTTCTCTTCCAAATTCATGATTTACACCATTAATCCGCACATTAACAATGCAATTTTCATAAGTACAAAAATTACATAAAATTCACATTAAATTCCAAATCAACCCACAATCAACACAACATCATTTTGAATCAATCAAACTTGCATTTTTCATCATAGAATCCATAACGACGATAACTAAAATGCTAACGACAATTTGTTCATTCTCAATCCACACAAAGGGGAACCATACGGCCAACACCACACCCACACACAAGGATGATTTTCATTCTTTTGTTCACTCTACAACAATTAAAACATGCTAATTAGGATTAATCTACTACTCTTAGAACAACACACACATGCACGGCTATACCCCATATGCACGGCCCAACTTCAACTCAACTTCTATCATGAATTTCTTCCTTTTTATCATACTACAACACATATAAGCCATTCATAACACATAAAACAATTTTAGAACTCACCTTTCTTCTTCAACTTCTCAACTTGCCTAAAGTGATGGATGAAGAAAACGAGTAATCTATCGCTTGAAACAACAACTCCACGTTACTAAGCACCCTTGAATTAGCAAGTTTGCTTGAAGAAATTATTTTTTTGATGGCTTAAAATTGGTCTTGAATTTCTAGGGGTATGGTCGAATGCCCCTTTCTCTTGCTCCTCCAATTTTTCTTGATTGTTCTTGAATTTTCTAAGTGTTGTAGTGTAAATAAAGATGACTAAGTCATCTTTTATAAACCCAAATATTAACCATCCATGTGGCCTTGGCCCACCCCAAGGTGGCCGGCCACATGGTGCTTCTTTTTTTTTTTGAATTTTCCAACTTTCCAAAAATAGCATACTTACTAAAAATGGAAGTTGACCCCAAATGTTCCCTTAACATTTTCATGCCACTAAAACCATCCACAACTCAAGCCTTTAAAACAAACGAAAGTCTCTCGGGATAGTCTTGTTCCTAACTTATCGTAATTCACTCATGCTGTCCCGTCGTTCAAAATACGGGATATAACACTAGTTTTCTGAAATCCCGCTTCTGGGGCAGTGGGTTCACTTCTGCGAGTCCACCCATGCAGGACATGGCCCGCAGACGCGAGAGGTGACATGTTTAAGTGGTTCCGTAGAGGCGAAGCCCTCTTCGCCTAAGCGAGTCCGCATCAACGGATAAGGTGTCCGCAGATACAGAAATCGCTAAACAAAAACTTCCTTTTATTCCAACTTTGAATTATTCACTCCATTTACTAAAATCTTAACCCTAAGGAATATTGTGGGCGATTTCTGAAGAGTGTTGGGTGAAATCATCTTGGTGTAAGCTCTTATTTTCTCTCTTATTATTTAATTATGCATAAGAATGGTATCTATGGTAGTTTGATGAACCATTGAGGAAGATGGGTTTATGAACCCTAGGTTGTTGATTTTAAACCTCTTTTAAACTATTAGAGTATTGTTGAGTTATTTACTAATTTCTATCATCTAATCATTGGGAAATTAGCTTCTAGGCTTGAATCCTCCTTAATTCCAAGAATCATGTTATGGAAATTAGGGTTCCTACGTAAATTGGGGTTTTTTTTTTGTTGATGAAACTCGGGCTTATTGGGAACTAATTGGTATTGTTTATGAGTAATTGGACTTTGGATTGATCTTTTCCAACCTATAACTTCCCATTTTACCGTTGTAAAGTCATAGTCACCTTTGGGGTTATTTTGGGGTTTTCTAAAGTATAGCAATATTTATATCGTTGGATTCGTAGTCTAATGTAGAACGTTAAATTGTTAGACTTCAAGCTTTCAGAAGCACTCCGGAAGGGGAAGGCCTAAGTTTGACGGTTCGAGGCTCGTGCTCGGCATCGAGGTAGGTTATGACTTAGTCTAGTTAGACTTTGATTAGCGATTCGTATATGATTGTGTAGTATTGACGGGGAACGCATGATAGGTCTTCGTACATGATGTTGGGATGGATATCTGATACGATTCAACCTAGGGAAACTCTAGAAAAATAAAAGAACAAGAAAAACCAAAATAAAGGTGGAAGAAGAGTAGAAATGGAAGAGGATAGATGGATAGATACTTGACCCAAGAGCAAGAAATCTATGGACAAGAAAGGGTATATTAAACCCTAACCCTTCCAATTGGATTTACAAACCCTAGAACCTAAGCAATTCGAATCAACAAACGACTCAAATGATTCCACAAATGAGCAACATTGAATTCGATGGAAATAAGCAATTCACTTCACAACTAGGAAGTAACACTTGGTTAACCAACCAAACAATCTATATTAATCTACAACTACCATCTACAATATCTCATAAGAGTTTCTTCATTCAACATGATCTCCTGATGAAAATAACTAAGTCTAGTTTTTATACTAGGAGACTTAAGAGCTAGGCTAGTTATTACAAGAATGCCATTAATGAGGCAAGGGCCTTGTTTGGCTAGTTGGATGTTGGCTTGAAATCCGAAAAGGCTCCTCTTGCACACATAGCCATCATCCAAGCCTCAAGATTGCAATTGTCAACCTTTTGTATCCATGGCCCTTCTTTGCACGTCTAGCCACATTTGCATTTCTGTCTCCTTTGCGACTCTACCCACTTTGAGTGTTGGCCTTCTTTCTTGTGCTTCTTCTTTCATTCCCTCCAAGCTACTTTCCATACTTCATAGGCCTTCCTATGGGGCTTGTGTGCCTCTCCATGGGTCTCCAATGCTCCTTTGGTCATCCTCCTAGCTTGAATGGATTGGAGTTCCATGCCTGGTCTTGATGTGAGCCTTCAAGCGAGGTGTGCCTAGTAGGGTCATATCATCCTCCCCTTCTTGAAAAGGATTCGTCCTCGAATCCGAACCTTGCAAAAGCCAAAGGAAGATGGAAGACAACATACTCCTCAAAGATTGAGGGTTAGCACACTCAATAATAACCACATAATCATGCCAAGGATGAAAAAATTTGTGGTACAACCACACATCAATAGTAATCATGCATAGAGAGTGCATACATGGGATTTCAACAAGGTGAATTCCCCAAAATTCAAGATGTAACTCACTCCCCAAACAAGTTCTACCTTCATTTTGACTAAGTGTAAGGTCATTCCAACCTAGAGCCCAACCCTCTACACTAGTCTCCTCAAACAATGGTTTCACTACCAAGACATACCAAGAAGACATTACACTGGGGTCATAAACATAGATATGCCTTGAATTATGGTCTACACATCCCTCTTGAAAACCCATCATACACTTAAGCAACAACATACAAAGGGTTTTATAAGCAAAGAGGTCATAAGGAAAGGTATCACACAAGGTATTGCTAGCAATTTGTAGCCAAGTTTTACCCTCCTTTTCAAAGTAATTCATTTTAGCAGTCAAGTCACATTCCCTCAAAAAGAGGTTTTCCTCACCAAGAAATGGATCATCATACCATAGTGGAATTTTGGTGACTTTGTGATTCCAAAGAATGGATTCATTTTCAACATCACAAAACACAAGATCAGGCATTTCACAATCATCCACTATATCTCTATCAAGCAAATTACCATCCTTGAAGAGAGTATGCCCAATCACAAGATCACATCCAAAATAAGCAAGTTCACTCTCAAAAGGATCAATATCAACACAAGTGCTACCACTAGATGGACACAATTTACTCTTGCAAGAAGAGCCAATATAGTCATCAAAAGGATCAACTAGTGTGTAAGCACTTTTCACCGAGACATCATCAATTAACAAAGGGTCACTAATTCTATCACAAGGCAAAACTTGACCTCTACTCAATTGTTCATCAAGCACAAAGTGATCCACATTTGCTAAAGTAGAAGGGTTAGCTTTGTTACCTCTTTGTTGAAGCACATCACCTTTGTCAATTTGGTCAAGTTCCTTGTATTGGCCTCCTCCAAAGGAACTTGGAAACTCGGGTCCATGTCCTCTTTGGGGTGATCATCCACATAAGTACCTACAAAAGGAACAAGACAACTAGAAGGAATAGAAAAGTTAGAGGGGTTAGCTTGACTTGGCACCAAGTCCTTCTCTTCACCACACCTTTCCTCCCCTCCTAACATTCCTCTAGCGACCATACACTTCTTACTCTTCCCTTGGGTCGAACCTTGTCCTCCTTGAGCAACTAAGGTCTCCTTTTCGCTCACAACCATTTCCTCATTTTTCATCTTTTCACGTAACTCCTTCATGACTCTATAGTCTTCACGGACTTCATGGGGAGTCAATGGAGCAAGGACATACTTTTTACCTTTGACCACAAAAGAATACTTGTTGGTCCGCACACTATGTTGAGCATCCACATCAAATTGCCAAGGTCTCCCAAGCAAAATATGGCACACTTGCATTGGTACCACATCACATAAAATTTCATCCGAATATCTTCCAATGCTTAATTGGATAATCGCTTGCTTGGTCACCCGCATTTCTCCACTTTCATTGAACCATTGTAGCTTGTAGGGGCTAGGGTGTTTTCTTGTGGGAACTTTCATACTTTCAACCAAGAATTGGCTAACCGCATTAGTGCAACTCCCACCATCAATTATCAAGGAACAAACCTTGTCCAAAATCTTACACCTAGCATGAAACAAGTTCTTCCGTTGGTCACTCTCTTCCCTAGCTAGAGCTTCCATGGATCTTCGAGCAACAATAGCATGATTCAAAGCCTCCTCATAATTCAATTCAACTTCACTCTCGGAATCACCCTCACACTCACTACTTTCTCCTTCCTTATCATGACCAACCACGCCCTCATTTTCATCATCGGTTCGATACCGTCCCTCACTATAGTGATAGTCCTCCGGTTGGGACACTCACTTGCAATATGTCCTCTACCTTGGCATTTGAAACATTGAATGGTAGATGGACGAGGGAAGTTAGGTTTAGCATTATTACCTCCTTTGGCTTGGTCGCCTCCTCTAGCCTTGTAATCAAACTTAGCTTGAGGAGTGGGAGTAGTGATCTTGGGGTTCCTTCAAGTGGACAGCTTGCACTTCTCTTTCCCTTAGTTCCAAGTTAAAGATATTTTGCTTTTGTCTTTGTAAGACCTCTCTTCTTTTAGATCCGCTTCAACCTTGGATGCATCATGAAATGCCTCTTCAAGACTATTATAAGTCTTGAGCCTCGTCGGTTTAGAGATGTCCCGATTCAAGTTGGCTACAAACCTTATAATAGTGTACTCCTCATGCTCTTCTATCTTGGACTTCATCCGCAAGTCCTCAAACTCATCAAAGTACGCTTCCACGCTTTTTAACCCTTGCTTCAACATGTACAACCTTTTGAGTGCATCTTGGTGGTATGTGGGTGGAAGCCACCTTGTCTCCATGAGCTCAATCAAGTCGTTCCAAGTTGGGAGATCATAGATGTGTTGTTGAGCTTTTTGTAACTTCTTGGATTCCCACCAAGTAGAAGCGTATCCCTCAAATTGAGTGAGGGCATACTTTGCCTTTAAGGCCTCGGACACATTGTTCGTGAGGAAGATGCGCTCACTTTGCAATTTCCATTCAAGGAATTCATCCGGGTTGCTTCCTCCTTGGAACGTAGGAAGGTTCACCTTGATGGTGTTCAAATTCCGCTCATTATCTTGCCATCTTCCTCGGTCCTCATAACCTTGGGCCCTTCCTAAGTCTACATGACCTTGGAATCTAGGGTCATGGCCGGAAACCTCTCAAAACCTCCTCTTCCGCCCCTCCCCCGGTTATTCATCCCTCCCGCCTACCTCCTTGCCGGTTATCATCCCACCACCGACCTTGTAGGTAGTCATCATACTCCTCTTCGTTCATGGGGTATTGGTAGTGGCGTTGGTATTGGTTTTGGTTAGGAAAGGGATCTTGTGTTTGGTTTTGGGGTGGAGCTTGGGGTGTTTGTTGTAAGGTCACTTGAGGGATTGCCTCATTCGGGTTGTGTTGGTAAACATGGGGATAGGTTTGTCGATTGGTGTTTTGGAAAGTGGAGTTTTGGGATGGAAGGTTGGTTGTTTGGGGTAGTGGAGCTCTTTGGGTGGAGGTGGTTGTGGTGTTGGGATTGCACAAGGCATGGGCTAGTCCGGGGTAATGGTTGGTGTAGTGTCTTGTGTTTTATCCCCATCACCTTCATTCCTAGAACGGGGAGTGCCCATTCTACCCGAACCCTCCATTTGAACTTTCTCAATACTCACCATCCGTTCATCCATACCCTTGACTTCCCATTCATTTCTCCTCTCATCTCTTCCATACCCGCTTGCATGCCCGAGATTTGATTCATGATCATAGCCAATGAACTTGCTAGGGATGACATATCTACTACCTCTTGAGTCCGATCACCTTGGTTAGACATGATGACCTGCAAAACTAGCAAACAAGATTAGTAATAAAAGCCTCACTTCACTCGTATTGAACTCTCAACCTTACCACACTCCGTGCTCTTTCGAAGTTGTTGATGAATCGCTCGCCCAATCAAATTCACACGTTGCTTATCCTTTGTGGTAGAATGGATTTTTGTGTAGATGAATGACGGACGACTCAAAGCAAAACGGACGAGAGCCAATAAAGTTTCAACGAGATAAAACGAAGAAAAGCTTGAAAGAAATTAGCACGAAAGAAATGCGGACACAAGAACTAGTAGACACAAGTAGGAACAACTACTAAATGACCACTAGTTAAGAGACACTAGAAAATGGAATGCTAAAACCGGAAAATAAATAAAATTTCGACCCCGGGTAGGTGATAACTTGAAAATGCGGCCGTGAAGCCCCGAGTGATCTAAGGTATCAATTTGAAACAACTAAAATTTTTAAGTTTCTATACTCTTTTTTTTTTTTTTTTGCTCTACTAAAGGATTAGGGACGCAATCAAACAAGCACTTCTAAGAAAATTTTGAAATTGGAATGAATTAGAAGTGATAGAAATCGAAGTTGAATCAAGAAATGAGCACCTTAGAATTGTTGCGGAAGATAGTGTTATATCACCTTTCACGACCAAGTTACACGGGCCGTATAATATTATACGGTCCGTATAATACATCCCGTATTCGAAGGACGAAATGAACAGAATGTCTCCAAGTCAGCTCCTATTTCACGACCAGGTTCACGGATCGTATAAAATTGTACGGTCCATATAATACGTCCGTACTTGAAGACCAAATTGTAACGAGGCTTGTCCAAACCAACTCTATTCCACGACCAAGTTTCACGGGTCGTATAAATTGTACGATCCGTATAATACGGTCGTACTCGACGGATCAATTGTAAGAAACTCTCCAAAGCAGCTCTTGTACCACGACCAAGTTTCACGGTCCGTATATAATTGTACGGTCCGTATAACTTGATAATGACTTCGGTGAAATTCTGTACCTCGTTTGGCTCGGGAATTGTGCTAGATTTTCTGAATTTGCTGACTTATTGGGACCCACTCAACCTTGTATTTACCCTTTTTGGCTAGAAAAACAACTTTTCAACTTTTGACTTGGATTCCTTTGGATCTAACTTTCCTTTTTATCTTCTTCTTCACCAAGAACAAAGATGAGCAATGAAGAACACTCAAAAACCCAATGTAGTCCAAATCAACTCGTTTTTGCCCCAATTTTTGGATCTAAGCTCCTTATCACTTAGACAACAAAGCCCAATACGAATCAAAGCTCAATTTCACCAAAATCAACTAAACCCACTTTGAGTTCTTCAAGCTTTGATGAACCTCTAATGGTGGAAACTTCAATTCTTACCCAAATGGCTTCAAATTTCGTTTCTAGATGTTTTCCACCACAACAAACTCAAATCTAACTTCAAAAACAACAAAATCAAACCACAAAACAATTTTCGATTTTTCAATTTTTTTTTTTTTTTTTTGGGATTTTCGGATTTTTGATTTTTTTGTGATTTTCAGATTTTGAACCTAGGATTAGAAATTGTGGGAACAATCTCTTAGCCTATGCTTTGATACCAAATGATACGATTCAACCTAGGGAAACTCTAGAAAAACAAAAGAACAAGAAAAATCAAAATAAAGGTGGAAGAAGAGTAGAAATGGAAGAGGATAGATGGATAGATACTTGACCCAAGAGCAAGAAATCTATGGACAAGAAAGGGTATATTAAACCCTATCCCTTCCAATCGGATTTACAAACCCTAGAACCTAAGCAATTCGAATCAACAAACGACTCAAATGATTCCACAAATGAGCAACATTGAATTCGATGGAAATAAGCAATTCACTTCACAACTAGGAAGTAACACTTGGTTAACCAACCAAACAATCTATATTAATCTACAACTACCATCTACAATATCTCATAAGAGTTTCTTCATTCAACATGATCTCCTGATGAAAATAACTAAGTCTAGTTTTTATACTAAGAGACTTAAGAGCTAGGCTAGTTATTACAAGAATGCCATTAATGAGGCAAGGGCCTTGTTTGGCTAGTTGGATGTTGGCTTGAAATCCGAAAAAGGCTCCTCTTGCACACATAGCCATCATCCAAGCCTCAAGATTGCAATTGTGAACCTTTTGTATCCATGGCCCTTCTTTGCACGCCTAGCCACATTTGCATTTCTGTCCCTTTGCGACTCTACCCACTTTGAGTGTTGGCCTTCTTTCTTGTAGCTTCTTCTTTCATTACCCTCCAAGCTACTTTCCATACTTCATAGGCCTTCCTATGGGGCTTGTGTGCCTCTCCATGGGTCTCCAATGCTCCTTTGGTCATCCTCCAGCTTGAATGGATTGGAGTTCCGTGCCCGGTCTTCGATGTGAGCCTTGAGCGAGGTGTGCCTAGTAGGGTCATATCAATATCCAATTAGGTTTTGTATGATTTCTGATTATATGGGCTCGTAGCCGTTATTTATGCATTGATTGGCATGTGGTGTATTTCATTACGTGATTTGGAGTTCTGGGATGTGTTATAGTCATATGTAGTAATTGAGACTCGATATTGATACGTTCCCATGACGACTGATGATTTATGCAAGAATTATTGGTTTATGGTTCTTTGTGATCTCCATAGTATATTCATTGGTATTGATTGCAGTGATTTCTCATTCTTGCATACATTCATTCATACATGATGGAAATGTTGTGGAAAAAGAGTTGTGGCAAGGAATTGTGGCAAGGAATTGTGGATTAATTTAATGGAAAGAGTTTATGGAAACATTTGAAAAGAAAGAAAGAGAAATATGAAAGTTTATTGATATTGATATCGTTTCGAGGTATATACGGACTAATAGTGGTAAGGCCACAGTCTGGTGGTAAAGTTAGGTAGTACAGTGATGGTACAGGACTTTGTGGGTCCCTCATGGGTCATGACTATTGAGACGTCGAGATTCTGTCTGTAGCATATGTGTACAGGTTTGATTTATTGTCAATTGCATTGCACGACATCCATCTCATTTGCATTGCATGTCTCACTGTCATATCATACATTGATTAACTGGATAGTTGGCTATGTTAATGTTGTGGTTACTTCAGGAGTTATAGAGAACTTGGCAGACTTGTGGTGTAGGAGCTTAACCTTAGGTTTGACTTAACTTTGTGATATTTGTAACTTTTGCTGGTTATTGTTTGGCTATTTGTTGACTTGTTGATTCTGTGTTTTCGTGTGTGTGAACTAATCTTAGTCAGCCTATCATGCTTACCAGTACGTGTGTGTATTGATACTACTCTTGCTGCACTTTTTTTGAGTGTAGAGTTTGAGCCAGGATCCTCTTCGAGACCCCGCTTCTAGCCTTGAGGCTGTTCCTGCCGAAATTTTGAGGGTGAGCTACCTGCCTGCCTACAGCCCTGTAGTCCATATTATTTTCTATCACTCATTTCTTTTGATAGTGTTTTCATGGCATGGATGAAGAAACTACTCTTTTGCCATGGCATGGATCTCGTTTCCAAATCTATTGCCTACTTTCTTTGTGAAGGAGTATTTGTTCTCACTTGCTTCTGCTGTGGGAATAACTTTGCATCTTGACTTGGCTACTGTTAATAAGACAAGGCCAAATTGTGCAAGGGTGAAGGTCCAGATGGATTTATTATCAGATTTCCCAAAGTTTGTTATGATGGAGATTGAAGATGAAGTTACAAAAGAGACTCGGAATGTTAAGGTTAAGATTCACTATGATTATCTTCCAATGTATTGCACTGAGTGCATCTTTGCAAGGACATGCAAATGAGGGGTCTAGAGTACTGCATCCTGAACCAGAGAAGGAGTTAAATGTAGAAAATCCAATTGTTAATTCAGATGGGAAGGTTGCTGACCCTGTAGATAAGATTGAGGAGCCAAAGAAGAATAATGAGGAGCCATAGAGAATTGTAAATCAATGAAATGATCAGTACAGAAGATATAGAGGAAGACTAGTGCAGCAATATTTACCAAAAGTGCTCTCTAGTGGGAAAGTGGTTACTTATCCAAGTGAGAAGATATATAATGGAGAACCAGAGCAAAGTCCTACACTTGGTGGAGCAATGATTCAGAAGGAGCCTCACAAGGTTCATGATAAAAGTGTGCAGGATAATAGTTTAGTAAATCAGAAAAAATTTGAAGTCTTAGCCAGTATTCAAGAAGAAGAGGAGATGAGGTAAGAAGATGAGCTAAATACAAGGGTGGAAGTTCAGGAAACTAGTGAGACAAGCATTATTTTAACCCCTAAGAGTGTGGAAGCATCTAAAAGCACTCAGATTGAAGAGCAGATCATTAATGAAGATAACACTCAGGCAACTAAGAATTTGAGTGACTCAGCCAATACTAAAGATCAAGAACTTGTAGATAATGTGATATTAATAAAGAGTCATCACATGGATGTAGCATAACATGAAGAATAAATTGAGGAGGTAGGAGATTCTATAGGAGTGGAGATTGCAAAGGAAGATCACAGTGTTGTAGAGAAGATGGAATGCAGAATCACCCCAATAAATAATGTGTTGAAGTTAATAGTAGCCAGGAGATACCATCAGATAGTGACAGCATTGAGAATAGCAGATCAACAGACAAGGAAGAGGCTCATGATACTAATATTTCGAATGACATCAATGGAATATCAGGGGCTCAGTCTGGTGGCATTTCTGCTGAAAAGTTGAAGCTACCAACAGTAGATAGTGTTGATACTGAGGATATAGTGATCAATAACAGTGTTGTGGTGCCTTATTATTTAGAGATAGCAGACAATTCGCAGGCTGACAATCTAGCAAGTGAAGAGGTGTACAACAATACTCCAATATCTGGTGGGGAATTGCAGCAAGGTATCAATGAAGGAGCACAATTGGCAGTAGTGACAGAGGCTCATGTGAACAGCTTATCCATTAATAAGAGGCTTTCTCCCAACAAAGTGCTCCATGATCTAGTGTCTCATAATGTAGATAATATAGAGGAGAATAAGTAGAATCTTGTCATGGAAGAGGACAAAGAAGAGTAGGTTAATTTAGTGAATGAGAAGGTATATAAACAGGCTGGAGTTTCTCCTAAAGTCTCTAAAGTAGTCTCCAGTGCCAAAAGACAAAAGAAGGGGCAGAAAAAGATGAATAAGAATGGTCCAGCAGAAGAACAACCCCCTATTAGGGTGTTACCAAAGAGAGAAGTCGACAAACTATCTTTTAAGTATGTTAAAGTCATTTATTTGGAATATAAGATCTGTGAAGAGTCAAAAAGCATTTCATAGACTCCAAATGCTTCACAAACATCACAAGTTCTTTTTGATATCCTTGATGGAACCTTTTCAATAGGCTAGATACATTCAAAGATACAGGAGTAGATTAGCTATGGCTAATGCATTTTCTAATTGTAGTGGCAAGATCTGGTGCTTTTTTAATAGTAATATTGATTAGAGATGATTTCAGATACAGTTCAACCATTGGCACTGAGATTGTTCTTCCAGGATTTGGCGAAAACTATGTATACCATTCTGGTATATGCAAGGTTGTGATGAAGTTGAAAGGCTAGAATTATGGGATAACATGTATCATTTGTACAACACAATCACTGAGGCATTAGTGGCGATTTTAATGTGGTCTTGAATGATGAGGAAAAGATTGGTGGCATTCCTATTCAGCCTGAAGATGTGGAGGACATTGCCTTTTGTGTGAATTCTTGTGAACTGGAGGAGATTAGCTTTAAGGGAAGCCCTTTTACATGGTGGAATAGTAGAGCTAGAGATGATTGTATTTTTGAAAGGTTGGATAGAATGTTGATTAATGCTTCTTGGCAAGAATGGTTTAGCAACTTGGAAGTGGAACACCTGGCTAGGACAGGTTCAGATCATGCCCCACTATTATGTACTTACGCAGAAACAGATCAAAATCAGTCCAAACCTTTCAAATTTCTGAGGTTCTGAGTGGAACATGATTCATTCATTGACATTGTGAGGCAGAATTAGCCAGTATGGGAACATGAAGACCATTTCATTAGCTTCAAGTGTAAGATGAAAAAGCTTAAAGGGGCCTTGTCTCAGTGGCGTTGACTGACATATGGGGATATTTTCAAACAGACCATTATTAGGGAGGAAATAGTCAGAATTAAAGAAGACCTATTTGAAGAGGATCCCTCTCCTATCAATAGGTGTGTACTGTAAAAGACCTAGTCTGAAATGAATAAATATTTACACTATGAAGAAGAATATTGGAGACAAAAATCTAGTCTTGACTGGTTTGTAGAGGGTGACAGGAATTCAAAGTTCTTTCATACTATTGTGAAAGGTAGAAGGAAAAAGCTACAAATTAGGAAAATTCAGAATTCAGAAGGGGATTGGATTGAGGAGGAAGATCAAATAGCTGCAGAAGCAATCTCATTCTATGAAAAACAGTTCACTCAAGAGAATGTTGATCAGATGGAAGAAAGTCTTCTGGAGCATGTTCCAGTTCTAGTTGATGATGGTATGAATGAACAACTTGGAAAAGTACCAAACATGGAGAAAGATAAAGATGCAGTTTTCAATCTTAGTGGATCAAGTGCTTGTGGTCCAAATGGTTTTTCAAGTATATTCTATCAGAAGTGTTGGGATATTGTTGGAGAGGATGTGTATAGTATGGTACTGTCTTTCGTCAATGGAAATTCTCTTCTAAAATCTATTACTCACACAAACTTGGTGCTGCTTCCTAAGAAAGAATTGGTTAATACTTTTTCTAATCTTAGGCCAATAAGTTTAAGTAACTTCATAAACAAGGTGATATCTAGAGTGATACATGAAAGGTTGAGTGATATCCTTCCTTCTTTGATATCTCCAAATCAGGCTGGTTTTGTACAAGGGAGGAGCATTATTGAAAATGTTCTTCTAGCTCAAGAGATAGTCACAAATATAAGGAAAAGAGGGAAACCAGCTAATGTGGTGATTAAAATAGATATGGCTAAGGCTTATCACAAGGTTGCTTGGTCTTATCTTATCAAAGTGCTAGTGAAGATGGGATTTTCTGATGTGTTCATTAACATGATTTGGGGACTGCTAGCTAACAATTGGTACTCTATATTGCTAAATGGCAAGGCTAAGGGGTTCTTTCACTCTACAAGGGGAGTAAAGCAGGGAGATCCTCTATCTCCTGCATTATTCATTCTGTCTGCTAAGGTCTTTTCTAGAGCTTTGAACTCTTTAGCCGAGGATGGTAGCTTTGTTGGATATGGTTTGCCTAAATGGAGTGCAAGGATTAATCACCTTGCATATGCTGATGATACCATCATATTTTCCTCTACTGAGAAATACTCTTTGATGAAAATCATGGTCATTTTGAAGAAGTATGAGGTGTTATCAGGTCAGCTTGTCAAAAGGGATAAAAGTGCTTTCTATTTGTATGATAAGGTGGCACAGTATGTACAACAAGAAGTTCAGCAGATTATAGGTTTTACTGGAGATCAGTTTCCTTTAAAGTATCGGGGGTGTCCTATATTTCATACAAAAAGGAAGAATATGTATTACAATGATCTCACCAAAAAGGTTAAGAATAAACTGCAAAGCTGGAAAGGAAGACTTTTATCTTATAGAGGGAAAGCTGTTATTATCAGCAGTGTTCTTCAAAGCATACCTGTGTATAGTTTGTCAGCTATAGTGCCTACTAAGTATACTATTAATGAAATGCACAGGATCTTTGCAAGATTTTTCTGGAATAACAAAGAAGAGGAAACAAGCAGACACTCGGTGTCACGGCAGAACATTTGTTTGCCAAAAGAAGAAGGCGGGCTTGGTTTCAGATCCTTGTATGATGTTTCAAAAGCTTTGTATGGTAAGTTATGGTGGAGATTCAGAACTACTAATTCCATATGGTCAAACTTCATGTGGAACAAGTACTGTAAGAAACTTAAGCCTACTAGAGTTCAGCGGAAGGGGGGGGGGGATCTCAGATGTGTAAAATGGTCTTTGCATGCCAGAGATGAAGTGGATCAGTTCATATGATGGGAGCCAAACAATGGTTCATGTGATGCTTGGGATGATAACTGGACAAATCTTAGTCCAATTAGTCATTTTTTACATAAGACTAATCCTAGTAATACTGACATTGTGGAAGCTGCTGATGTAATGACAGAAGATGGTTGGAACTTCGCAGAAATAGAAGCTCACTTTCCTGCAAATGTTGTGGAGCATGTAAGGAATGAATTTTTGTTTTTTTCAATAGAATTTAGAGAAGGATAAACCTTGGTAGACTTTAACTAGTTCAGGATAGTTTTCAGTAGGAAGTGCTTGGAATATTCTTATACAGAAACAAGAAACTTCTACATTTTATCAAAAATTGTGGGTCAAAGTTCTTCCGTTCAAATTTTCTTTCTTACTATGGAGAGTGTGGAGACTTCAGTTACCTGTTGATGAGTCCTCAAGAGAATGCAAATTTCTATTGCTTCTAGATGTAGATGTTATGATAATCCTAGTCAGGATGAAACTTTGCAGCACTTTTTCTTAACTGGTTCCTTTGCCAAATCCATATTGCAATATTATAAAGAAGCAACAGGAATTACTGAGACTTTTGTGTCGATTCATCAAACAATAGTGAAGTAGTGGGAAAGTGCATGTCATGCTAAGTTGAAGACAATTTGTCACACCCCAACTTTCGATAGGGCATGATGGGCACCTGACCCTTACTTAGGGCCGAGCGAACCCGCAGATTCTCGTGATACTCATAATCATACTGGGCCCTTAAATCATGAAGTGAGTGCATAATGAAAGCTTTTCAAAGAACAACATGCTTTTCGTCTTTCTCAAATCAAGTAAAATATGTAATCGTATGAAATCTGTAATATAATGCATAATGATACATCGGCTCACAGAGCCGCTTACAAGACTGACATGTTCTATACATGACTCTGTCTGCAAAGTCTCTAACATAACTCGAGATACCATAACATAGATACTCGACTCGGCGGCACTCCCAGGAAGGAAATGGAGCTCGCCAATCCAAATTTGGAACATCTCCTACTAATATCCTCTGCTCATCCGTATATATACGCGTGGCATGAAACGCGCCCCAGAAAGGGGTCGGTACGGAGTATGCGAGCATGTAAAGCATGAAATACAGTAAACAGGATCATACTGAAATAAGGAGTATAGAAATCAGTACAATAACTAGAAAATCATAAAGCTTGCCTTTGGATAGTAAATCATGCATGTCAATATCATATCCAATTCATTATGGAACTTAGAAGCATAAGTGAATAATCATCTTGTACATATGCATATATAACATGTCCCGGCCCTCCAGTAAGGGACTCGGTAAATAAGATCATCATATACATGTCATCATATGATCATGTCATCATATATATATACCGTACCCGGCCCTCTAGTGAGGGACTCAGTGAAGTAGTCATATATATACGTGCCGGCCCTACAGTGAGGGACTCGGTGAATAAGATCATATATATACCATACCCGGCCCTCTAGTGAGGGACTCGGTGAATGAGATCATGTCTCCATCATGTATATCATACTCGGCCCATCCTGTGGGCTGGCGCCATCATCATATCATCATACAAATATACCATACCCGGCCTACAGTGAGGGACTCGGTGAACAATGCGATGTGAAGCTGTGCACGAATACATACCGGCCGGGACTCGGTGAAAGATATAATTACAGCTAGCACGAGCAGAGTAGTGAGAAACCATATGCATATAAATCATCATTTCAGACTCGATAGATAAGTAGACAAATCGACGCTCGAGTATCCGAACAATAGTCACACTTAGGACTCTTGAAACATCGTTACAAAATATGTCACATAACGTCTCAGGGATCATAAACATGTATCAAGCCAATCCGAGCCCGCCTATTAAAGTTACGGGCAATATTCATTATAGAATTCTTTACGAACATATCATAGCAATCCGGCGCCATATATGAAAGTTAGGGACATTATACGTTATCGAACACTTTAGGAATAAGAACTCTTTAAGCAACATTCATTATCCAGACATATAAAAGACTCGAGGGCAATAGCTCGACTACATTAAGAGTGCGGATATCAAGAAGTGAATAAGAATCGTAGACATGCTCGGATCTTAAGAGTAGAGTCACCCCAAGGCTCGTATCGTATCATATCATACTTACATCTAAGACATGCCAAAAGAAAGAAAGGATAAGCTTTACATACCTCGTCCGCTTCCTAAGCTAATCCGAACTTAAGTCTCGGCTTCCCAAGATCTACAACAACGTCATTAGGCACCAAACATTGGCTATAGATACTTAGGGATTCCATCCCAAACTAGCACTTTATCTACGAGAAATTCGAGGGCAGCATTTCCCCATATAAATTCCACAACCCGAGAATTCAACTCGGCCAAATCATCAACAACAATACCAACAATCATATTAGCAACATCAACAATCAATTCAAAACGCATTCTAATGTTAGTAACTCTTTTCTACATAATTCGACAACATTCCATTTACATTCAAGCCAACATCAATGCTCACACATTCAAGTACTAATCCGAAACCATTCAAACAAGACTCAAGAACACTTCAAACAATCCGCACAATATTCAAAACAACCCAACCAATATACAATGCCACCCGAAATCTTTCAAACTCCAATAGGAGCAACAACAACACATTTCTTTCTTCCAAATTCATGAACTACACCAACAATCCACACGTTAACAACATCATTCTCCCAAATTCAAGAAACTACATTAGAATCATATTGGCTTCTAAAACAGCCTACAAACGATTATAACTTCAATTTGAACCATCAAACCTTCATTTTCATCATAGAATCTACAACAACAACAACCAAAAATACTAAGTAAATTTAATTCATTCTTTCTACACAAAACAGCCCACTCATGGCCACAACACCAATACACCTAATTTCATGAATTTCATCCATTTCTACACCCAACAACACGCACAACCATCCCTAACACATGAAAGAGGAGATTAAACCTTACCTTTTTCACTTAGTTCTTCAACTTGGCTAGGGTTGTGCCTTGCAAGAATGAATGGTTTGCTTGCTCCAACAACTACTCCACGTTGTTATACACCTTCTAGGGAGTTGAAATGCTTGAAGAAAATAATTTTTTGATCACTATTCATGGTCTTCAATTTTTGCTTGCCATGGCCGAAAGTCTCCAAGTTTTTTTTTCTCCATGCTTCTCCAAGTTTCTAGAGTTGTAAATGATGAATAATTATCTTGCTAGTCATCAATTATGTACATATATGATTCACACATGTGGACACATGGCCCACTCCCTCCACACGGCCACTTAGGCCCTTTCATGAAATATTATTTTCACTTCTAGCCCCTAATTTTCCTTAATATTTCCATCCAATAAAATTTACAAGCAACTTGTGCATTAAACAAAATCGAAAAATAGCCTTTTCCTTGACTTATCGCAATTAGCTTAACATATTCCAATGTACAAAATACGAGATATAACATCCTTCTCCCCTTTAGAACATTCGTCCTCGAATGTTAAACTAGTCTCATAAGGTCTTATAAGGATCTCAGGGGGTTTCTTTTATTACTATAACATGCAGTCTCATCTCCCAACCATATTTCTTCTTCATCTTCTCTTCAGCTTTCCAAGTCATCTTCTCCCTGTTATCGCTCCGCCACAATACCTTAACAGAAGCCACGTCCTTAGTACACAACCTTCTTACCTTACGAACAATGTAATAAGGCCCCATATATCTCGGGCTAAGCTTGCTAAGCTTTTCCTTCTTGTCGAATCTCATTGCGTTTTTCATGGGTGATATCTTCAAGAATACCCACTCGCCAATCTGGAATTCTCAGTGTCGACGCCGACTGTTGTCATATGATTTTTGTCATCTCTGAGCTGCTAATAGCCGTTCCCTGCTTTAATTATCATCAACTGGCATCATCCTAAAGGAATTTGACACATAAATTCACCCTTTTTTAGTAGCCAGCTAGTTCTGATCATCTCGCTTAAATCGTCTTGTAATCCCCCTTTACTCAACTTGTAACATTCTAGTCACATTATCTCGTGTCGTCTCTTTATCTTTAATGCAAACACTTCTATTGTCCCTTTGTTCAGATCCTGCTCTCAACTCTCCTGTCGCACATGATGTTGCAATCTTTACGCGAATATACGAAGGTGCTCAAATTAGCCCAAGAACTACCCTAGCGTGGCTCCATTAATTCTTATGTTTTACCTGTCTTCGCTTCTCTTATCTTACAACCGGTATCGGGATAGGTCTTTGGTTCAACCATAGCCATGTCCTGTTTGTCCTCAGTACTAATTCTATCTCGGTAATTTAGCTTAAACCATCTTTACACCTTTCCTTAATGCACCCAGAATATTATCACCGTATTGTTATTACTGAATCCAAACTTTTCTCATTAAGTATGCGCTTGGTCTCATCCCTAGCATATAAATGTTCATGGGTAACATAACTACCCTTGTACGACCTGTATAAAGTATATTCAATCTTAGTCACGATCTTTCCTCCTCCTGGTTCATGCTACTTCACATATTCCCTCCGTACTCACATCCGCTTATAGCCTATCTTGTCATACTCCTTTCCCTTACTTTTCTCACTTCCTACTATAGGAGGTTTTCTGCCTTTCTCCCTTGCTACTTATAGGTCGCAGTATCATTAGCGATCAACTCTATTGCCCACATCTTAACCTTTAATCCAGCATAACGATGTTGTTGTCTTTCACAATGTCTCTGTAGGTTACTCGTTGCCATTCTCTTGTCGTATTCTCTCTTTTTTATGAGCACCTACTTTCCAATGCCATATCATTCACGGCCTTTACAAATGATTCTCGGACTATCTCGATTACCATCCTAAACTTCTATCTCTTTATTCTTGGCTTTTAGATCTTACTAACTTGTCTCGGCAAGAATCTTACACCTTGTAGCCCAAGCACCCGTATCAAATATGCTGTAGTATCTATTATCTCCATCTTACACTTACATCTCTCGCACTCTTCCCCCCCTTAAGGGTGCACTTATACTATTATCAGGATTATACTTTGCCCTATGTCCGTATTTCCAATCTCAATTAGGCGGCATTTTTATTCCGACATTTTGATCCCCTTGCCTTCCACCTACTCACTTTCGTCCTTTTCCAAATATCATTGTATTAGAACTTTCCAAGCTTAACCTGTAGTGAAAACAGCATCAGCTTGCCTTGTAAAATTTGTGCCCTTTATTTCCTTTTCACTTGAACTTCGTTACCCCGTCCGATTAATGCCTTCCATGTATCGCAACGTTGGTTGCCAGAATACACATATCCGCTGATATAGCCATATACGGGATATCTTGTGCATACCTATGTACATATATAATTTCTACTATCTTGCTTACAAAATATTTCCAAACATTTATTCAACTTACCCAAAATTCCGAGAGTTTGTGATACACCTTCTTTCTCTTGGTCCGGTTCATTTTGCCTCGTCCTACGTGACCTCTTGGTGTTCGCTTACTCGTATGTGTCTCAAATTTCCCTTAGCTACTCTAGCTTCCGGTTTGGCTCTCTGCTGTCGACTTTATAAGGCTTTTAGTACACTTCCCGGGGGAGTCACCCATCTAAAAAATTCCTCTCGCTAAAGACGCTTAACCTTGGAACTACGATGAAATACGATGCTTTAATACTAGTATGATAGCGTCCACCTCACCGCATGACCTTCATCACATAATCTGGAGTAAGTTGAAGTCTTAACAGATTTTGAAACGTCTCGTAACACATCTCTCTCCGAATTAGAAAGGGTTTTTTACTCTTCTGACTCCACAATTACTATTTTAGCCCTTTTTCAATCCTCAATATTCACTTTTCACCTATGAACATGACTACTTTCCGTCCTAGACTTCCAGATTCCCAAAGGTGATAAACACACCTTGATCGCCGCTACTTATAAATACTTGGTTATCGGCCTTTGGATTTCTGCTCTCATTTTACCTCGTTCCTCATCCTTTCTATAACGGGTCCTTCATAGTCCGTCACTTATAGTACTCGTATCCTTGGCTACGCACGTCATGGTCTATTACTACCTTGTTATCTCGTTCTCTTCTTATTTTCTTCTTTCAATTACCCTTTCTTTTCTTACACTCGCATCATTTCCGTTATTATATAACCCTTATTCCAAACTTTTCCTACGAACTTGATAAGCCTTCCTTATTCGTTCTATAGCTCGCTTTTCTGTTTCACACTTGCCTTTATATTCTAGCTACATAGATCACATCATAGCCTTGGCCACTTTCTCACTAGGCTTTACTTATTTTCATAACAATCCTCATTATATTCACATTGTATCTTATTCGTAATCAATCCTATAATGTAACACTTCTTAACCCTTTACCCTTTCTGATCAATTTTATCCTTAATATCTCGCAAGCTGTCTTATCCATACATTCATATTCATCATAATTCTTTTTTCCTCTGTACTCTTGTCTTAATCATACTATTACTTCTTTTAACTATAAGCTCGTCATAATTCATCCCTGCTTATCAATTCAGTCGGTACCTTAAATAACACTCCATCAAGATTTACCCGTACCTTTTTTCCTGAATCATCTCTTAGGGTTACAAGCCCTCTCCAAATTCTTTTTACCATATTGATATCGACCTTCTAATTATTATTATCCCCAATTCAGCAATTAACTTCTTTCTCGATGTCGGCCGTACTCGTAGCTTAGTCAAATCTTATCATTACTGTTGGCACGACCTTTCAAGACATATTACAAACCTATATCTCATTCTCTCTTTATTTCTAGGAAAATTTTGGCAGAGTTTCCTCTGTAATTGTTACTATCCCAAAACCTGCACGCAGGAAATACCAACAATGCCTCACAGGGCCAAAATATCTATATATATATATATCATATCCTATCACAGCCACACAGGGCTCCCAATATCAACAACAGTACGAAAATAATGAACATACCTCGTATGCCTAACTCAAACTGCACCTGTTACACATTCTTGTTTACTTTCCCTTTTAATCTTCAACTTGTATTTCAATCGTACTTCAATATCCTACCCGACATATATCTTTCATACCTTTGCTTACCTGCGTGCTTTGTAACATCTAATATCGCTAGTCACTTTCTTCGTCGATGCCATTCTTCTCCGTCGAAATCAAAGGTTAGTATAAGGAATCTCACTCCCTATGACTTGGCTCTACACGATCTCAGATGTGAAAGAAGAGTAACCACCCTAGATGCCCCGTAGCCTCCTTGTTTATAAATGTGGCACGCTTCATACCATAAACAGGACTCTACTGGACACGACTTTGCAGACAACCCCTAGGACGAACTGCTCTGATACCAATTTGTCACACCCCAACTTTCGATAGGGCATGATGGGCACCCGACCCTAACTTAGGGCCGAGCGAACCCGCAGATTCTCGTGATACTCATAATCATACTGGGCCCTTAAATCATGAAGTGAGTGTATAATGAAAGCTTTTCAAAGAACAACATGCTTTTCGTCTTTCTCAAATCAAGTAAAATCTGTAATCGTATGAAATCTGTAATATAATGCATAATGATACATCGGCTCACAGAGCCGCTTACAAGACTGACATGTTCTATACATGACTCTGTCTGCAAAGTCTCTAACATAACTCGAGATACCATAACATAGATACTCTGACTCGGCAGCACTCCGGAAGGAAATGGAGCTCGCCATCCGGTCGGAACATCTCTCGCTAATATCCTACTGCCTAAATACGTATATACCTGCGTGGTACGAAACGCGACCCCGAAAGCGGGGTCGATGCGGAGTATGTGCGAGCATGTAAAGCATGAAATACGATGTGATCATCCGAAATAAGGAGTATAGAAATCGGCACAATAACCGAAAAATCATAAGGCTTGCCTTTGGATCATAAATCATGCATGTCAATATCATATCCAATTCATTATGGAACCGTTATATCCCGTATTTTCGTACATTGGAACAATCCGGATTAATTATGATAAGTTAAGGACAAAACTATTTCGGGATACAAAGTCGGGATTTTTGACCTTCGATTTTATTTTGAGACATAAGTTGTTCATGAATTTGTTGGTATGGAATAATTAGGAGAATTTGACACCAAAAGTGATAAAATTGGAAGTTGAAAAAGTCATCCATTTTCCATGGTTGGCCGTGTGAGTGGGATAAGGCCCCCACACAATTTTGTGTCAACTTTTAATTGGGACAACACATGGTGTGGGCCAAAGGACACTAGCACAAGTCTTGCCTTAGTTAAAAGATGACCACTACTTCATTTGCTTCATTTTAACACTTAGAAAAAAAGAGAACAAGAAGTTGAAGCTTGAGGGCTCTTACTAGAAACCAAGAAAACCAACTTCCAATTAAGCCCTTCCAAAATTATTTTGTTGATGTAGACCCACTATTTTGAGGTCCCTAAGTAGCGTGGAAGCGTCGTTGGAGCGATCAACCCATTAGTTTTCATCCTTGGAAACCTTAGGCTATTGTGAAGTTGAAAGAAGAAAGGTAAGATTTGATCTTGTTTATGTGTTATGAAGGTTGTATGCATGTTGTAGTATGTTAAAATGGATGAATATCATGAAATATAGTAAGTTGGAATTTAGGTCTTGTGTATGAGGCTTAGCCATGTGGAGGTATGTGTGTTGTGTTATGTGTAAGTGATGAATTAAAGTCTAATTAGCATGTTGATGGTTGTAGCGTGAAGAAATGATTGAGAATCATCCACATATGTATATGTTGTGTGTTGGCCAAATGTATACCATTCATGTAACAAGAAATGAATCAATGTCGCTTAATGTTTTAGTCGTCGTCGTTATGAATTCTATGTTGGAAATGAATGTTGAATGACTCAAACTGATTTTGTAGTTGTTGCGGACTGATTTGGAGACTATTGTGCATTTAATGTAGTTTATATATTGATGATGATAGCATTGTTAGAATGTGAAGTGTGGATACAAATCATGATTTGAAAATGAGGAATGTGTAAAGTGAGGTTCTCGGGTTTGTTTTCTGAATTTCGGGTAATTGGAGCAATTTTGGATTGTTGGAAGTGTTATATGAATTGCTTAGAATGTCTTTAAATATGGTTGGTATGGGTTCGGGTTAATGTTTGAATGTATAAGCGTCGAGGTTGGCTTGAAGGTAAGCCGTTGAATTGAATTTACGAATGTTGTCGAATGATGAAAAAGAGAGTTATTATTGTTGTTTTGCCTTTCGGATTGGTTTGTGATGTTGTTAGGTTGGTTGTTGTTGTTGTTGTTGTTGTTGATTTGGCCGAGTTAAATTCTTGGGGTGGCCTATTTACGGGGGAAATCTTTCCCAAATTTGTAGAATTAAGGGCAAATTTGGAATTAAATGCCTAAAAGTCTTTAGCTAATGTTTGGCATTTTATGACTTGTTTATAGATCGTGGGCAGCCGAGACGTAGGTGGGATCTAGCTTGAGTTTGGATTATATTGAGAGCGTTTGAGGTATGTAAAGTAACCTTCTCTTGGCATGCCTTAGTTAAAATAGGCTATGACACGAACTTCGAGGAAACTCTATTCCCGCAATCCGAGCATGTCTATGATACGCATTTGTTTCTTGATATTCATATGTTGATGTGATGAAATATTGATCCTTATGTCCTTGGAACTACTAGTTTACCAAAGTTGCATGAAAGTTTGATTTCTAAAAGGAATTTATTCTTTAACGATTCGAAAACTACAAAACGCCCATAACTTTCACGTAAAAGCTCGGATTGCTTTGAAATTTTCGTAGAAGCTTGTATGATCTAGGATGAGTATGTTTTCCATAGGCGGGGGCTCGGTCTACACCGTCCGTGGGTCCCGCGATGCCCTTTTATGTAATTTCGATAACTTTTGGAAGAATATGTTGTAATTATTATTCCGATTTCAAATATGAAGGTGTTACTTATCTTTTGGATTTATGACAATGATTTTATGCATATGATTACTCACGACTCCGCTCGTGTATTCTGTTATATCCTTCGCCGAGTCCCGGGTCGGTTCTGTTGTCGTGCGCATTATGATATACTCCGGTGTTATGCTGCGTTTATGGTTCACCGAGTTCCTCGCTCGAGGGCCGGGTTCCACTTATATTTGGCGTTATGCTGTGTTTGGCGTTATGTTGTGTTGTGATATGTGACGGGGATTCGGAGATTTGAAACTTTCTGGTGTTATGCTGTGTTATGGCGCCATCGACAGGCGGGCGACCATATTTCCCGTGCCCTATGCATGATTCGTATTTTTAAAGTAACATTTTGATATTTTTGAAATGCATTTACTTTCTGTACCTCTATTTCGATCATGACTCAGATTTGTATACTACATTTTCTGCTTTGCATACTCAGTACATATTTCGTACTGACCCCTTTCTTCGGGGGCTGCGTTTCATGCCGCGGTACGGACTCACGTTTGGTGATCCACCAGTTTAGGACACCCTCTTCTGCTATTTGGAGTGCTCCTCTCATTCCGGAGCTTATATTTTGGTATATATATTCGTTCGTGCATTTGTATACATTTGTTCAGGGGTACGGCGGGGCCCTGTCCCGTCATATGATTCCGTTTGTCTGTTTAGAGGTCTGTGGACATGTATGTGGGTCAGGCCTATTCTGTACGGATTGTGTTTGTATATATTATGTTTAGGCGATCCTATTCGCCGCGTGCGACCTCGTCGGCTTGCATTTGTGTATGTTCCATTGTGTGGCACTTTGTGGGTATTTTGCGCCATTTGATAGCCTTGTCGGCTTTTGATATATATTCGGTTGTGTTTGAAATTTGTTGAGACTGGATGTGTTTGATATAATCAGACGAGTGTTTGATATTCGTACATATATAAGCCATCCGTGTGTGGCCTTCGTTTGTGAGTGTTTTGGGTGCCCAGATCGGGCACTAGTCACGGCCTACAGGGTTGGGTCGTGACAGGAACTTAGAAGCATAAGTGAATAATCATCTTGTACATATGCATATATAACGTGTCCCGACCCTCCAGTGAGGGACTCGGTAAATAAGATCATCATATACATGTCATCATATCATCATGTCATCATATATATATACCGTACCCGGCTCTCTAGTGAGGGACTCGGTGAAGTAGTCATATATATACCGTACCCAGCCCTCTAGTGAGGGACTCGGTGAATAAGATCATATATATATCCGTACCCGGCCCTCTAGTGAGGGACTCGGTGAATGAGATCATGTCTCCATCATGTATATCATACTCGGCCCATCCGTGGCTGGCGCCATCATCATATCATCATACAAATATACTCGTACCCGGCCCCCAGTGAGGACTCGGTGAACAATGCAAAGGAACTCGTGCACGAATACATACCCGGCCCGGGACTCGGTGAAAGATATAATTACAGCTAGCACGAGCAGAGTAGTGAGAAACCATATGCATATAAATCATCATTTCAGACTCGATAGATAAGTAGACAAATCGACGCTCGAGTATCCGAACAATAGTCACACTTAGGACTCTTGGAACATCGTTACGAAATATGTCACATAACGTCTCAGGGATCATAAACATGTATCAAGTCAATTCGAGCCCGCCTATGAAAGTTACGGGCAATATTCATTATAGAATTCTTTACGAACATATCATAGCAATTCGAGACCATATATGAAAGTTAGGGACATTATACGTTATCGAACACTTTAGGAATAAGAACTCTTTAAGCAACATTCATTATCCAGACATACAAAAGACTCGAGGGCAATAGCTCGACTACATTAAGAGTGCGGATATCAAGAAGTGAATAAGAATCGTAGACATGCTCGGATCTTAAGAGTAGAGTCACCCCAAGGCTCGTATCGTGTCATATCATACTTACATCTAAGACATGCCAAAAGAAAGAAAGGATAAGCTTTACATACCTCGTCCGCTTCCTAAGCTAATCCGAACTTAAGTATCGGCTTCCCAAGATCTACAACAACGTCATTAGGCACCAAACATTAGCTATAGATACTTAGGGATTCCATCCCAAACTAGCACTTTATCTACAGAAATTCGGGCAGCATTTCCCCTATAAATTCAACAACCCCGAGAATTCAACTCGGCGCCAAATCATCAACAACAATACCAACAATCATATTAGCAACATCAACAATCAATTCAAAACGCATTCTAACGTTAGTAACTCTTTTCTACATAATTCGACAACATTCCATTTACATTCAATCCAACTACATACATTCAAGCCAACATCAATGCTCACACATTCAAGTACTAATCCGAAACCATTCAAACAAGACTCAAGAATACTTCAAACAATCCGTACAATATTCAAAACAACCCAACCAATATACAATGCCACCCGAAATCTTCCAAACTCCAATAGGAGCAACAACAACACATTTCTTTCTTCCAAATTCATGAACTACACCAACAGTCCACATGTTAACAACATCATTCTCCCAAATTCAAGAAACTACATTAGAATCATGTTGGCTTCTAAAACAGCCCACAAACGATTATAACTTCAATTTGAACCATCAAACCTTCATTTTCATAATAGAATCTACAACAACAACAACCAAAAATACTAAGTAAATTTAATTCATTCCTTCTACACAAAACAGCCCACTCACGGCCACAACACCAATACACCTAATTTCATGAATTTCATCCATTTCTACACCCAACAACACGCACAACCATCCCCAACACATGAAAAGAGAGATTAAACCTTACCTTTTTCACTTAGTTCTTCAACTTGGCTAGGGTTGTGCCTTGCAAGAATGAATGCTTTGCTTGCTCCAACAACTACTCCACGTTGTTATACACCTTCTAGGGAGTTGAAATGCTTGAAGAAAATAATTTTTTGATCACCATTCATGGTCTTCTATTTTTGCTTGCCATGGCCGAAAGTCTCCAAGTTTTTTTTTCTCCATGCTTCTCCAAGTTTCTAGAGTTGTAAATGATGAGTAATTATCTTGCTAGTCCTCAATTATGTAGATATATGATTCACACATGTGGACACATGGCCCACTCCCTCCACACGACCACTTAGGCCCTTTCATGAAATATTATTTTCACTTCTAGCCCCTAATTTTCCTTAATATTTCCATCTAATAAAATTTACAAGCAACTTGTGCATTAAACAAAATCGAAAAATAGCCATGTCCTTAACTTATCGTAATTAGCTTAACATATTCCAATGTACAAAATACGAGATATAACATAATTATGCAAGGTATACTAGCTATGGTGTGTTCACAACTTTGGAAGAGGAGAAATGTCATAATGCAGGGAGGAAGAATGAACAGAACTATGGTGAACCATAGTATAAATCTGAATCTGCATAATCTCATCAAGTCTTAGTATGCTTGGCTGCAGCAGGTACCTTACTCATGGCCTCAAATGGTGCAACTCTTGGAAGGATATGGGCTAAAATTACTTTGTAAGGAGGTCATGTGGATGCATCCAGCTATGGGATGGTTTAAGTGCAACACTGATAGGCTATCATGACCTAACTATGGGCCTTGACGGGTACCCGGAGCTATCCTACCGAGCACCACCCATCATACTTATCGTCAGACTCTTCCTGAATATACATTTCTCTCAGCGTGGAACTTGTCATAATATAATCATTATCATTTCCAAAATACATCTACCTTTGGGCACATAAGCCTAAGAGGCTATCAAAAATGATATAACAATATAGACTATAGTAATCATGAGACATCTACTACCCACACATAAGTATCTATGAGTCTCTACAAGAATCTTTTGAGACATAAGGACGGGACAGGACCCCGACGTATCCTAAACATGTACACAAAAGAATATACCAATAGGTTACACCTCCGGAGTAGTGGGGTGCTCCTGTACAACCGCTGAGTAAGCTCCTAACTGTCTGCACCGTCTCCCTGTCTACATGTGGGCATGAGCACAGTGTCCATAAAGAAAAGGACATCAGTACGAACAATGTACTAAGTATGTAAAGCATACATGGTAACATAATAAGGAAATATAGAAGGCATAAGAAGAAAAGATAACTGTAACTGCTTGCCTCTTGAGGCGGAAGCATGCATGCCCACTTTTACCGTTAAAACCAGATTATAAAACATATATACATATATGAGTAAGCTGTCTGAGTCATATGTCATCGCTAGCCCGCGTCCGGGATAGTCATCTCACGCCGCCCACTAGTGGTGCTGCCCGTGCCATATAGACACGGTGTAATCATCCATAAGCCGCCCGCCTTAGCAGTGCGGCCCGACCGTATAGGCGCGGTGTAACCTTAAATATACATAAGCCAATGCATGCATGGGAGCTCAAATAAAAGCTATCAATCTATCAGAGTGACGTAAGGTCGAGAACCTACGATTATCTTATGGAATAATCATGATCATCATGTCTCACCTTGAAGGAACTCAAAACATAAAGTGGGACTAACAACAAGAAGCAACATTCATGAGATCATAAAAATAAGAATATCGAACTCATCATAGCATCATCATTACCATGGAACATATCTCATCTCTATTTCACAAGAAGCTCTTAAAAATCCTTAACTTTCCTCTTTTAGAGTGCAAGAAGATCATGGAAATGTAGAGAAGAAATCACAATATAAGAGTCATGCCTTTGAAATCACAATATAAGAGTCATGCCTTTGAAAGAAGGGAACTAGCCTGTTACACCTCGAAAAAAATTTCGTTGATGCACAGTGGATAGACTAACGAGGGGCACGAAGTATACGATGTTTCAATAAGTAAGAAATATCATTGGATGATCCTAATTGAGATTTCGTCGAAGGCATTCGAGGTAATAGAAGAAAGTTTGCCAAGAAAGGCAAGGCATACGTTATGTATCGGAAAAGATTTATGAGTAACGAATTAATGATGACTTAATGATGTTTTGGAGAAGAGCTATAATGTCCCTTAGATTGTTAATGAGGTGTTAAACAAGTGTTAAGAAGGTTCCATAAGGATTGGAGGTCAAACGAGTCGACGAGAACGAACTTCAAAAAAGCTGGGCATTATACGGCCAAACATACTGGCCGTATGTTCAACTGTATATCCTGCCCAGAATGGCAACTCCACTGGACCAAATATACGGCTAGACATACGGTCCATATAATTTATACGGACCGTATGTTGGTCCGTAGAATTGAGTCGGGGCAGCTTTGAAAATTAATATAAGAGACCCCAAGTTCATTTATTTAATTTCATTTTTCACCTCACACCTCAAGAACACTCTAGAACCCTCTCCACTCTTCATCCACAAGAACTCAAGAGGGATTTGTGATCAACTTCATCAAACCAACAAAATCAAGTGTAAGAAACTCATTAGAGTTCATCCAAGTCAAGAAATTCCATTGGAAAGGAACTAGGGTTCTGGCTCAAGTGAAGTCTTTCCACTCAAGGCTCGTTCCCACACTATCTAAGGTAAATTTTATGATCATTCCATGTTGTTTAAGATATTGAGAGGTTGAAAGACTTAGATTATGAAAGGAGATAGAAAATTGATCATAAAGATGAGAATAATGAGATTTTGAGTAGTAGCTTGGGATGATTCTTGATACATTGTGATTATGATTATGCTATAAATGATATTAAGGACATGAGATAAGCATTATATGTGAGAAAACGTACTAGTATACTACGACCATGATTATGGATGAATTGAAGTGAAATTGTGGAATGTTGGTAATGTAAATGAACGAAGATTATTGGTTATAATGTTGTGAATGTTATTACAGACGTTTGGGAATTGATATATGATATGAGGAAAGTTGTATAAACTAAGGAAATTCTACCCAATTTTCTCTAGCTTTAGTAAGCACGTTCATGTGATCGATTAGCTAATGTTAATGCGAACTCTCTTGAAGGTAACAACGTGAGCGTTGAAGGAGAACAAGCCAGCGATAGAATAGCTAAACGAAGAGGTATGTAAGGCTAGTCCTTTCTTTCTAAGGCATGACTCCATGGTATGAATTCTCCTATATTTCCATGACTTTCCTACATATCGGAAATTATGAGTCTATGGTTAAAAAGAGCATTTCATAAGATAAAGAAAAGAGATATGATGTGAATACGATATGATGTTTCTACAACCTAATGACCCTATTTACGATCCCTTGAGGTTACTCGTTGTGTTACAATCACCTTAAAATGTTAGTTCCTTCAAGGTGAGATATGATGAATATGATAACTCCATAATGTAATTTGGGGTTCTCGACCTTATGTCACCCCGATATTGTTATAGATTGTCTATGAGCTCTAATGCATGTCCTATGACCAATGTTCTGAAAAATTACGAGTCTATGTTTATAGGGGGTTTCATATGAGATAAAGGTAAGAGATATGCCATAGATACGATAATGGTAATGAAGAGCCTAAGTTTAGAGACTATAAAGCCTATCATACGATATTTCTATGAAGTTCATGCTACGAATATGATATGATTTTCATAGATTGTCTTTACATTCAAATGCATGCTCTATGAAAAGTTATGATAAACTTATGAGATGTATGTGATGATAAAAGATTTCCGTAGCGATGGCAATGATGATGATAAGATATACCGAGCCTTGTTATGGGCGGGTACGGAGGACATGTATGTGACACTGTCGAGCCACTACGTGGCTGAATACGAATAATGTTTAATGTGTATGAGCAGATACGATACTATGATATGTATATGTATGTGCATTCCGCGACCCTTAAGAAAAGGTAAGGTAAGCATGACAAATATCTCAAAAAGGTATTTGATCTTTTATTTTATCTTTGCCCTTCACGTTTACTTATGTTACTACTCATACTTTACATACTCGTACATATTTCGTACTGACGTCCTTTTCTTTGGACGCTGTGTTCATGCCCACAGGTAGACAGGGAGGTGACTCAGATTCCTAGGAGTTACTCAACAGGCTTACAGAAGCACTCCATTACTTCGGAGGTGCTATGTTGAATTGTTACTTTGTGTATATATTTGGGCACGACGGGGTCCTTTCCCGTCTTTATGTTAGTACTCCAGTAGAGGCTCGTAGATACGTATATGTGGCTAGTATGGTCTCACGATGTCCTTATTGTATGTACATTATTTTGATAGGCAAAGGGCTTACGTATATAAAGGTAATTATGTTTCGAAGTGAAAAAAATGATTTTTCCTATGAATTGAGTATAAGATTAAAGAATGAACGATTAATGAGTACGATGGTTAATGGTATGAGCGGTGCTCGATGGTTAGCCCCGGGTACTTGTCATGGCCCCTAGTAAGGTCATTACATAGCCTCACATACCTTTATGTCTTCTTAATGACTAAAAGTTCTCCTTCCAAGCTCGCGATTCTACATTCAAGAGGATCCGTACAAAATTAGCTTATTGAGAACATGCTTAAATCTGGACTAAAACGACTAAAAGGCTAACGAAAATTACATTTCCTTTGTTCCTACAACTTTCTCCATATAATCAATAACTCCCAAATATCATTAACAACACCCAAGACATCATAATCAATAAACTCTTCAAGTTAAACATTATTCGATTCTTAAAATGCCCTTCCAATGTCATTCATAACCATAACTATGGCGTACCACCATATTCGTTCACATGTAATGCTTCTTCGACATTCTTAATATCATTCATCACAAGATAATCCTCATGGTACATCAAGAACTATGATTCATGTCAAGTCACTATCCAAGAACACCATTAATTCCACCTTTGAGCGTCATATTCTACTCCTTTCCTTTATTCAAGTTATTCTACAACCAAATACTCTTATTAACATGGATTAAATATGAAACTCACCTTTCATCACATAGGAATGGTCCTCGGATGAAAATACTCCACGTGAGAAAACCCCACGT
Source organism: Lycium ferocissimum (assembly GCF_029784015.1). NCBI lineage: Eukaryota > Viridiplantae > Streptophyta > Magnoliopsida > Solanales > Solanaceae > Lycium > Lycium ferocissimum. The sequence goes on from NC_081344.1 coordinate 45,676,808, forward strand.
GAGAAAACCCCACCTTTAATTCCAAAGGGCTTCTTGGCCTTTAACAACCCTAGAGAGCATCCTTGCACTTGATTTCCTTGGATTAATGATGCTTGATCTTTGATTGGCCTTGGATTTATTTTAGTAGGGTGTATAGAATATTCTAGAGCTCTCAAGAAGTGTGGCGGAAATGAGAAAAATGAAAAATAAGAACTTGGGTCTAATATATATAATTGCAAAAATATGACTCAACATGGTTTTATAAAAGGTTATACGGTCCGTATAATTTTATACGGTCCGTATAAGTGACCGTATAAGTCCAACAGAGACTGGTCCATTCTGAAACTATTATACGGACCATTATATGGACTGTATAAAGTTATACGGACCGTATAAATGGTCGAATAACCCACTTTTCTCCCAAACTTCTTCTCGTCGATTCGTTTGATCTCTAATCCTTATGGAACCTTCTTAGCACTTGTTCAACACTTCATTAACAATCTAAACATCCTTATAACTCATTCACAAGACCTTACTAAATAATCTTTAACTCTATACTTATGAAACCTTTTCCCCAAACGCGACTCATACCTCACTTTCCTTCGATGAACTTTCTTCCTCCGATTCATACAACTTCAAAATCTTATTGCATAAACTTTAAAACTAGCAAATACCCTCCTTAATGTCATAAGAACTCCATGTTCACCTTAAGCTAACGTTAGTCTACGTACGACATAACGATATGAAATTCTGAGGTGTAACATGGGGCTTCTAGGGGAAATCCAAGGATGAGTTCTGCTGCCTTTTGCATAAGAAATGATAGAGGTGAATTAATGTATGCTGTAGCTAGAACACTAAATTAGACTACCAATATGTGTGCAGAGGCTATAGCAATAGGGGATGATATTGAATATTGTGTGGCACTTCAGTTCTTGCCTGTGATTATTCAAACTGATTCCTTGGCTTTGTTAAACATCATAAGGCAGATATGGAGTATCCCTTAAAACATCAGAATGGAGATAAGGAGAATACAGTGTTGGAGTAATAAGGGGCAAGTGCAGTTTGCTCATATCCTTAGGGAAGGCAATGCACTTGTTGACTGTTTAGCTAACTGTGTGCTTAATTTTGCAGGTACTCTACATGTTAAGAACTTTCAGGATTTACCATCTGATGCCAGAAAAATATTAAACATGGATAGGGCTTTGCTACCTAGCTTCAGATACAAAGTATACAAGTGCAGGGAACCAGATTGAAGTGCTTCTATAGAGTTTGCTCATCAACGGAAAGCAATAGCTTGATATGCGATCGCGGATCCAGCTTTGCGGCAATACAAAGAAGTTCTTTATGAGTTCACCAAGTGTAGTGAATAGGATACTCTTTTATTGATTATAATGGAGGTCAGCTTCAAGATGTGCTTATTACTATCAAGGATACTAGTTTAACTTAAAAAGCAGAAATTCGGCAACATGGAAAAGGCAGTAATTTTCCAGATTGATCTCTTGATTTTTATAGCACCTGGTGAGAGCTTTGAGGTGGCTTATAATGTTAACATCATACAATAGGACAATCTTAGCATATTCAAGATACTGCAGGAAGGAAGCAGTTCTAATATGATGTTTACTTCTGTTCATTTTGTTTCTTTATTTTCTTTTATTTCCTTTTGATTTCTTGTTGTACATATTTGACCTTCTTTTGCAATAAACTATCCCAAGCATGGCTATGTGGTTTTGATAAAAAAAAAAAAAAAGATAGTGTTTTCATGTATTTAGACTTATGTATTACTCTTAGACATCATTTAGATAGGCGTTCTTGTACTGTGACTTCAGTTCTCGGGGAATGTATTATTCCTTAGTATTTTTTGCATTTTTCAGTATTTATATTATGACTTAGACTTATTAATGATGGTTCTGGTGATTTATGTTTATTCGTATTTGATTAAGAAATTGGAATAAGGGGATGGTACGCCCACTAGGGGGTTAGTATGGGTGCCATCACGACTGTGATTTGGTGTCACGCCTCGAACCATGGCCTGGGCATAACACGACACTCGGTGCCTGACTGCATGTGACCGAGCGAACCACATGGCTTGATGAATCATCATGAGGCATACATGAGCGAAAATATAATGTGAAGTGCATGATGAGGTTTTATAAAACATAGGAAGTCATAATATTAAACATAAGTATTTGGTTAAGTCATGAATGCGGACAATATCATAAACGAGCCAAACCGGCTAACCAACTCCTAAGTCTAACATGACACTTGTCTTGTCTATGAAACCTCTAGCATAGCCCGAAACACGTAACATACTTGACAAGGCCCCCACAGCATACCTTTAGATGCAAAACAAAATAAAGAAAGACAATGTATAAACCCCGAAGAGATGGGGCTTACCAATAAGCTGTTACGTGCAGATCCTAATGAGCAGAGACGTCGTCCGGTAAATTTGTACCTGCATCGTGAAATGCAGGCCCTCGGGCAATAAAAGGGGACATCAGCACATTGAATGCCTTTGGTATGTAAAACAACTGAATGAAATAAACGTGGCACATGAAAGTAACATCATAAGGGCGAAAACTCAAACTGAAACCTGGTAATGAACATGAATGCATATATAACATGAGTAAAAGCATTTTAAGTTGGGGGAGCATTAATATAATCGACATGAAACCACCACATTAACACGTGGCGTCCGTGGCGTCTGTTCTCTGCCCAACCAGCTAAGCCATCCTATACCTTGTCGAGGTACAAGACATGAGCATGACATGAATGGATCAAAATCCCTCAATGGGGAAAACATGAAGGAATCGTCCTAACTGGGCAGAGCGATCCTTATCCTATGGTGGCAAACATAGTTTCAGGTTGTCTGAGCCTTCTCGGTAATCTGTGCAACTCCCAAAAACATGAACATGATATAATTGGCTAAGAAGCCCATGATTTTCGTGAAATAACTTGTAAAAAACTTATAATCACGATTTCACGAAATAACTTGTAAACATGGTTTCATGAAATAACTTGTATTTAGCATGTATATATCTTGAATCATGGCATGAAGATAATTATATAATACAATTGCAAGAAAACTTGTAGACATGTAAGATATTTCATGAAATAAGCATTTTTATTTAAAAGCATGCATGCAAGAATCCATGGAATACGAGATATGGGTTTTCATGGATTACGGGCCGATTCTCAATAATCAAAATGAAATACTAAGAACACAACAACGAGATTATATCACAAAGCTTAATATAATATAGTACATGGACCTAGGGTTATCATGAACATGGCTAGAACCCTAATTATTGGAGAACTTGCGTGTAATCATGGAAGAAGGGTGTGGGGAAGAACAATGATGTTCCCACACATAGATAGAAACCCTACACACCTTATTCGCTCCAAAACTTGAAGAAAAGTCTGAATATTTGAAGAAGAATTCCAAAAGCTTTGAATTTGACATCTCGAGAAGAGTTTCACTCGATTTTCGTAGCTACCTTGCTCGTGGCTCAAAGGCATCGCTCTGGACCTCTAAATCCAATCTTCACCGTTCATATGTTAAACTTATGTGTTATGAACACTCAGTTAAATTTGGGCTTGATCCAACGGTTAGATTATCGGGAACACTAAATTAATATGGTTGGTCAGAATGAAACTCAATCAGAAAAATACAAGAGTTTTCTCCAACTTTCTTACAACTCTTGATTTTTATAGGGTAACGGGATGGATGGATTTATTCTAGTCTTTATAAATCATAAATCTTGTAGAATATAAAGGTTCTTGGTTAAAATATTTACCTTGGAGGAAACCATAGGAAACTAGATTGCCAAACCAAATTCTTGAAGGTTTCTTGATTTTTCTTGATTGCAAGAATGACTTCCTTGAAAGATTGAAGTGCCTAGGTTCTTTAGGGATGGAGGTAGAGAGAAAAAAATAGTCTCTTAGGGTTTATAATATAGTGTTATGAACGTTTTTGTTTCATAAAATAATAAAATAGAGAGTCCTAGTTCGAGTAGAAAAAGGCCAAAAAACGTAACCCAAAATCTAAAAATTCTGCTCTAACCAGCATTAGTAAAATAGGCATAACTCTTAGCCCAGAGCTCTGTTTGAGGTCCACAAGATACCGTTGGAATGCTATTCCAAAGGGATACAACTTTCATGTTGTACGTTTTCTCAAATTCCTAACGTCACTACCCAAAACCTGGCTATAAGTACAGACTGTCTCAGACTTAGACGAATTTAGAAGGCCTTAAGAACTTCACTTTTGGGTTTGACTTCGAAATTACTGTTTGTCACCCGAATGGATTCACATAGCTAAAATATCATCTTTATACTACTTTCATACATTCACATCTAACTCGGATTTACGAGATGCTACCGATATGGTTTAGTATGAGAGTACGAGGTGTTACAATATCTCCTCCTTGGGATCATTCATCCTCGAATGATGGGTCGTGGTTAAGTTTGGGACTGGACATGGCTTGAATACATGAATATGAAGGAACATAACATGAAACATGGGACATAAAATGACGTGATTACATAGAATTATGAATACTGAAGAATGAAACATGAGCGCTGGATACATGACGTGAGCGTGAAACATGAGACATGACATGACATGGGGTATGAAAAGTTACCTTGAGAGTTCTCTGCTTGCTCTTCAAACAAAAATGGGTACTTGGATTTCATACCATCCTCGGCTTCCCATGTAGCTTCCTCAACTTTCTAACTTCTCCATAACACTTTTACTGAGGCCACTTCCTTGGTTTTCTATCACGACCCAGGGTACGAGCCATGACGGGTATCCGGGCCTAACCACCGAACACCGCTCATTCTGTTACTCGTCTGCTCTCATTCATAATATATAGTCATAATCATAGAAAACTATTAACATTTGAAACACATTACTTTTATAAAACATAAGCCCCTTTGGCCATCAAAATAATATATACATATATATATACATATACATAAAGACTGTGAGACCATATTACCCACACTGCGTATCTACGAGCCTCTACTAGAGTACTAGACATATGGATGGGACAGGGCCCCGTCGTGCCCAAAATATATAGATACATATGTACCAAAAGAATAATCGATGGCACCTCCGGAAAAGTGGAGTGCTGTCAATCAGCTAGTGGCTCCTATGAGTCTGGATCTCCTCCCTGTCTACCTGTGGGTAGGAACACAGCATTCAAAGAAAACGGACGTCAGTACGAACATTGTACTGAGTATGTAAGGCAGGAATGGAATAAACATAATAAGGAGATCATAAGTCATGAGATGAGGATACCACCTGTGTACTCTTTTAGGTATAGATACATGTCATATACATTCATCATACATAAGCATATCATGTGCATTATCGTAGCGTGTGCCTTATCATATCACATATACATCATCACACCATACATGCATCGTCGTATCAATCATACATCATCATGTCGTTATCCCGCGTCCGGGTAACCATCATATGCCCCCCACTAGTGGTGTCATGCTCGGCCCTCTAGGCTCGGTGTAAACATAGCAGCCCACCTTAGCGGTGACATGCCAGGCCATTTAGGCACGGTGGAATCGTATGCAGCCCGCCTTAGCGGTGACATGCCCGGCCATCTAGGCACGGTGGAATCGTATTATCGTACATATCATGCATTCGTCATCACACATATCATAGACTCATCACTATCATTCATTTCATGGACATATCATGGCTCTATCATAATCTAATATCATTATACACATATCATCAAATTACACATTAGAACTTGCAAGCAACTATAGCCGTGTCGGGGTGACATAAGGTCGTGGACCCCTGATTTCATTATGGAGCATTCATACGCATTCTGCCTCACCTTGAAGGGACAAGCATAAGGTGAGCGTATACAATGATCAACATCAATAGATTATAAATAGCATCACTAGCTTTATAGGAACATTATGTGATGGCTCTAGAGTATTTAGACTTTGGCTTATCATTCTCGTTATCGTACTCATAGCCTATCTCTTATCTCATATGACTATTCATGAACATAGACTCTTAGTCTTTCGGAACATAAGAAATCCATGAAGGAGGAAGAAAAACCATACATAGGATTCATTCCTTAGGAAGAAAGGTTGAGCCTTACATACCTTCGTCGTTTAGTAATTCTACCGCTTGCTCGTTCTCCTCTAATGCACTCGTTTACACCTTCAAGGGAATTCGTGTCGACATTAGCTAAACAATCATAAGAACATACTTACTAAAGCCAGAGAAAATTGGGCAGCATTTCCTTTATTTATACTACTTTCCGCCATGTTCCATATCAACTCCCAACATTCATAACAACAATCACCATATCACTAACAACAATCGTCATTCATTTACATTATTCGCATTTCGCAATTTCACTCCAATTCTCCATAATCGTGACCAAAGTCCATTATCTTATTCTTTCACATATAATACTCATTCCATGTTCTAAATATCATTTATAACTTATTTATAATCTCAACATATCCATTTTCATGATCCATTTCAATTACTACTCAACATTGACACTATTCACCCATTCATGACCCATTTTCTATACTCTTCTACAATCCATGTGTTTCAACTTACTAATACTTCAAATAACATGGAAAGATCATGAAACTCACCTTAGATGATGGAGAAACAAGCCTTGAATGATAATACACCTTTTTCACCAAAACCCTATTTCACCTTTCTTGAGATTTCTTGAATTGAATAACTTTAGTGGGGTTTTATGCACTTGATTCACTTCAATTCTTGTTATTGAACTTTGATTTTCTTGGTTTTCTTGTGGATGAAATATGTGGAAGGTTCGAGAGGTCTTGAGATATGGAAGAAGTTGGTGGAAATGAAATAAATGAAGTGGGCATCACATTTAAAGACTTAGAACATTTCAGTCGTCGGGAGTTCCACGGACTGTTCCACGGTCCGTGGAACCTTGTGCTGGCCGTGGAACTGGTCGTGGTTCATGACCAGCCAGCCATCTTCTCTGCTGGTAGTTCCACGGACACATCCACGGTCCGTGGATCGTGATGCTATCCGTGGAACATGGTCGTGGAACTCACTGTTCCACCGGAGTTGTTCCCGTCGTTTCGTTTGATCTCCAATCCTTATGGAACCTTCTTAACACTTGTTGATCACTTCATTAGCAATCTAAGGGACATTATAACTCTTCTCCAAAACATCCTTAAGGCATCATTAACTCAATACTCATAATTTTGCCCGACACACTCAACTTATAACTCGCTTTCCTTAACAACTTTCTTTCCTTAACTCGAATGTCTTTGGAAATTTTAATTAGGACCATTTAAGACTATTTCTTACTTGTCCAAGCCTCGTATACGTCATGTCCTTCGTGAGTCTATTCACTGTACGCTAAGGGAAAATTTTCGAGGTGTAACATTTTCAACTTGCGAATGTCACGACCCAACCTGAGGGCCGCGACGAGCACCCGGTGCTAGCCCACCCGGGCACCCCTTAACACACTTTACATCACATTCTAGGTGAGCCACATAATTATATCATACTTTTCATTCATCACCATTCTAATCTCATCGGGCAACAACATATCTATGTCATCAGTAACATCTATGCCCATATAAATATACATGCGCCGACAAGGCGATCAAAACAACATCCCAAAATATAGGCCAGCAAGGACGAACATGTCACGACCCAACCCCGTGGGCCGCGACCGGTGTCCTAACTGGACACCCATACTACCTACCTGACAGATCTGGCATACCAAACAGCTAATTCCGTTTAGACATATGTAAATTCATACAGATATAAAATACATCGCACGAAAACATATATATATATATATGTACACATTTAAACCTGTACATAAGCCGTTAGGGCTAACGTAATAAGCAGAATTACTCATTTCGCAGACTCGTACTTACTTATTAGAACAGCGACAACCCACAACCCACAAACATGTCTACAGGCCTCTAACATACGAACGAAGAATCGAGAAGACGGGATTGGCCCCGCCGTACCCCAAATGACCATATGTACAAA
>NC_081344.1:45684921-45692107 GCF_029784015.1 Lycium ferocissimum
CAAAGATCATAACTATACAACTAACACATTAAACAACATAATTCGTCGCCATTTCTCTTTACCATGGCTCACGGCCAACCTCCCATTTTTCCAATTCAATCAAATTCATTCTACTTTCATTTCCAATATAGATTACACCATAAACACACTAGATTACAACATAAAATTCAACACATCTCATTTGAACCAACACACACACACACGGCCCTATACATGCATGAACACTCATCATGCAAACTTCCATATTTTCATAGTTTCTTCTCATTTCTACATATTACAACATTAACCAACCATCATAACCTAAGGAAATGCATTAATTCTTACCTTTTCAATAAACTCTTCTTGCCAAAGGAAGCACTTTCTTGCCAAGATGCTTATATCACTTTGTAGAAAACCTTGAGCTTAACAAGAATCCAAGAAAATTACAACTCTTGAATCAAAGTTGAAGGCTTGAGAATTTTTCTTTTTTTTTTTCCTCTTGTTCTTGGTTCGGCCGAAGGCCTCTTTGGCTTAAGCTCTCAATTTTTTTGTTTCATGAATTTTCTAGACAAGTCTTGCATATATAAGATAATTGAGGCACATGACCAACACATGCCCATTTAATGGATTTGGGCCAAACATGGCCGGTTGGCCTCCCTTGTTTGGGCCTTGCTTCCTATTTTTTTTTTGAGCCCAAATCTTCGTAGAATCACATTTTGCAATTTCGAAATAAATTTCCAAAATTCCAATTTTGCCCTTAGGCCTTCTCCAATATTCTAGCATCCATACATCCATAACCAACATACACATACTAAGAGAAATCCAAACTTGACCTCATTCCTTGCAAGTCAAGGTTACTTCCAAATTTTCGGATACGCAAAAATGCCGGATGTAACAGGATTGGTATAAATCGACTGACCCACACTAAACTGAGAGTAAGAACTTGATGGCTTGAAATTTTGCTTCTTATCATTACAGAACTTGGTGACTGAGGCACTTGCTATGGATGGAGCATGTCCTGCTGACCTGTTCTTAAATAACTTTTTGTTCCCATTACTGCTGAATTGTCCGGTAGACTTGAACCTCTTGTTCAACGCTTTGTCTTTCTCTTTCTGCAAGGCTTCCTCCTCCCTTAGCCTTGTCTCGTTCCCTTGTACGAAAGCAACCATCTTGGAGATAGTCACCCCCCTATTACACGTAGAATATTGGCCCCATCATACAAATGGGAATCAAGACCTCCAACGAACCTTCTCACCTTTGCTCTCATGTCTGATACCATATGTAGAGCATGCTTAGCCAGACTAACAAACTTCAAATAGTAATCCTGAACTGACCTGCCATTTTGCTTAAGCTTCAGGAATTATTCTGCCTTAGCCTCCCTGACTTCTATTGGCATGAAGTGGTCCAGGAATGCGTTTGTAAATTCATTCCATGTACCATCTGGTGCATCCTCACCTCGAGATAATTTCCAAGATTCATACCAAGAGTTAGCAATGCTCTACAGCTGATGAGCTCCAAAAGTTGCTACTTCAATTTCTGTAACTGACAAAATTCTAAAAATTTTCTGAAGAGCATCAATGTAGTCCTGAGGGTCTTCATCCTTCTTTGTCCCTGTGAAGACTGGGGGATTCATTCAGAGAAAATTCTTAGTCTTAGAAGACTCTCAATTATTTCCTGAACTTGACCCAGATTCCTGACGTTAGGCCTAAGCTACTACCAGTTGTGTGAGCATGTGGATAGCACTTCTAACATCCCCATCTGAATCACTAGGAGGTGTGACTGTAGGAGCCGTTGGGGCCGTGCGAGTCGAACGGTCTCTTCGCGAGTTATACACAGTAGCCCCCTGGCTGGTGGCTGTGGCCTTTCTGGTATATTTCCTTTTAACAGGCATTTTTTGAAAATACGTACATGAACGAATTAGAAAGGCATCCTAAAAAGTACTGCTCTAACTGCACGATCTAGAGTATGAAGGAAGTGAGACAATCCTAAATGTCTTGGTGGTCAACTGTTTATATGTATGGGGCCCTCACACATATAAAAGTGACCCCACTGGACACGGTTTCATAGACTCCCAAAGATACTTGGACCTAGGCTCTGATACCAAGCTTTGTCAAGCCCCGAACCATGGCCTGGGCGTAATACGACACTCGGTGCCGGACTGCATGTGACCGAGCGAACCACATGGCTTGCTGAATCGTCATGAAGCATACCTGAGCGGAAATATAATGTGAAGTGCATTATTAGCTTTTACAAAACATAGTAAGTCATAATATAAAATATAAGTATTTGGTTAAGTCATGAATGGGGACAATATCATAAATGAGCCAAACCGGCTAACCAACTCCGGAAGTCTAACATGAAACTTGTCTTGTCTATGAAACCTCTAACATGAGTCTAAAACACGTAACATACTTTCTCAGACAAGGCCCAGCATACCTTTAGATGCAAAACTAAATAAAGAAAGACAATGTATAAATCCCGAACGAGATGGGGCTCACCAACAAGCTGGTACGTGCAGATCGCAATGAGCAAAGGCGTCGTCCTGGAAATCCGTACCTGTATCGTGAAATACAGGCCCTCGGGCAATAAAACGGGACGTCAACACATTAAATTTACCGGTATGTAAAGCAACTGAATGAAATAAACGTGACACATGAAAGTAACATGATAAGGGCGAAAACTGAAACTGAAACCTGGCAATGAAGATGAATGCATATATAACATGAGCAAAAACATTTTAAGTTGGGAGAGCAATAATATAACCGACATGTAGCCAACACGTTAACACGTGGCGTCTGATCTCTGCCCGACCAGCTAAGCTATCTTATACCTTGCCGAGGAACAAGACATGAACATGACATGAATGGATCCAAATCCGTCAATGTGGAAAACATGAAGGAATCATCCTAACTGAGCGGAGCAATCCTTATCCTACGATGGCAAACGTAGCTTCAGGCTGTCTGAGCCTTCTCGGTAATCTGTGCAACTCCCAAAAACATGAACATGATATAGTTGGCTAAGAAGCCCATGATTTTTCGTGAAATAACTTGCAAACAACTTGTAATCATGGTTTCACGAAATAACTTGTAAACATGGTTTCATGAAATAACTTGTATTTATCATGTATGTGTCTTGAATCATGGCATGAAGATAATTATATAAAACAATTGCATGAAAACTTGTAGACATGTAGGATATTTCATGAAACAAGCATTTTTATTTAAAAGCATGCATGCAAGAACCCATGTAATACGAGATATGGGTTTTCATGGATTACGGACATATTCTCAATAATCAAAATGAAATATCAAGAACACAACAATGACATTATATCACAAAGCTTAATATAATATAGTACATGGACCTAAGGTTATCATGAACATGGCTAGAACCCTAGTTTTTGGAAAACTTGGGTGTAATCATGGAAGAAGGGCATGGGGAAGAACAATGATGTTCCCACATGTATATAGAAACCCTACATACCTTAGTCGCTCCAAAACTTGGAGAAAAGTCTGAATCTTTGAAGAAGAATTCCAAAGGCTTTGAATTTGAAACCTTGAGAAGAGTTTTCACAGATTTTCGTAGCTGTTGTTCGTGGCTCAAAGGGTACTACTCCGGACCTCTAAATCTAATCTTCACCGTTCATATGTTAGACTTTTGTGTTATGAACACGCAGTTAAAATTTGTGCTCGATCCAACGGTTAGATTATCAGGAAACACTAAATTAATATGGCTGATCAGAATTAAACTCAATCAGAAAAATACTAGAGTTTTCTCCAACTTTTTTACAACTCTTGATTTTTATAGGGTAACGGGATGGATGGATTTATTCTAGTATTTATAAATGATAAATCTTGTAGAATATAAAGGTTCTTGGTTAAAATATTTACTGCGAAGGAAACCTTAGGAAACTAGATTGTCAAACAAAATTCTCGAAGGTTTCTTGATTTTTCTAAATTGCAAGAGTGACTTTCTTGAAAGATTGAAGTGTCAAGGTTCTTCAGGGATGGAGGTAGAGAGAAAAAGAATAGTCTCTTAGGGTTTATAATAGTGTTATGGACGTTTTTTTTTCATAAAATAATAAAATAGGGAGTCCCAATTCGAGTAGGAAAAGGCTAAATAACGAAACCCAAAATCTAAAAATTCTGCTCTAACCAGCGATAGTAAAATAGAAATAACTCTTAGCCCAGAGCTCTGTTTGAGGTCCACAAGATACCGTTGGAATGCTATTCCAATGGGGTACAACTTTTATGTTTTACGTTTTCTCAAATTCCTAACGTCACTACCCGAAAACTGGCCATAAGTACAGACCGTCTCAGACTTAGACGAATTTAGAAGGTCTTAAGAACTTCACTTTTTGGTTTGACTTCAAAACGACTGTTTATCACCCGAATGGATTCACATAGCTAAAATATCTTGTTTATACTATTTTCATACATTCACATCTAACTCGGATTTACGGGATGTTACCGATATGTTTTAGTATGAGAGTACGAGGTGTTACAATATCTCCCCCTTGGGATGATTCGTCCTCGAATGATGGGTCGTGGTTAAGATTGGGACTGGACTTGGCTTGAATACACGAACATGAAAGAATATAACATAAACATATGACATGAAATGACGTGATTACATAGAAATATGAATACTGAAGCATGAAACATGAGCGCTGGATACATGACATGAGCGTGAAACATCAGACATGACATGGGGTATGACAAGTTACCTTGAGAGTTCTCTGCTTGCTCTTAAAAAAAAATGGGTACTTGGATTTCATATCCTCCTCGGCTTCCCATGTAGCTTCCTCAACTTTCTGACTTCTCCATAACACTTTTACTGAGGCCGCTTCTTTAGTTCTCAACTTGCGAACCTGACGGTCAAGAATGGCTATGGGGATATCTTCATAGGTCAAACCATCCTTAACTGTTATAGTATTTATTAGCAGGAACAACCAACTACGGGTCTTCTACACACTTCCTCAACATGGACACATAAAACAGTGGATGTACAACAACCAACTCTTTTGGCAACTCAAGTTCATAAGCTACTAGACTGACCTTTCACAGAATTCTGTAAGGTCCAATATATCTGGGTATAAGTTTTCCTTTCTTGCCAAATCTCATAACACCCTTCATGGGTGAGACTTTAAGGAACACCCAATACATTAACTGGAAATTCTAAGTCTCTTCGCCTCACATCTGTGTAAGACTTCTGGCGACTCTGAGCCGTTTTCAAATGGTCTTGAATTAACTTGTCTTTCTCCATAGCCTGATAAACCAAATTCGGCCCTAATAATTCTGCTTCACCAACTTCAAACCAACCAATCGGTGGCCTACACCTCGCCCATATAGAGCTTCAAACGGGGTGCCATCCCAATGTTAGCATGATAACTGTCAATGCACCCAACCCCGTAGGTCATGCAGTGTCTTGCTGGCACCCAAACACACTTATCAAATAATCACATCAAGATGGCTTATATATCTATAAATATCAAACGTGGCTCCAAATGGACGCATACAAACACATAACCGTACGTGTAAAAATGCTATACGTTTAACATACATAACATGTCAAAAGCATATACACACGCAGCCAACAAGGTCAAGCACATGTGGACGGGCCGCCTCAAACTCAACTCACACGTCGCATCCGAACAAAACCGTACATAACCCACATCTATGCTCCATGCGTACCTCTAATACGTAACAACAGTAATCGATGACTCGGACAGTGGCCCCGCCGTACCCCGAATGAACATAATCATATACATCGAAGAGTATATACCCAAAATATCGGCTCGCATAACAAAGCGGGAGCACCTCGAATGTAAAGAGAATGGAAATCCTACGCCACGTGGAACACCAAAACGCGTATCCGTACCGCGTACGAAAACGCAACTTCGAAGAAGCTGGCCGCACGAATATGACCGATATGCAAAAGGTGAGACAAGATATAGTACAGAACCGAGTCATAATCGGAACAAGTACGTAAAAGTAAGCATAACAACCGAAATATCAAAGCGCTCGTTCGACATACAAATCATACATATGAGATCATGTATGACAATTATAATATTCATCATATACATACCGTAACACATCATAACATCATTACCGATCATATGAGATGTTCTTAACCGATGGGGATTCAAACCAATGTGGATTGGCACCAAACTTGATGGAATGTTACCTCACTACCGTTTTTTGCACCATTGGGTTTGCCCCACCATCGTCCCCATTCCAACAAATCACATATTAATCCATACATATAACATATAACGTAACATATATACACGGTACCCGGCCGAAAGGGGCTTGGCGTACCGACCACATCATAACATCATAATACATATCCGATTCCCGGCCAAAAGGGGCTCGGCGAACCGATCTGATACCAACGGACCATATCATCATACATCATATCATATCATCATATATCATATTACACCCCAAGCTTTGGTGCATTGAGATTTACTAGGAGTTAGCAAGTTAATTATAGACACCGGAGTATTGTCGAAAGGATACAAGAGTCCGAGTTCGCGTAATAGGTTGTGGAAGAAAAACTAAGGACAAGGCCATTTCCCCGGTTTTGATTTAAAGCGCAAGTCGCTTATAAATATTATTACATGGAATATTAAGGGCAAACCTCGAATTCGAAAACTATTATATTTCAAGGATTAAGTGTACATGGACAAGATGACTAGGCAAGCAAGAAAATGAAATCGTCATCTTTATGACTTAAGGAAATTCTAGAAACTCGAGAAAAAGAAAGGAAAAAAAAAAGATAAAAAGGGCACATAGCCGGCCATGTGCCCATTATTGTATATATATATATACGTGATGGTCTGGCCGAAGGAGAGACCATGCTTCATCACTTTCAGAAATTTCAAGAAAACAAGAGAGAAAGCGTCAAGGCCATTCCCGGCCAAGCTTGAAAAAAAAAAAAAAAGAGAAAAACCGAGAGAGAAAGAGGAGGAAGGGATCAAAAGAATAATTTCCTCTAGAATTTCAACTCATTAGGAGGTGGAGAACAAGCACAGAGTGGTCATTGGAATAGTTGGAACAAGAACCGGTTCAAGAACAACTTCTAGTTAGGTCAAGAATCCGAAGGGAGAAGGTAAGTGTCAGTTCAATCTCCTTTTCGTGTGTTTGTATGGTTTGTGTATGTTGTGAAGGAAAAGAATAAGCCCGGGAAAAAGAGAAAGGGG
>NC_081344.1:45692207-45720214 GCF_029784015.1 Lycium ferocissimum
GATTATCCCGATGTACGAAATACGGGATATAACAAAACCCTTCGGGTCACTGCGAAAAGCGACGTCAAAGAAATGTTGGAGTCAATCTCTTCTTCAACTCTTCAAAGCTTCGCTCACAAGCATCTGACCATTGGAACTTAATCTTCTTCTGAGTCAACTTAGTCAACAGAGAGGAGATAGAAGAAAATCCTTCAACGAAGCATATATAATAGCCTGCCAGACCTAAGAAACTTCTTATATAAAAAACGGAGGTGGGTCTAGGCCAACTCATCACGGCATCAATCTTCTGAGAATCAACTTTAACACCTTCACCAGAGATCACATGGCCTAAGAACACCACTGACTTAAGTCAAAACTCACACTTTGAGAATTTTACAAAAAGTGTGTCATCTTTAAGAGTCCTAACACTATTCAAAGATGTTCTGCATGATCAGCTGATACAAAACCAATTCCATCGAGCTTCATGAAAATGGAGTCTTTGAAGATCATGGGAGGTCCACATAGGATGGCCTTCAAGATATGGGAGATATCTTGGATGGAAGGCTTTAAGAGTCAAGTCCGGCTTGCCTCTTAAAGTGGCTACAATTGCAAGCTTGGGTGATTCAAGGTCGGAAGATGGCTACTCGCGCAAAGGGCTATTTATGCAAGTGGCTACTTCGCAAAGAGGGTTATGATTGCAAGAAGGCCATGCATGCAAGGTTGATTAGAGGGTCATCTATGCAAGGAGGGAACATGTTTGGCCATTGAAGGCCAATCCTTGAATTGAAGACTACACTAAGAAGACTAGCCAAACAAGGCCCTTACTTCATTAAGGGTAGCATTGTAATTGCCTATTAGTCTTCTTTACTTAGCTTGTATATATAGCTTGTCTTTCATTTCATTTCATTTAGGGACTTTTTGATGAATTATGAATATTTTGAGTGTTTTTAGGGTTATCTCTAGAGAGAGAAACTTGTGAGAGGCCTTTGGTAGGCTCTTGTTGATTATTGATTGTAAGAGGATTGGTTGCTTGGGGAATTCAATTCCCTTGAGGTCATCCTAAGAGGTTGGTGCTATCTAGAGTGTAATTAGGAGGTCTTGGTTATTGAAGAACCTTGGTTGCCTAATTGTGCCTATTTTTGTGTCAATCTATCTATCTTTCTTTTCCTTTTGTTTATCTTCTTAATTTCCCGTTTTCCGCGTATCCGTTCTTGTATCAATTGGTATCAAAGCCTAAATTAGGTTTGTTTCAACAAATCTAGCTTGGGTTTGATTCTACAAAAAAAATCAAAAAAAAAAAAATTGTTTCAAATCTTTGTTTGTTGTTGATTCTAGTGTTAGATTTGAGTTCCTTAGATTTTTAGGGTTTCAAATCTGAAGTTTTGAGTCATTCCAAGTTGTTTTGAGATTTTCACCATTGTTGAGTTGAAGAACTTAAAGAACTTGAAGTGGGTCTTGTTGATTTGGGTGAAATTGGAACTTGAAACCTATTGGGCTTTGTTCTACAAGTGAAGAGGAGCCGAGATCTGAAATTGGGTGAAACAACTTGATTTGAAGGTAGTTGAAATTTGAGTGTTCATAAGTTCTTGAAAAACCTTCAAATCTTCATAAGGAAGAAGATGACTAAAAGTTGCGTCGATCCAAAATATTTTTCCAAAGTTGTCAAAAGGTGTTTTCCTACCCCAAAGGGAAAAATACTGGTTGTGTGGGTCCAACAAGTCAAGGAAATTCAGAAAAATCTAAGAAATTCGTGCACAAATCCCGAGCCAACCGAAGTTTTTTTTTCGAGATCACATTATATGGACAGTTCCACCTGACCATAAAATATTATGCGGTCCGTGAAACTCAAGTTTAGGTTCGTGAAAGGCAAGCTATTTGGACCGCCGCCCAATTTTGGTCCTAAGGTACGGACGGTTTCCATGGACCGTTAATCATTATACGGTCCGTGAAAGTCAACCTGAGCACTCGTGTAACTCAAGTTTAGGTCCGTGAAAGGCAAGCTGTTTGGACCAGCTTCGTCCAATTTTGGTCCTAAGATACGGACGGGTTCCACGGACCGTGAAACATTATACGGTCCGTGAAAGTCAACTCCGAGCGCTCGTGAAACTTGGCCGTAAAACCAACATTCTCGTCTCAAGTTAGCCTTGTTACACGACCACTTATACGACCCGTGGAAACTTATACAGACCGTGAAACACCACCACTTGGTCGTGTAAGTCCAATTTCATCAATTTCGATCAGGTGATTCGTTCTTAATTCTTTTCAATTCCAAAAATTTTCTTGGGATTGCTTGTTGGTTTGTGTCCCTAATCCTTTGGTAGGGAACAAAAAAAAAAAATTGATTATTTTCCGTTAGAAATTTAAAATTGATACCTTAGATCAATTGGGGCTTCACGGCTGTGTTTTCAAGTTATCACCTACCCGGGCTAAAATTTTAATTATTTTCCCGATTTTTGCATTCCATTTTCTTGTGTCTCTCAACTAGTAGCCATTTAGTAGTTGTTCCTACTTGTGCTTGCTAGTTCTTGTGTCCGCATTTCTTTCGTGCCAATTCTTTCGTGCTTTTCTTCGTTTTTGCTTCGTTGTTAATTTCTTGGTTCAAGTCCGTTAGATTGAATTGAGTCGTCCGTCTTTCTTCGAGTCTAACAAGAATCCATTCCGACCTCAAGTAGCAATTGTGCACCTTGCAAACAACCGAATCCAATCGAGAATCAACATCGGCCAATCCATTTGAGTGGTAAAAGGCAAAGAGTGTGTGACTTCGTTTGAGTGGTGCTAGCCGAGCACAAACGAGTGTAAATACGAGTGTGGTGAGGTTTCTTTACTACTAACGTGTTTGCTAAGTGTTCTTTGCAGTACTTCTCCATGGATTCCGATTCATGGTGGCGATTATGATTGTTATGATGATGATGGTTGTAGTTATGAAGGGGAGGACTATGGGAGCTATCAAGAGTGTGGCGATGGGGAATATGAAAGAATATGGGAAATGGTGATCATGAGGAAGTTCAGGGAGAAAATTACCATTTTGAAGGAAAATATGAAGAGAGTGGTACTCATGGGTCTCATGAGGAAGATGGGGATGAAAAAGAACTTTGTTATGCTTCACATGATGAAGGTGAAGGTTCTTGTGCTATACATCATGATGATGAAGATGACTCGAGATATGACTCTCCTTCACACGTGTCTTATGGGTCTTATGGGGAAAATACTTATACAAATAAGACTTGTGCTATGTTTATGGGTTGGAAGTGCTAATGTTGATTATGGAAGAACTTCTAGTGGGCATGCATATGCTCCTTCTTGTAGTGTTCTATTCGAAGCAAAGTGGCATGAGTGGGAATGTGAGTACGAGTCGGGGTCATCCTATACAAAAGAAGGTGGTCCCAAAGAGGCGATTCATGGAGACCAAGGTGAATATTGGTAGTGAGGTATTTCTCATGCTTGATGACGATTGTTATACAAATTTCATCACCCCTCGTGCGGTTGAAGTGTTAAGGTTAGCTTGTGTGATCCGGCGAAACCCTTATTATGATGAGGGAGGATATTGGGTTGATAGGAGGGTGATGGTATCCATTTCACTTGGCGAGTACCAAGAGGAGGTTTGGTGTGATATGCTTCACGGATAATTGTCATGTATGTTTAGGAGTCCTTGGTTTCAAAGCATGAATCCCACATGAACAAGATTGACATCAATTTGTAGTGGACAAGAAAGGAAAGTTTCTCTTTCCATGCATACTTACTAGAAAGAGTCCAAGTGCAAAAGTGCGAGATACCCATGTGGAATGGCCTACCTTGGCTAGGGAAGCTAGTGGAGAAGAATATGAGAAATGGGAGTCCATAACAGATGAAATCTTCGCTAGTTACAACTATTCACAAGAAATGAAGATGGACTTAGCCGTTCAAACTTTTGACTCAAAGCTTGTCAAATATTGGGAGTATGTGAAATGTTGTGGAGACAAGTGAGGAGTCCCATCAAGACTTGGGAGGACATGAAAAGGATATTGAGAAGCCAATATCCCAAGCCACATGTGAGAAGAAATGAATCTTTGAGGGGTACCTCTTTTGAGAGAACCCCATGCATGAAGGCAAGGACGGCGGCCACAACCATTTCTTCCATTAGTCAAAGGAGCTTGCATGAACACCAAGGTAAGATCACTTATCCTTATACTCCTACATCTTCGTATGATTTTAATGTCAAGTCAAGTATGAAAGTTAGTTTACCTTGCGTTAAGCCTAATGCTTCTTTGCCGTGTATTGGTAATGCCATTATTGAAAGTGTTCCCACACTAGTTGATCCTATTGATGACCGAATTGATCCTTCTTGTAAGGTTGATTTGTGTCCACCTAGTGTTGACACTTGTGCTTTGAATGATAGTGCATTATTGAATGAAGGTGCTCAAACACTAATTGATCCTTTAGATGACCAAATTGATTCTTCTTTGTAAGATCGATTTGTGTCCACCTAGTGTTGACACTTTGTGAATTGATTGGTAGAACAATGTCATGTGGTCATCATGTTAGTAATTCTTGCGAGTTTGACATACTACCAACTCGCGTTGAAACTTGTATTGATCAACTTGCTTGTAATGATAATTCACTACTTGAGGATCTTTGTGATGTGTTTAATGTACCTTTAGTTAGTGATGATGTTGATATAGTTGGTCAACTGAAAGAATATGACATCTCACCCTTGTTTGTTTCATGTCAAAATGGGTCTCTTGATCGTACTTTAGTGTCATGTGATAAGACTCCAACTTATAGTGGTGATGAGTGTCATATAGATAGTCATGTGAGCGAAAATGCTTTGAAAGATGACATTGGTTCTTTTGAGAGTGAAATGACATGCTTTGACTCCTCATTGTTCATGGATTACTCTCTTGTGGATAATGTTTTATTTGAGAATGACATGACTATTGAGAGTAAAGTATCTAGTGGAATGTTTTGTAATGTTGAAAGTGTGGCCACTTTTGGTGACTACATGGTATTTGAAAATCCACTATGGGATGATAACACTCTTCCCTATGATGGAGATCCTCTTGAGGAATTGTGATCCACTTATTGGGAGGGAAGTGTTCAAAAAGGAAGGCGAAACTTGTCTGCAAATTGCTAATTCTTCCTTGGGTATTCCGAATAGTAGTAGTATCGACCATGCTCTTGAGTTTCATAGTGAAACTACATTTGAGGACACCCTAGATGAAGTTATTTTGCGTGACACCTTTCTTTATTATCTTTTTGCTTATGATGACATTCATGATCTTTTTGGGAGTGCATCTTATGGAGGGCGGGGTCCTATTGGGGTACTCAGTTGTTACCTTGCCCGTGATATGTGGGTATCTTTTCCCTTTGACCCCAGTGAAATCTTAACTTGGTGTGAATGGTATCATTTTGCAATTGAGGATCATTTGTATGTCCTGCCAACTTGGTGTGTTGACACCATTGGCTCTTTTAGAATATCCTCATTTCTTAATCTTTTGGTTAGCCAAGCTCTTAGTGCTCTACTTGAGTGCTTATTTTGCTTGAAAATGATTGATACTTGGCTATATGACAAATTTGTGCTTACTTGGCATGGTGGTAGGTTAGTCCACCCTAACACTAACCCTCATCCGTTGAGGACTTGGTTTTGTTTGTCTCCTTTATGGTTTTACAAGGTTTAGATTCGAGGACGAATCCTTTTCAAGAAGGGGAGAATGATACAAGACCAATTCCATCGAGCTTCATGAAAATGGAGTCTTTGAAGATCATGGGAGGTCCACATAGGATGGCCTTCAAGATATGGGAGATAGCTTGGATGGAAGGCTTTAAGAGTCCAAGTCCCAAGGCTTGCCTCTTAAAGTGGCTACAATTGCAAGCTTGGGTGATTCAAGGTCGGAAGATGGCTACTTGCGCAAAGGGCTATTTGTGTGTGTGGCTACTTTGCGCAAGGAGGGTTATGATTGCAAGAAGGCCATGCATGCAAGGTTGATTAGAGGGTCATCTATGCAAGGAGGGAACGTGTTTGGCCATTGAAGGCCAATCCTTGAATTGAAGACTACACTAAGAAGACTAGCCAAACAAGGCCCTTACTTAAGGGTAGCATTGTAATTGCCTATTAGTCTTCTTTACTTAGCTTGTATATATAGCTTGTCTTTCATTTCATTTAGGGACTTTTTGATGAATTATGAATACTTTGAGTGTTTTTAGGGTTATCTCTAGAGAGAGAAACTTGTGAGAGGCCTTTGGTAGGCTCTTGTAGGCTTGAAGACCCTATTCATAAGATCCATGAAAGCAGCTGGAGCATTTGTCAACCCAAATGACATAACAAGAAATTCAAAATGGCCATAACGGGTTCTGAAAGTGGTCTTCGGAATATCAACTTCCTTAACCTTTAACTGATGATAGCCTGATCTGAGGTCAATCTTGGAATAACATTGGGCGCCCTAAAGTTGGTCGAATAAGTCATCTATTCTGGGAAGAGGGTACTGTTCTTAATAGTGACTTTGTTGAACTAGCGGTAGTCTATACACATACGTAAGGAACCATCCTTCTTTCTGACAAATAAGACTGGCGCACCCTAAGGCGAAACACTTGGCCTAATAAACTCCTTGTCAAGAAGATCTTTCAACTGGGCTTTTAACTCTGTTGAAGCCATTCTATATGGCGGAATAGATATCAGCTGAGTATCGGGAAGTAGATCAATTTCAAATTCAATCTCCCTGTCAGGAGGGTCTCCTGGAAGATCTTTGGGAAAGACCTCTGAAAATTCATTTACAACTGGGACGGACTGGAGAGTTGGAGTCTGGGCATTTGAATCCTTGACTCGAACTAGGTGGTAGATATAACCTTTGAAAATCATTTTTCTAGCTTTTAGGTAAGAAATAAATCTACCCCTGGGTGCTACTGAATTACCCTCCCATTCTAAGACTGGCTCATTAGGAAACTCGAGTCTTACAACTTTAGTTCTACAACATACTGTGGCATAACATGAAGCTAACCAGTCCATACCCATGATCGCATCGAAGTCCACCATCTCTAACTCAGCTAAGTCGGCTGGTTCTACGGTGATGGACTAAAACTGAGCAACCCATATAAATATGCCTAGCTATGACTGACTCTCCCACTGGGGTGGACAACTCAAAGGGTTCATGCAACTTTTCTGGTTCAAACCCAAATTTCTTAGCAACAAAAAGGGTTACATAAGATAAGGTGGATCCTGCCTGGGTCAATAAGGGCATATACTTCGAAAGTGAAAACTATGACTGTACCTGTGACAACATCTGCTCTAGCCTCTGTATCCTGACGACCTGTCAATGCATACAAACGGTTCTGACCACCGCCTGTATTGCCGGACCTTGCCATTCCACGCCCCTGCTGGGCCTGATTGTGACGAGGAGCTGCTGAATTTGTGGACTGTGCCACGTTACCTCCAGTACCTTGCCTTGCTGACGGACAATCTCTTTGAAAATGACCCCTCTGGCCACAACCATAGCATATATCCATACCCATACGACACTCGCATGGGTGTCTCTTACCACACTTGCTGCATATCGGATTGGTATAAGTCGACTGACCCACACTAGACGGAGAGTAAGAGCTTAATGGCATGAAATTCTGCTTTTTATCATTACAGAACTTGGGGACTGGGGCACTTGCTGTGGACGGAGCATGTCCTGCTGACTTGTTCTTAATGAACTTTCTGTTCCCATTACCGCTAAACTATCCGGTAGACTTGACCCTCTTGTTTAACACTTTTTCTTTCTCTTTCTGCAAGGCTTCCTCCTCCTTCAGCCTTGTATCGTTCCCTTGTACGATAGTAACCATCTTGGAGATCGTCATCCCCCCATTCTGTGCAGCAATATTGGCCCCATCATATAAATAGGAATCAAGACCTCCAACGAACCTTCTCACCCTTGCTCTCATGTCCGGTACCATATGTGGAGCATGCTTAGCCAGACTAACAAATTCCAAATAGTAATCCTGAACTGACCTGCCATTCTGTTTAAGCTTCAGAAATTGCTCAACCTTAGAATTCTATTGGCATGAAGTGGTCCAGGAATGCATTTGTAAATTCATCCCATGTAGAAGACTCTCCATTATTTCCTGAACTTGACCCAGACTCCTGACGTTGGGCCTGAGCTTCTACCAGTTGTGTGAGCATGTTGATAGCACTTCTAATATCCCCATCTGAACCACTAGGAAGTGTGACTGTAGGAGCGGTTGGGGCTAACACGTCTGAGTCGGGACGGTCTCTTAGCGAGTTGCTTCTGCAGTAGCACCCTGGCTAGTGGCTGTGGCGTTTCTAGTTTATTTCCCTTTCGCAGGCATTTTTTGAAAATACGTACATGCACGAATTAGAATGGCATCCTAAAAAGTACTGCTCTAGCTGCACGATCTAGAGTATGAAGGAAGTGAGACAATCCTAAATGTCTTGGTGGTCAACTATTTATATGTATGAGGCCCTCACACATATAAAAGTGACCCCACTGGACATGATTTCATAGACTCCCTAAAAATACTTGAACCTAGGCTCTGATACCAAGCTTTGTCACGCCCCGAACCATGGCCTGGGCGTAACACGACACTCGGTGCCTGACTGCATGTGACCGAGCGAACCACATGGCTTGCTGAATCATCATGAGGCATACATGAGCGAAAATATAACGTGAAGTGCATGATGAGCTTTTATAAAACATAATAAGTCATAATATTAAACATAAGTATTTGGTTAAGTCATGGATGCGGCCAATATCATAAATGAGCCAAACCGGCTAACCAACTCCGAAAGTATAACATGACACTTGTCTTGTCTATGAAACCTCTAACATGAGTCTGAAACACGTAACATACTTGTTGGGACAAGGCCCCCAGCATACCTTTAGATGCAAAACTGAATAAAGAAAGACAATGTATACATCCCGAATGAGATAGGGCTCACCAATAAGCTGGGACGTGCAGATCCTAATGAGCAGAGGCGTCATCCTGTAAATCCATACCTGCATCGTGAAATGCAGGCCCCCGGGCAATTAAAGGGGACGTCAGCACATTGAATGGACTGGTATGTAAAACAACTGAATAAAATCAACGTGGCACATGAAAGTAACATGATAAGGGCGGAAACTGAAACTGAAACCTGGTAATGAACATGAATGCATATATAACATGAGTAAAAGCATTTTAAGTTGGGAGAGTATTAATATAACCGACCTGTAATCACTACGTTAACACGTGGCATCTGATCTCTCTAGCCGACCACGTGCACAAGCTATCTTATACCTTCTTGGGGTACAAGACACGAACATGACATGAATGGATCCAAATCCTTAATGGGGAAAACATGAAGGAATCGTCCTAATCGGGCGGAGCGATCCTTATCCATGTCCCTCGAGCCACAGCCGGATCATCATGATGCGGTCTTCGAGGATAAGGAGTTGGGGCCAGCACTAGCTCTGGCTGATATTACTGCTACACTAGTTCTGTCTAATGTTTTGGTTCGAGTGTTTAACCTGCTTAAGGGTCTGACTCAGGCGGGTTTTCTACTAACTACATAGGATGGTCAGGAAATGAGATTGGCTGATCAGATTCCAAGAGTTTCCATCCTTCAGGGGCATAGCCAGCTACTGCTGTGGCTCCTTATATGGATGAGATTTTGGGACCAGATTTCTTTTCTAGGCCCGTAGCAAGCCCAGTGAAGACCGGTGAGGAGTATGACTTGTTTAGGAAAATCACAAAGATGAAGACTCTAGTTTTCTTTGGCACTCCATATGAGGATGCCTATGAGTTTATTATTTACTGTCATGAGAGGATCCACAAACTGGGAGTGGTAGATACCCACAGAGATGATTTTGTGACATTTTAGTTGTTGGGTGATGCCATGTTTTGGTGAGAGCGTATGTGGAGTATAGGCTAGCTAGGTCGCCTTCGTTGACATGGACCAGGTTCTATAAGATTTTCTTGGAGAAGTACATCCTGCCTACTTTGAGGGATAGGAGACGTGATGAGTTCAGTCACTTGGAGAAGAGAGGGTCATCCGTTGTTGAGTATGAGGCTCATTTTCACTCCTTATCTAGATATGCGCTTTAGTTGCTTCCCACAGAGAAGGACAGAAAGAGTAAGAAGATTTATCAAACGGTTGAACATTCTATTGAAGTTGGAAGCTCTTCAGTTAGGGTTACCTCTCGTTGTCGTCGTAGTAGAACCTATGGTTTCATAGTCGGGTATACCCTTGGAATTGAGACTCGTGTCCGAGTTTTGGAGATAGAAAGTGTCTGACCCCGTGTACAAAGGTACCAGCAGGTATTCCTGGCAGTTTGCAGAGTTAGAAGTTGAACGAATCGAATCGACGCGATCTGAGCTGAACTTGAGAAAATCTACAGACACCAGTCATCATCGACGT
This sequence comes from Lycium ferocissimum, assembly GCF_029784015.1. Lineage (NCBI taxonomy): Eukaryota > Viridiplantae > Streptophyta > Magnoliopsida > Solanales > Solanaceae > Lycium > Lycium ferocissimum. The sequence continues at coordinate 45,702,556 of NC_081344.1, forward strand.
GTCGTCGACATGGTCGACTAACCATCGTTGTGTAGCATCGATCGGGTTCTGTAGCCTTACATCTACAGGCGCAGCTCGACGAACCTGACCGCTGTAACTTTTGGGCTTCAAAGTATAAATATGTGGTTCACGACCTTATTTCTTATTTTCCTCCATTCCAAATCAGAAAAACCCTAATATTCTCTCTCCTAATATTTTCCATCATTATTAGTGGAGATATGGTAAGGTCCAAGCCCTGTGGACCCGTGCTTGTCAAGAAGAAGGTTGTTTCTATGGTTCCTTTAAGTTGTGAGCTTAAGGAGTTGGAGTTGAAATTGATCTTTGGAGTCTTAGACCCCTCAAGAATTCCGAGTTCGAAGGGTAGAAGTTGGATGATTGGGTATACCTCAAGGTATGTTAAGGCTATTCCTTCTTTCATTTTGGAATGGTCCTTATGGTATTAACCAACAAACGAGCAAGCGAACTTCCATATTACTCGACTCTTAGAAACATTAGGAGTACTTCAGTCTTTGATGTTCATGTACCCCGTTTATGATTCTCTTCATTCATGGGTCCGCTTTATGTATATAGTTAGTCATGAATTACATTCATATATATATATTGACCCGTAACCAGAAGGCGTTATATACGCAAGTATTATATGTATATAGGGTATGGAAAGTGATTAGGCGTTATATACGCATTACCACCTGATCAGCTAGTGCACCTTGATGATGATATATGGATCGAGCCCTACGTTCCTCGGCATTATTACTATCTGATATATGGATCGGGTCATACGTTCCTCGGTATTATTATTATATGATATATGGATCGGGCCATATTTTTCTCGATATTATTATTATATGATATATGGATCAGGCCGTACGTTCCCCGGCATTACTATTATATGGGATATGGATCGGGCTGAACGTTCCTCAGCAATATGACCTACATTTATGTATATGAGCATGATTACCATTGAGAGCATGCATATTATGTGCCCACAGAGGCATTGTCGCTATACGGTGTTTACTCCATACGTATACTAGTTCATACAAGTATATGCAGACAATTATTTCAGCTTATGAGTTCAGATTTTATACATGATTGTTCTTACGCATTTCATACTCAGTACATTATCTATACTGACTCCCCATTTTCGACTGGGGGTCATGGTCATGTCCAAACCTCGGAGTAGACCGATCATGGTCCGGCCTTAGTAGGACTTCTACCTAGCAAAGGGTCGGTGTGCTCCATTGATCCGGAGTTACAGTCTATTTTGGTATGCTAGCCCTTTGAGATGCATATACATATGGGTATGACGGGGCCCTATCCCGTCCTTTCTACAGCTTTCATTCCTAAAATGGTCTGTAGATAGTTGTATTTATTAGTCAAATGATGTAGCCGTGTCGGCTCCCATTCTTTTGTGTATAGTATATGTAGCGGCCTAGTTGGCTTGCACTGTTCTTCAGTATGTATGTGTGCATACAGAGTGTACAGAGTTTTTGATGTTTTCCTTTCATGAGAATAGTTTATGCCATTTATGGGCCCTTGATGTTCAGTACTGTTCAGATATGTGTTTAAGGGTGTTTGGTCGCTAGTGGTCAGGTACTCGTCATAACTCATCGGTTTGGGTTGTGACAGAAGTAGTATCGGAGCAGTTTAGTCCTAGGGTTATCTACAGACCGTGTCTAGTAGAGTCTTGTTTATGGGCGTCTTGTGCACCACACTTATAAACAAGAGCCTACAAGACATTTAGGATGATGTCATTCTTTCTCTCTTAGATTGTGCAATAGAGCTATGTTGTTACACCTCGAAAAATTCCCCGTTAGTGTACAGTGAATAGATGAGCGGGGGGAATGATGTATACGAGGTTTGGACAAGTAAGAAATAGTATTTGATGATCCTAATTAAGATTTCCAAAGACATTCGAGTTAAGGAAAGAAAGTTGTTAAGGGAAGCGAGTCATATGTTGAGTAACGGATAAGAATTACGAGTATTGAGTTAATGGTGTATAAATGATGCCCTAAGGAAGAGTTATAATGTCTCTTAGATTGGTATTGAAGTGATAAACAAGTGTTAAGAAGGTTCCATAAGAATCGAAGATCAAACGAGTCGACGAGAACAATTCTCGGAAAGCTGGGCAACCTACGGCCAGACATACTGGCCGTATAAAAAGTATGGACCGTATGTCCAATCGTAGATCTAGCCCAGAATACCATATCTCACTGGACCAGATCTACGGCCAGAAATACGGCCCGTAGAAAACATACGGACCGTATGTTGGTCCGTATAATCTGGTCGGGCCTGAACTTGAATTAATATAAGGACCTCCCTCATTTCATTTTCATTTCATCTTCATATCCACAACTCAAGAAACCTCTAGAACATTCCAAACACTTCAACCATAAGAAAACCATAGAAATCAAAGATTAACAACAAGAATTAGAGTGAATCAAGTGAAGGAAACCTCATTAAAGTCATCCAAACCAAGAAAATCTCAAAAAAAAGGAAATAGGGTTTTGGTGGAAAGAGGTGTATTACCAAGCAAGGCTTGTTTCTTCATCATTTAAGGTAAGTTTCATGACCTTTCTATGTTATTTGAAGTATTAGTAAGTTGAAACACATGGATGGTAGAAGAGTGTAGAAAATGGGTCTTAAATGGGTGAAAAATGTCATTATTGAATAATAGTTGGAATGAATCATGGCAATGGTTACACTGAGATTATAAATGACATTTAGAACATGAAATGAGCACTATATGTGAAAGTATGCGATAATAGACTTTGGTCATGATTTTGGATAATTGGAGTGGAATCGTGAAATGTGAATAACGTAAATGAATGACGATTGCTGCTAGCGATATTGTGATTGTTGTTATAAATGTTGGGAGTTAATATGGAATATGGCGGAAAGTAGTGTAAACAAAGGAAGCGCTGCCCAATTTTCTTTAGCCTTAAGAAGCACGTTCTTGTAATTACGTAGCTAATGACAATACGAACTCTCTTGAAGGTAAAGACGCAAGCATTAAAGGAGAACGAGCAAGCGATAGAATAGTTAAGTGACAAAGGTATGTGAGGTTTAACCCTTCGTTCTAAGGCATGAATCTTATGCGTGATTTTCCTTTCTCTTCATGAATTTCCTATCTCCCAAAGACTAAAGGCCTATGTTCATGAATGGTCATACGAGACAAGAAATGCGCTATGAATACGATGACGATAATGCTAAGCTTAAGTCTAGAGACTACGAAGCTAATGATGTCGATTATGATCCATTAATGTCTTCTCCGTGTACACTCACCTTAAATGTAGTCCTCCCAAGGTGGAATATAACGACTATGGTTACTCCATAATGTGGTCGGGGGTCCACGACCTTACGTCACCCCGACATAGCTATAGTGGCTTTCAAGTCCTAAGGTTCAATTGACGATATATGTATAATGAAATGTCCATGAAATGAATGGTAGTGATGAGTCCATGATGATGTATGATATATGATGACAAATATATGATATGTAAGATGATGTGATTTCACCGCGCCTAATTGGCCGGGCAAGTCACCGCTGAGGTGGGCTGCATACGATTCCACCGCGCTTAAATAGCCGGGCATGTCACTGCTAAGGCGGGCTGCTATGATTTCACCGAGCCTAAAGGGCCGGGCATGACACCACTAGTGGGCTGCATATGATGGTTACCCGGACGCGGGTTAACGACATGATGATATATGATTGAAATGATGATGCATGTATGGTATGATGATGTATATGTGACATAGTAAGGCATACACTATGATAACGCACATGATATGCTTATGTATGATGAATGTATATGAAATGTATCTACACTTACAAGAGTACACAGGTTGTATCCTCATCTCTTGGCTTATGATTTCCTTATTATGCTTACTTCATTCTCACCTTACATACTCGGTACAATATTCGTGATCCGTTTTCTTTGGACGCTGTGTTCATGCCCACAGGTAGGCAGGGAGACGGTGTAGATCCATAGGAGATAGTAGCTGTTTGAGAGCACTCCATTTTCCGGAGGTGCCATTGATTATTCTTTTGGTACATACATGTATATATTCATGATTGGGCACGATGGGGTCCTGTCCCGTCCATATGTCTAGTATTCTTGTAGAGGCTCGTAGATATATATATATATATATATATATATATATATATATATATATATATATATATATATATATATATATTATTTTGATAGCCGAAGGGCTTATGTTTATAAAAGTAAATACATTTCAAATGCAAATAGCTTTCTATGATTATGAGTACATGTTATGAATGAGAGCAGGTAAGTAACAGGATGAGCGGTGTTCGGTGGTTAGCCCCCGGATGCCCGTCATGGCCCGTAGCTCGGGTCGTGACACACACACATCACACACACACACACACACAAGTGTCTACGAGCCGTCTCTAGTAGAGTCTTGTTTATGGTGTGTTGCGCGCCACGCTAATAAACAGGAGGCTACAGGGCATTTAGGAAAAATGACCATCTTTCTTCTTGTAAGATCGTGCGATAGAGCCATGTATAAGCTTCTATCTTCCCTAATAGTATGTTGTGATTTCAGAAATGCCGCCAAAAGGAAAGGTTAAAGACGCCCAGAAGGGCAAGACTACGGCAAAAAGGCGGGCAGAAAGGGAGCCGCCTATGAATGTAGATGAGCATGAATCACATAATGAGGCTCCATCTAATGCCTCCACTACTCCACCTATTACGGAAGAGCAAGAACAAAATCGGTTCCCCTCCCATGCCTCCGGTTCTCCAATGCCTACATTGGGTCAACAAGTGACCGAGGCTATTAATTTATTGACACAGTTGGTTGCCGCTCAGGCACAATGGCAAAATGCGGTCCCGAGTGATCGTTCAGCTAGTACTAGAGCCCGGGACTTCATGAGTTTAAATCCTCCGAAATTCTTTGGGTCAAAGCCGGATAAAGACCCGCAAGGCTTTATTAATGAAATGTTGAGGACGTTGCGAATTATTCATGCTTCCGAGTCCTAATCAGTGGAGTTGGCATCATATAGGCTCCGAGATGTGGCGGTCCTATGGTACAATAATTGGATAGCATCGAGGCAAGAGAATGCGCCTCCTCCCGTGTGGTAAGAATTTGTTGATGCTTTTATTCGTCACTACTTGCCACCCGAGGTCCGCCGAGCTAGAGCGGATAGATTCTTGAGTTTAAAGCAAGAAAATATGAGTGCCCGAGAGTATAGCCTTCAATTTAATTCCTTGGCTAGATATGCTCCTACTATGGTGGCCGACATGGGCGATAGGGTGCATAGATTTGTGAGTGGCTTAGGGCCATATTTATTCAAAGATTGTTTGACGGCTTCATTGCAAGATGGGATGGATATTTCCCGCATTTAAGCCCATGCCCAAAATCTGAAAGGACAACAACCTCGGCAGAGGGGTGATCGTGATGTTGATAGAGGGCAAAGCAAAAGGGCTAGATCTATGGGCACAGGCGGTGATTAAAGAGGGGGATCGAGGCAGTCATATTTTAGGAACTCAGGCCAGTCAGTGACGAGTGCACCTCCCCGATTCACAGGTAGGAGATTTGATCGCTCTTTTCGATCCGGACAAGGCCAGAGTTCGAAGGCCCCAGGTTCTCAGTTTTGGGGAGATTATAGTCAGAGGAGACCTCCAGTACTGCGATGCAGTCAGTGCGGTAGATTACATTCTGGACAGTACCGCCAAGGTTCAGATGCTTGTTATGCTTGTGGTCAGGTAGGGCATATGATGAGAGATTACCCGTCGATGAGTGGCAGAGTTGGGATCCAGCCCACAGATCGGCGTAACAGTTCCTCTTCAGACGCCCTACGTATATCCATACGCACACCGCCGAGGTAGAGGGTCCGAGGGGGAGCATCTACTCAGTGTGCCACACAACCCCGCTTATATATATATACGGCGGATATATAGTATCCCCGGATCACGTGGTTATGACATTGAGTGTTTTCTAATGACGTGTATGCATTGATAGATCCGAGTTCCACATTATCATATATTACTCCATATGTTGCTAATCGTATTGGGATGAAACCTGAGCCAATTAAGCCTTTTGAGGTGTCTACTCCGGTTAGTGATCCTGATACAAGACCAATTCCATCGAGCTTCATGAAAATGGAGTCTTTGAAGATCATGGGAGGTCCACATAGGATGGCCTTCAAGATATGGGATATAGCTTGGATGGAAGGCTTTAAGAGTCCAAGTCCCAAGGCTTGCCTCTTAAAGTGGCTACAATTGCAAGCTTAGGTGATTCAGGTCGGAAGATGGCTACTTGCGCAAAGGGCTATTTGTGCAAGTGGCTACTTTGCTCAAGGAGGGTTATGATTGCAAGAAGGCCATGCATGCAAGGTTGATTAGAGGGTCATCTATGCAAGGAGGGACGTGTTTGGCCATTGAAGGCCAATCCTTGAATTGAAGACTACACTAAGAAGACTAGCCAAACAAGGCCCTTACTTCATTAAGGGTAGCATTGTAATTGCCTATTAGTCTTCTTTACTTAACTTGTATATATAGCTTGTCTTTCATTTCATTTAGGGACTTTTTGATGAATTATGAATATTTTGAGTGTTTTTAGGGTTATCTCTAGAGAGAGAAACTTGTGAGAGGCCTTTGGTAGGCTCTTGTTGATTATTGATTGTGAGAGGATTGGTTGCTTGGGAATTCAATTCCCTTGAGGTCATCCTAAGAGGTTGGTGCTATCTAGAGTGTAATTAGGAGGTCTTGGTTATTGAAGAACCTTGGTTGCCTAATTGTGCCTATTTTTGTGTCAATCTATCTATCTTTTCTTTTCCTTTTGTTTATCTTTTTAATTTCTCATTTCCGCGTTTCCGTTCTTGTATCAATTGGTATCAGAGCTTAGCTTAGGTTTGTTCCAACAAATCTAGTCTTGGGTTTTGATTCAACAAAAAAAAAAAAAAAAATTCGAAATTCAAAAAAAAAATCTGAAATTCAAAAATTCAAATTCGTGTTTGATCTGTCCTTGTTTGTTGTTTTTGACACTAGATTTGAGTTCCCTAGTGTTTTTTGAGTCTAGATCTTGAGTTTCAAGTTAATTGGAGTCATATTGAATCATTCACTATTGTTGGAGCTTGAAAGTTTTAGAACTTGAATGTGGGTTTTGAAGAAGAAGTAGAAATTAGAGCTTGAAAGTCATTGGGTTGTATTCTCCTAGTGAAGAAGGTTAAGAATCCAAAATTTGAAGTGATTTGGAGTATTTTTGAAGGATCTACCATTTTTGCTATTTGAAGCTTTGAAGAACTCAAGAACTTGAAAAGTGGGTCTTGTGATTTGGTTGAAATTGAAGGTTGAAACCTATTGGGTTTTGTTCTCTACATCAAAGAGAACTTAAATCCGAAATTTGAGCTAATTTGGAGTTGGTTTGAGGGTAGTTGAATTTTCGAATTGTTCTTGTGTTCTTGAAGACCTTCAAATCTTCATAAGGAAGAAGACTCTGCAAAGAGCTATTTGATCCAAAAGTTGCCAAATAAAGTTGTGAAAAAGTGTTTGTGGGGCCAAGTAAGTAAAAAAAAAAAAAGATTGCCACGTCAGCCGCCACGTCAGCGATGACGTCAGCAGTCTGACGCGCCTCTGACGGGCGCGTGGGGGCCAAATTCAGAGAGTGGGAGTTTTGACACTTAGAAAAATTTTCTAAGTGTTGGCAGATTTTGGTCCAACTTTGAGAGGACATATCTTTGTGTGTATAAGGAGTTACCGGACCCGTAATATATGTAACTTCAAGTTCAGAGAGTCTACTTTCCGAATCAACAAGCCGTTCATCAACCAGAGGTCTGTAGAAAAAGTTATAGGCGTTATAAAAATATGCTGCAAGCTGTTCCGAATTTCTAAGTGTTGGTCAAAACTTCCAAAAATTTGTCTAAGTGTTTGGCTAAGGTTTGCTCACTTCTTCTTCTCATTTCTTTGATTCTCCTAGCTAATTAACAACTAGTAATTGATTCTTACTTGGTTGTTAATTAGTTCTTGAGTCCTTTCTTTCAAGCCAATTCTTTTCGTTCTTTTCTCGTTTTACAACTTCATCGTTAATTTCTTGATTCAAGTGCGTTTGCTTTAAATTGAGTCATCCTTTCTTTCTTCGAGTCAACAAGAATCCATTCCGACCTCAAGTAGCAATTGTGCACCTTGCAAGCAACCGAATCCAATCGAGAATCAACATCGGCCAATCCATTTGAGTGGTAAAAGGCAAAGAGTGTGTGAGTTCATTTGAGTGGTGCTAGCCGAGCACAAACGAGTGTAAACACGAGTGTGGTGAGGTTTCTTTACTACTAACGTGTTTGCTAAGTGTTCTTTGCAGGTTCTTCTCCATGGATTCCGATTCATGTGGTGGCGATTATGATTGTTATGATGATGATGATGGTTGTAGTTATGAAGGGGAGGACTATGGGAGCTATCAAGAGTGTGACGATGGGGAATATAAGGGCTATATGGGAAATGGTGATCATGAGGAAGTTCGAGGAGAAAATTACCATTTTGAAGGAGAATATGAAGAGAGTGGTACTCATGGGTCTCATGAGGAAGATGGGGATGAAGAAGAACCTTGTTATGCTTCACATGATGAAGGTGAAGGTTCTTGTGCTATACATCATGATGATGAAGATGACTCGAGATATGACTCTCCTTCACACGTGTCTTATGGGGAAAATCCTTATACAAATAAGACTTGTGGAGGGTATGTCTATGGAGGTAGTGGAAGTGCTAATGTTGATTATGGAAGGACTTCTAGTGGGCATGCATATGCTCCTTCTTGTAGTAATTCCTATTCGAAGCAAAGTGGCATGAGTGGGAATGTGAGTACGAGTTGGGGTCATCCTATACAAAAGAAGGTGGTCCCAATGAGGCGATTCATGGAGACCAAGGTGAACATTGGTAGTAGTGAGGTATTTCTCATGCTTGATGACGATTGTTATACAAATTTCATCACCCCTCGTGCGGTTGAAGTGTTAAGGTTACCTTGTGCGATCCGGCGAAATCCTTATTATGATGAGGGAGGATATTGGGTTGATAGGAAGGTAATGGTATCCATTTCACTCACGAGTACCAAGAGGAGGTTTGGTGTGATGTGCTTCCAATGGATAATTGTCATGTATGTTTAGGAGTCCTTGGTTCCAAAAGCATGTAATCCCACATGAACAAGATTGGCATCGATTTGTAGTGGACAAGAAAGGAAAATTTCTCTTTCCATGCATACTTACTAGGAAGAGTCCAAGTGCAAAAGTGTGAGATACCCATGTGAAATGGCCTACCTTGGCTAGGGAAGCTAGTGGAGAAGAATATGAGAAATGGGAGTCCATAATAGATGAAATCTTCGCTAGCTACAACTATTCACAAGAAATGAAGATGGACTTAGCCATTCAAACTTTTGACTCAAAGCTTGTCAAATATTGGGAGTATGTGAAATGTTGTGGGAGACAAGTGAGAAGTCCCATCAAGACTTGGGAGGACATGAAAAGGATATTGAGAAGCCAATATCCCAAGCCACATGTGAGAAGAAATGAATCTTTGAGGGGTACCTCTTTTGAGAGAACCCCATGCTTGAAGGCAAGGACGGTGGCCACAACCATTTCTTTCATTGGTCAAAGGAGCTTGCATGAACACCAAGGTAAGATCACTTATCCTTATACTCCTACATCTTCGTATGATTTTAATGTCAAGTCAAGTATGAAAGTTAGTTTACCTTGCGTTAAGCCTAATGCTTCTTTGCCGTGTATTGGTAATGCCATTATTGAAAGTGTTCCCACACTAGTTGATCCTATTGATGACCGAATTGATCCTTCTTGTAAGGTTGATTTGTGTCCACCTAGTGTTGACACTTGTGCTTTGAATGATAGTGCATTATTGAATGAAGGTGCTCAAACACTAGTTGATCCTTTAGATGAACAAATTGATTCTTCTTGTAAGATCGATTTGTGTCCACCTAGTGTTGACACTTGTGAATTGATTGGTAGAACAATGTCATGTGGTCATCATGTTAGTAATTCTCGCGAGTTTGACATACTACCAACTCGCGTTGAAACTTGTATTGATCAACTTGCTTGTAATGATAATTCACTACTTGAGGATCTTTGTGATTTGTTTAATGTACCTCTAGTTAGTGATGATGTTGATATAGTTGGTCAATTGAAAGAATATGACATCTCACCCTTGTTTGTTTCATGTCAAAATGGGTCTCTTGATCGTACTTTAGTGTCATGTGATAAGACTCCAACTTGTAGTGGTGATGAGTGTCATGTAGATAGTCATGTGAGCCGAAAATGCATTGAAAGATGACATTGGTTCTTTTGAGAGTGAAATGACATGCTTTGACTCCTCATTGTTCATGGATTACTCTCTTGTAAAGAATAATGTTTTATTTGAGGATGACATGACTATTGAGAGTAAAGTATCTAGTGGAATATTTTGTAATGTTGAAAGTGTGGCCACTTTTGGTGACTACATACGGTATTTGAAAATCCACTATGGGATGATAACACTCTTCCCTATGATGGAGATCCTCCTCGAGGAATTGTGATCCACTTATTGGGAGGGGAAGTGTTCAAAAGGAAGGTGAAACTTGTCTGCAAATTGCTAATTCTTCCTCGGGTATTCCGAATAGTAGTAGTATCGACCATGCTCTTGAGTTTCATAGTGAAACTACATTTGAGGACACCCTAGATGAAGTTATTTTGCGTGACACCTTTCTTTATTATCTTTTTGCTTATGATGACATTCATGATCTTTTTGGGAGTGCATCTTATGGAGGGCGGGGTCCTATTGGGGTACTCAGTTGTTACCTTGCCCGTGATATGTGGGTATCTTTTCCCTTTGACCCCGGTGAAGTCTTAACTTGGTGTGAATGGTATCATTTTGCAATTGAGGATCATTTGTATGTCCTGCCAACTTGGTGTTTGACACCATTGGCTCTTTTAGAATATCCTCATTTCTTAATCTTTTGGTTAGCCAAGCTCTTAGTGCTCTACTTGAGAGCTTATTTTGCTTGAAAATGATTGATACTTGGCTATATGACAAATTTGTGCTTACTTGGCATGGTGGTAGGTTAGTCCACCCTAACACTAACCCTCATCCGTTGAGGACTTGGTTTTTGTTTGTCTCCTTTATGGTTTTGCAAGGTTTAGATTCGAGGACGAATCCTTTTCAAGAAGGGGAGAATGATACAAGACCAATTCCATCGAGCTTCATGAAAATGGAGTCTTTGAAGATCATGGGAGGTCCACATAGGATGGCCTTCAAGATATGGGATATATCTTGGATGGAAGGCTTTAAGAGTCCAAGTCCCAAGGCTTGCCTCTTAAAGTGGCTACAATTGCAAGCTTGGGTGATTCAAGGTCGGAAGATGGCTACTTGCACAAAGGGCTATTTGTGCAAGTGGCTACTTTGCTCAAGGAGGGTTATGATTGCAAGAAGGCCATGCATGCAAGGTTGATTAGAGGGTCATCTATGCAAGGAGGGACGTGTTTGGCCATTGAAGGCCAATCCTTGAATTGAAGACTACACTAAGAAGACTAGCCAAACAAGGCCCTTACTTCATTAAGGGTAGCATTATAATTGCCTATTAGTCTTCTTTACTTAACTTGTATATATAGCTTGTCTTTCATTTCATTTAGGGACTTTTTTGATGAATTATGAATATTTTGAGTGTTTTTAGGGTTATCTCTAGAGAGAGAAACTTGTGAGAGGCCTTTGGTAGGCTCTTGTTGATTATTGATCGCGAGAGGATTGGTTGCTTGGGAATTCAATTCCCTTGAGGTCATCCTAAGAGGTTGGTGCTATCTAGAGTGTAATTAGGAGGTCTTGGTTATTGAAGAACCTTGGTTGCCTAATTGTGCCTATTTTTGTGTCAATCTATCTATCTTTTCTTTTCCTTTTGTTTATCTTTTTAATTTCTCGTTTCCGCATTTCCGTTCTTGTATCAGATCCCGTAATAGCTAAACAAGTGTATAAAGATTGTCTAATTGTGATATGTGATAGCCAAACCAAAGCTGATTTAGTTGAGCTAGAGATGCTAGACTTTGATGTTATAATGGGTATGGATTGTGATCGGCCCATGTTATGCTAATGTTGATTGCCGAATGAAATTAATTCAATTTCAATTTCCGGGAGAGCCCGTGCTTGAATGGAAAGGAAATACGACAACTCCAAGAGGTAGGTTTATTTCCTACCTTAAGGCAAGGAAGATGATAGCCAAGGGCTATATTTATCACCTAGTCCGAGTTCATGACACGGAAGCAAAGTCACCAACATTCCAATCTGTTCCGGTAGTAAATGAATTCCCGGATGTATTCCCAGATGAACTTCCAGGCCTTCCTCCAGAAAGAGAGATTGACTTCGCCATTGATGTGTTGCCGGATACTAAGCCCATTTCTATCCCTCCTTATCGAATGGCTCCGGCAGAATTGAAAGAACTAAAGGCACAGTTGAAAGATTTGCTCGAGAAGGGGTTTATTCGGCCCAGTTCATCCCCGTGGGGAGCGCCAGTATTGTTTGTGAGAAAGAAAGATGGCTCCCTACAAATGTGTATTGATTATAGACAGCTGAATAAGGTAACAATAAAGAACAAGTATCCTCTTCCAAGAATTGATGATTTATTTGATCAGCTACAGGGTGCTAAATGGTTTTCTAAAATAGATTTGAGGTCGGGTTATCATCAGGTGAGAGTTAGAGAAGAAGATATTCCCAAGACAGCTTTCAGAACAAGATATGGCCATTATGAATTCCAAGTGATGTCGTTTGGACTGACTAATGCCCCGGCAGTGTTCATGAATTTGATGAATAATGTATTCAGGCCTCTCTTAGATCTGTTCGTGATAGTATTTATTGATGATATTTTGATATATTCTCGCACAAAATCAGAACATGCAGATCATTTACGTATTGTTCTTGGAATTCTTCGGACTCGGGAGTTGTATGCGAAATTTTTAAAGTGCGAGTTCTGGCTAAATTCGGTGACATTCTTGGGTCATGTTATTTCAAATGATGGCATTAGAGTCGACACTCAGAAAATTGAAGCTGTGGAGACTTGGCCAAGGCCTACGACGCCTACAGAAGTTCGTAGTTTTCTGGGATTGGCAGGTTATTATAGAAGATTTGTAGAGGAATTTCATCTATTTCAGCCCCATAAACTAAGCTAACCCAGAAGTCAGCAAAATTTCAATGGAATGACACTTGTGAGCGTAGTTTCCAAGAGTTGAAAGACAGATTAACCTCAGCTCCAGTCTTAACGCTTCCGAAAGGGCCGGATGGCTATGTTGTGTATTGTGATGCCTCCGGTGTTGGGCTAGAGTGTGTATTAATGCATCATGGAAAAGTCATTGCTTATGCTTCGAGACAGCTGCAGAAACATGAAAAGAACTACCCAACTCATGATCTTGAATTAGCCGCAGTTATCCATGCATTAAAAATGTAGAGACATTACTTGTATGGCGTACATGTTGATATCTATACAGATCACAAGAGTCTCCAATACATTTTCAAACAGAAGGAGTTGAATCTGCGACAGCGGCGGTGGTTAGAATTATTGAAAGATTACAACGTAAATATTCTATACCATCCAGGTAAAGAAAATGTGGTAGCTGACGCTTAGCCGCCGATCTATGGGTAGCATATGTGAAGTCCCCTCGGAGAAGAAAGAGATGATTCATGAACTCCACCAATTAGCTAACCTTGGGGTACGTTTAATTGATTCAGGTGATGTAGGAATTAGTATTCATGATCCCACAGTTTCATCCTTGGACACGGAAATAAAAGAGCGCCAATACGAGGATCCCAAATTGAAGTATTATAAAGGTGTGCAGTTCCCAAAAGAAAAGTCACCATTTGAAGTCTCAGCAGATGGGGTTCTCAGGTACCAGAATAGGTTATGTGTTCCGGATATTGCGAAACTTCGTCGCCGGATTTTGGAAGAAGCTCATTACTCTCGGTATTCTATTCGTCCAAGAGCCACAAAAATGTATCATGATCTCTGTTATATCCCGCATTTCGTACGCCGGGACATTCCGAGCTAGTCATGAAAAGTTAAGGGCAAGGCCATTTTCCGGTTTTGTTTGAATGCGCAAGTCGCTTATAAATATTATTGTCATGGAATACTAAGGGCAAACTTGGAAATTGAAAATTATTATTAGTTCATGACTTCTTGAAGAAGCATTATTAGGCCGTGGGCCCCATTTACATTTTGGTCAATTGTAGCAAGCCATGTAATGGAACATGTGTTCATCTTATATTTTGTAAGGACCAAATATATATATATGGGCAAAGATGACAAGGCAAGCAAGACAATTAGTCATCCTTGTGACTTAAGAAATGTCTAGAGAATTTGAGAAAATTCAAGAAAAAATTGGAGGAAAAATAGGGGCACATGACCGGACATGTGCCACCTTTATATATATATATATATGTGTGTGTGTGATGCAAATAAGACACAACTCATTATTTTTAAACTTGGAAAATTCAAGAAAGATGAAGAAAAGAGAGAGAGGGAAGTCGGCCAAGAGGGGCTGGCCGAAACTTGCCCCTCAATTTTGATCTTGGAAAATTATTTTCTCCTTGTTTCTCTACTAATTGGAAGGCCCTCGTCGACGTGGAGTAGTTGTTGGAACAAGAAAATCACTCGTTGTTGCTATGACCACTTCTAGCCGAGAGGAGGAATTGAAGGGAAAAGGTAAGGATTCCACCTTCTTTCATGTGTTGTGGGTGATTGGTACATGTTGTGATATGTGGGAATGAATGAAGTTCATAAAAAATATGGTGTTGTGTGTGCTTGGCCGTGTATGTATAATGTTATGTAGGAGTGAAGAATTAATCATATTAGTGTTTGGTTGGTGTTGTTATGGATGGGTTGTGTGTGTTTTAGCATGTGAAAATGAATGAAACTCATGGATGTATGTATGTTGAAGCTTGGCCGAAAATGGGCTGATTTGGTGTAGACATGTGGACTAATGTGATGTAGTATTTTGGTCATCGTCGTTGTGAATTCTATGATGTAAAATGAATGTTTGATGGCTCATGTTGAAGTTGTAGTGTTGCGGGCTGTTTTGGAAAATTAATATGATTTTAATATAGTTTCTTATATTGATGGAAATAATGTTGCTAACGTATGGAATTGTTGATATAGTTTATGAATTCGGAAGAGGGAAATGTATTGCGGTTGTTCTTATGGAATTTGGAAGTTTCGGGTGAAGTAAGACATGGGCTGGATTGTCTTGAATATTTGTGAATGGATTATTGATGTTGTAAATATGATTGTTGGTTTGGTTGTTGTTGATTTGGCCGAGTTGAATTCTTGGGGATGTTGAAGTTATAGGGGGAAATGTCGCCGAAATTTTTGTAGACAAAGTGTTAATTTGGAATTGGATTCTTAAGTGTTATGGCTAATGGATGATGCTTAATGTCAGTATTGTAGATCGTGTGAAGCCGAGACGTAAGTTTGGATTAGCATAGAGGGCGGCCAAGGTATGTAAAGCTCACCTTTCTCTCTTTGGCATGTCCTTGTTAAAGTAGGCTATGATATGATCCCCGAGGTAACTCTACTCCTACGATCCGAGCATGTCTATGATCCTTATTCGCTTCTTGATATCCGTATTCGTAATGTAGTTAAACTGTGGTCCTTATGCTTTCTGTATGACTAAATATGAATGTGCATAAAAGATTATGCTCGTAAAAGAGTCTGAAACTACGAACGTCTGTAACTT
The DNA here is from genome assembly GCF_029784015.1 of Lycium ferocissimum. NCBI lineage: Eukaryota > Viridiplantae > Streptophyta > Magnoliopsida > Solanales > Solanaceae > Lycium > Lycium ferocissimum. The sequence continues at coordinate 45,718,265 of NC_081344.1, forward strand.
TCATAAAAAGGCTCGGATCGCTTCGGTATGTCCGTAGGAGGTTCGACAAAGATATAATGACCTTAGCCTCCATAGGCGGGTCCGGATCGATTTGATACTTGTCCGTGGGCCCGCAAGAAGCTCCATTGTGTAGTTCTAACAATTTGTTAAAAGAACTTAAGATGGCTATCATTCTGACTCCTGTGTATGATTACTTATATATCTGTTAAGTCTGAAGTGAGAATCCGTATACATATGATTTGATACGTAACTCTGATTGCTAAAGTTATATTAGATAAGTCCCGAGCAACATTCGAAAGAAACTGGATTTGACTATGACTATTGCCCTGGTTTTTAAATGATAGTCTGTTTTGATTGTTTTATGGAATCTGTGTAAAGGTAAGAAATGAGAATTCGTATGCATATGATTTAGATACGTAACTATGATTGATAGAGTTTTATTTGATATGTTTCCGAGTAATATCCGGAAGAGGTTTGATTTGATTAATTCCATGGGCTTGTAAATGATAATTTGTTTGATTATTCTGTTAAGTTTGTATAAATGTTGTGAGTTGCATATAGATCCCACGATTCTGCTCGTGCATATTATTGTTACTTCCTTCACCGAGTCCCGGGCCGGTTACTATCGTGCGCACAATCCGAAGTATGATGAGCGTCTGACATGATATGATATGTTTTTTAAGTATGATGAGTTTCTGATATATGATATGATACGAAGTATGATGAGCTTCTGATATGATATGATATGATGATATGATGTGTGACGGAGATACGGAGATATGAAACTTCCGAAGTATGATGAGTTGTGGCGCCCATGGCAGGAGGGGCGACCACGTTCCGTCCGCCGGGTCCTATTACGGACCGCATAGGGTATATGATATGATAATCTGATGATATGATGATTTGATAATGTGATGATCTGATAATATAATGATTCTGTTTAATCTGATGATATGATAATATGACGATTCTGTTTAATCTGATGATATGATAATGTGACGATTCTATTTAATCTGATGATATGATGATTCTGTTTATGGTGATGATATGTTATATATACGTATTCAGAAATATGATCTGTTGGTTTCGGGAGGTCGTGGGGGGCAAACCCAAGGCGAGGCAAAATTCCGCACCGGTTTAGGCGAATCCCACATTGGTTTAGGCGAATCCCACATCGCTAATGTCAGCTACTATGATATGTTCTATTTTATATACATATGAGACAGAAATGTTTTTCAAAAGAAAGCTAAGTATTTTGAGCATTCTGATTATTATATCTGTCTTCTGTACCTCTTATGCACTCTTTGTATTACAGATGCATGTACTTCGGTATTCTGACTATTATGCACATTTTCTGTACTCCTCACGTCGGTTATGGTCTCGTTTTCTGTATTCCATGCTTTACATACTCAGTACATATTCCGTACTGACCCCTTTTCTTTGGGGGTTGCGTTTCATGTCGCGCAGGTACACCCAGATGAGCTGAAGACGTTAGTAGAAGATGTTCCAGCGGGATTGGCGAGCTCCATTTCCTCCGGAGTACTGCCGAGTCAGGATGTTTATGTTATGAAATTTTGTTCCATGTTAGAGACTTTACAGACAGTGTCGTGGGTATAAGATGTCGGTTATGTAAGCGGCTATGTAAGCCGACGTATTATCACGCATTGTATTATGAGTTTTATATGTTACAGATTTTGTTTGATTTGGAAAAGATGAAAAGCATATTTGACTTTCCGAAAAACTTCCGTTATGTGTTTACGTTATGGCTAAGGGCCCAGTATGATTATGAATGTCACAAGAGTCAGCGGGTTCGCTCGGCCCTAGGTAAGGGTCGGGTGCCCATCACACCCTATCGGATTAAGGGTGTGACAATCTCAAATTAATGTATTGGTGGGATGGCATGAAAAGAGACATAGCAGAATTTGTAGCTTAATGTCTAATTTGCCAACA
>NC_081344.1:45720314-45737662 GCF_029784015.1 Lycium ferocissimum
AGTGACTCCCGTTGCTCGGGGGATGCTTTTATCCCCCGGGGAGTTCGGGTGAAAGGGGTGGTCCGGCTTAGTTGGACTTCACCCGGCGGTGGTGGGTGCCTCCTTGACCGGAGTTGGGTCTATTTTGGTATGCTACCCCTTTGAGATGCGTATACATATGGCTATGACGGGGCCACGATAAGGTCGCTTTCTGTAGCTTTTATTCCGGTGGGGGGGTACGTAGACAGTGGTATGTATTAGTCAGATAATGTACCCTTGTCGGCTCCCATTCCTTTGTGTACATGTATGTAGCGGCCTAGCTTTACATTCCGTATTTTGTACCCTCGGGTAAGTCAAAGCAAGTGACACAAGTTGCGTATGGAAAATTGTAAAGTTGGAATATTAAGAAAGGCCAGGGGTAAAAAGGTAAATTTGCAAAACGACTCATGGAAATATGGGATAAGGCTAGGGACAAATTTGGAACTAAGGAAAATATTTTCATGAAATAAGAGAGATATGCTAGAATTTTCAAGAAAGGGGGGCCAGGCGATGGGCCCCAGCTGTAATGTGGCCAAATAAAATCAGAAAAACTAGTAGGGCAATATGCTTAATTCCCATTGGAAGGACTATATATATATATATATATAGGGAAAGATGATTAATTCATCTTAATTCCCTAGAGTTTTCAAGAAAAGAAGAACAAGAAAAGAAGGAGAAAAACTCCAGAGGCCATTGGATTCAAGAGCAATTTCCAAAGAAAAAGTTGGCAAAAATTTCTTCCAAAAATTTCTTTCCTACTAATTGAGGTCTCTAGCAAGTTGGAGTGTTCATTGGAACAGAAAGATTCATATTCTTGCAAGTTGGAAGCTTTAGTCAAGTGAAAGTTGAGGAAAAAGGTAAGGTTTAATCCTTTTCTTATGTATTATGGATGTTTGAGTATGTTGTGTGCATGGAAATGGATGAAATTCATGTGTTGTGGAAGTGTGTGTGGTGCCGTGAGGGTGTGTGTGTGTTGTGTGTTGTGTGTTGTGTGTTGCATGAAAGATTGAGTTAATTTTATGTGTGGTGTATAGAGAATATGGAAGTTCATGAAAAACATGCATATGGAGGGTTGGCCGAATGTAGGTAGTGGTATGGGTGTGGTGAATTGATTTTATTTAGAATGGAAATTGTTGTAATGGTAAGTTCTATGGTGTTAGAATAAAGATTTAATGGTTTGGAGGAATGAAAATTGGGTTGTTGTGATTGAATTTGAAAGAAGGAAAAAAATGTTGTTGTTGTTTCATAAATTGGAAGATGTGGGTAAGTAGTATGTTGATGGTATTGTTGGAATATTATGTGAATTATATTGTATTGAATTATATTGAATTGTATGGAATTGAATTGAATTGCATCGAAAAAAATTGAATTGAGTTGAATTAAATATAAGTGGTTTGTTGGTGTTGTCGGTTGATAGTTTGGCCGGGTTTGAATTCCCGGATTGTTTGTTGAGTAAAAATTGGCCAAGTTGAACTTGGAGGAATGGAATATTTACGGGGGAGGTCTTTGCGAAATTTCGGTAGCCAAGTATTATTTTAAGAATTCAATTCTAAAGGCACTAATCATGTTTGGTAAACATGACCAATTTGTAGATTTTGGCGAACTTGGAGCTTGAGTTTGGAGACGTGGACAAAGCGTAAAAGGTATGTGAAGCCTACCTCTCCTTCGTTTGGCATGTCCTAGTTAGTATAAGTTGAAATCCGACCCTCGGGAAAAGTCCTACCCCTCGGAAACGGCACCTAAATTTATTCCTTTTTCATTCATAGAATTGAACCCAAACGCATTTAAAGAAAATAAGTGTTCAAACGTCCAAAACCTTTGGAAATGAAATTGAAATGCCTTGAAATCTTCGTGAATGACCAATATGGTACATGATGGCACATACTTTTATGTTCGTCACTCGAGTCTCGATATATATGCATATTCAACAATTCCCATTACTTGTTTTATAGAAACTTTATAATCTTGCCTTATGTTTTCTGTAATGTTGCTATTCATTGATAGTCTCGCCTTGATGATTGTTCCTTTAGTGAGACGAAGCGGCATGGTTATTCCATAAGGCAATCGGGGGCCTCCAATTTTCATCACCCAGATAGACACATGACTTTCTTTGGGTTCTCATGCATGCCATCATATGATATGTATATGACATGTATATGATATGTATATGAAAATGGGGAATTTTGGGGAATGGATACATGTTGCGCTATAGACGCGTTATGACACAGTCAACACACCACGTGATTCCATCCGGACAACGGGACACACGGACGCGGGACACATGTCACGGCGAGCACACATATTTCGGCGACATGACTTGTTATTTTCACATGTATCCATGACACGAAATGTTTTGAACAAAAGTATATAATAAGCAAGCATGACATCGCACAAAAGGCAATTACAGTACGGAGTTATCCTTTTACCTCGTTATATGATATGTGGTCTCACATGTTGGTTAACCACTTGTTACATGCTCCATCATATTATTTTCATGGCTCGAAGAACAAGTTGGTACATTCTTAATCTTTCTCCCTCTTTTTTTTTTTTTTCGGCTCTCCTTCTCGTCAGGGCGAATGACCAAGGTTGACGGGCTCGATTCTAGGAGCTTTTTTCTTGCACATCGAGAGAATTAAGCTCCGATTGTTCGATCTTTTCTTATACTACTGCTTCATAGTATATATTTGAACTCGTAGCAAAGTCGGCTTGTAATTATATGTATCGTGTTTAGGGGGCTCATAGCCAATATGTACGATTTCAGATGTTTCATAGCAAATTTCATCTTTTTTTTTCATGAAAAATATTTTCCCTATGTTCCAAATTGAATACTACTACTCCATGTTTACATGTATGCTATTATCGGCGATGTTGTTAACGGAAAAAAAAATGCCAACTTCATACCATACACTTAGTAATAAGAACAAGACATATGACGAGGGTGCCGTACAATATCGGGTACTCGTCCCCCTTTAGTTGGGTCGTGACACTCGAATGTTGAACTTTGTTCTTCAGTATGTATGTGTGTATACAGATTGGATAGAGTTTTTGATGTTTTCCTTTCATGAGATTAGTTTATGCCATTTATGGGCCCTTGATGTTCAGTGTGGTTCAGATATGTGTTTAGGGTTGTTTGGTCGCTAGAGGTCAGACAGTCGTCACGACTCATCGGTTTGGGTCATAACAGTTAGTGTCCACAGGGGCTTCATTTCAGGATATAGTAGATCATGTCACTTCAGTTGATTCAGTGAGGCAGGACAGCTATGGTAAGAGTGATGATAAGAGGGCCCGCAAAAGGGGCAGTTTCAGTGGTTCATTCTCTAGAGGGCAGGGCTATCATGGGTAGAGTTACCAGTTTTACTCCAATCACTTGATACGGTCAACCATGCAGACATCATTTGAAGGTTCTTCAGGGCCCAGCCATCATTCTTTTGGGTAGCTAGTTCAAGGTCCTTACTCTAGGTTCTTAGATCGTGGAGCGTATTCGGCTTCTTCAACTTCAGTTCAGTAGCCCGTGCTTGACAGAGTTTGTTTTGAGTGTTGTGAGTTGGGAAATTTCAAGATAAACTACCCTTCGACTCGGTTTTTGGTTTTGCTCGGAATCCGACCCCAGGGCTCCAACATCATCTATTAAAGAGGGTGGATCTTTTGGTCAGCGATGCCGATTTGGGAAAAGTGGTCACGCATCGAGGGTACGGGTGGCTCCCGGCTGCGAGCCAGATCTCGGTTCGGCGGAGGTGGACATCGCCTAGTTGGGGCGTTTACCAAACCTTCGAGTCGGGGTGGTCACGGTGGTTCTTTAGGCGACGACGGACGATTTCATTGTTATGCTTTCCCTGGAAGGCCAGAGGCCGAGGCTTCTGATACTGTTATCAATGGTAATATCTTAGTCTGTCACCAGGCGACTTCAGTGTTGTTCGACCCGAGTTCCACTTTCTCTTATATGTCTACATATTTTTCTATGGGTTTGTATATGGTTTATCTACTCCGGTCAGAGATTCTGTTGTGGTAGATCAAGTCTATCGGTCTTGTACTATTACATTTGTGGGTTATGGTACGTGGGTAGACTTAGTGATTCTTGATATGGTATATTTTGATGTTATCTTGGGTATGAGTTGGTTATTTCCTTATCATAAGATTTTGGACTGTCATCCTAAGACAATCACGCTTTCCTAGCTGGGTATTCTTAGACTCGAGTGGAAGGGTACTACTCTTAGTCTATAAACAACAAGAAGATTATCTTATTCCTTCCAGCCAGGAAATTAGTGGATAAAATATGTTTGGCTTACTTTGCCAATATTCGTGATAACAATGCTGGCACTCCGTCACTTGAGTATGTACCTGTTGTGATCGAGTTCGCGGAGATGTTCCCTACGGACTTGTCGGGCATGCTAGCCGATCGTGATATGGACTTCTGCATTGATTTAAAGTCGGGCCCTTGTCCTACTTCTATTCCGCCATATCAGATGGCACTGGCCGAGTTGAGAGAGTTGAAGAAACAGTTACAAGATTTTCTTAGCAAGGGTTTCACTAGATCGAGCATCTCCCCTTGGGGCGCTCCCATGCTTTTGGTGAAGGAGAAGGATGGGTCGATGCGGACATGTATTGATTACCACCAGTTAAACAAAGTCACCATTCGGAAAAAGTATCCTATTCCCACATCGATGACTTGTTTGACTAGCTTTAGGGTGCCTTAGTATTTTTCAAGATTGATTTGAGATCGGGCTATTACCGGTTGAAGATCAGGGCCGAGGATAATCCCAAGATAGCTTTTAGGACTTGTTATGGTCATTACGAGTTCCTCATTATATCTTTTTGGCTTACCAATCCCCGACAACCTTTATGGACCTGATGAATGGCATATTCAAGATATACTTGGATTTATTCATCATAGTCTTCATTTATGACATTTTGGTGTATTCGTGAAACAAGGAAGATCATGAGAGGCACTTGAGGATTGTGCTTGGATTGTTGAAGTAAAAGAAGCATTATGCTAAGTTTTTTAAGTGTTGAGTTCTAGCTAGATTCTGTAGCATTCTTGGGGCATGTTGTGTATAAGGACAGGATTATGGGGTATCCCAAGAAGATTGAAGCAGTCCGAGATTGGACTAGGCCCATTTTAGTGGCTACAATCCTGTGTTTTGTAGGTCTTGCTTAGTTATTATCGTCAGTAAGTGAAGAGATTTTCTTTGATTGCTTCCCATTTGTATCGTTTAACTCAGAAGAATGTGCTTTTTCAGTGGTTCGATGAATGTAAGGATAACTTTCAAAAGCTTAAGAATTTGTTGACTTTAGCTCCTATTTTATCTCTACTAGTCGAGAGAAAGGACTTCACCGCCTATTGTGATGCTTCATGTATAGGTTTAGGTTGTTTTCCCATGTAGGACGGTAAGGTTATTGCCTATGCTTCAAGGTAGCTGATGGTGCATGAGAAGAACTACCCCACTCATGACTTGGAGTTGGCTGCGGTAGTTTTTGCTTTGAAGATTTGGAGGCACTACTTGTATGGCGTCCATTGTGAGGTTTTCACCGATCACCGTAGTCTTCAACATATGTTCAGTTAGAGGGATTTGAACTCCAGACAGCGCAAGTGGATGGAGTTTCTCAAGGACTATGATTTGACTATTCTGTATCATCCGGGCAAGGCCAATATTGTGGTGGATGCGTAGAGCCGAAAGGCGGTGAGTATGGGTAGTTTGGCCTGATTGGTATTTGAGGAGAGACCTTTTGCTAGGGATGTTTAAACTTGTGAAAACGGGATGGTGAGAACTGAAATTTGAGATTCAGGCAGAGTTTTGGCTTGTGTTGAGGCAAGGTCATCGTTTTTGGATCAGATTAAGGGGCAACAGTTCGAGGATGCTAAGTTGTGCAAGATTCTTGATAAAGTGATGAATGGAGAGGCCGAGGAGGCCATTCTAGATAGTGAGGGGGTTCTAAGGATTAAGGGGCGTGTTTGCGTTCCTCAGGTTGGTGGCTTGATCAAGTTGATTTTAGAGGAGGCTCATAGTTTTAGATATTCCATTCACCCTGGTGCTACCAAGATGTATCGTGATTTGAGACAGCACTATTGGTGGGGTAGGATGAAGTGCGATATTGTTGAATTCGTTTCTCAGTGTTTGAATTGCCAGCAAGTTAAGTATGAGCATTAGAGACCAGGGGGTACGCTTCAAAGGATGCCCATTCCAGAGAGAAAGTGGGAGAGCATAGCCAAGGATTTTCTGGTTGGTCTTCCGAAGGCCTTGGGAAAGTTTGATTCGATTTGGGTCATTATGGATAGGTTGACTAAGTCTGCGCAGTTCATTCCGGTTCAGATGACCAACAATGCAGAGAAGTTGGCCAGGTTCTACATTTGAGAGATTATTCGATTGCATGGAGTGCCCATTTCAATTATCTCTGATAGAGGCACTAAGTTCATGTCCCATTTCTGGAGGACTTGGCAGGTCGAGATGGGGACTTAGTTATATCTTGGAAAAATACCCTCGGACGGATGGCCGGTCGTATATAATTCGAGTTTTAGAAGATATGCTGGGCGAGCTTGTGTTATCAACTTTAGTGGTCATTGGGACCGGGTCTTACCGTTGATAGAGTTTACGTACAACAACAGATATCATTCAAGCATTGACATGGATCCATTCGAGGTAATATATGAGAGGAGATGCCGATCTCCGATTAGCTGTTTGATGCTTTTGAGGTGAGACCTTCAGGGACCGACCTTTTGAGAGAGTCATTAGATAAGGTGAAGTTGATTCAAGAAAAGCTTTTAGTGGCTCAGAGTAGGCAAAAGAGGTATGCAGACCGGAAGGTTCGAGATCTAGAGTTCATAGTTGGTCAACAGTTTCTGTTGAAGGTTTCGCCCATGAAGGGTGTGATGAGATTTGGGAAGAAGGGCAAGATTAGGTCAAGGTTGATTGGCCCATTTCAGATCCTTCGTCGTGTGGGAGAGGTCGCTTATGAGTTGGCATTACCTCAAGGTTTTTCACGTGTTCAACTAGTATTTCATGTGTCCATGCTGAAGAAATACCATTCGGACGGGTCTTATATCATTCAATGGGATTCAGTTCTATTTGATTAAGAAATTAGAATAAGGGGATAGTACCCCCACCGGGGCGGTTAGTGTGGGTGCCATCACCATTGTGATTTGGGTCGTGACAGATAAGGCTACAGAGTTCTGTTTCTTGGTTGCCTAAGAGATCAAACATGATCTAAGTATGTGTGCCATACATGTAGTACTTTTTCTATCCACTAAGTATCTTGCAGAGTCAACATCACCATATCAAACAAGGTTGAAATAAATACCTTTAGGATACCAAAGACCTAGACCACTTGTTCCTTTCAGATACCTCAAGATTCTTTTCACAACTTTTAGGTGGGACTTCTTGGGATTAGACTGAAATCTAGCACAAAGTCCCATACTAAAAACTATGTCAGGTCTACTTGCGGTGTGAGATATAAGAGAGAAACAATCATACCTCTGTGCATTTTTTGCTTAATGGATGGACTTGTTTAATCAAGGTCAAGTTTTGCAGCTGTGGCAATGGGAATATCAATTACCTTGGTATCTTCCATTTTGAACCCTTTGAGCAACTCCTTGACATACTTTTGCTGATAGATCATGGTGTCAGTTGATATTTGTTTGATTTGCAACCCCAAGAAGAAATTTTCAACCATCATGCTCATCTCAAAGTCACTCTCTGTTAGTGTAGCAAATTCTTTAGACAAGGACTCACATGTTGCTCTAAAAACTATGTCATCCACATAGACCTGCACAATCAGAAGATTTTTTTTTATTGACCTTCAAAAACAAGGTGTAATCAATATTACCTCTGGTATGATGACCATGTGCCAACTCAATTTTGACAGCCTCTCATACCATGCCCTTGAATCTTATTTGAGCCCATCAAGAGATTTGTCAAACTTGTAGACATGATCAAGATATTCATAATTTTCAAGCCCTGGAGGCTGCTTGCCATACACTTTCTTTTTAGGTACCCAATTAGGAAGACATTTTTCATATCCATTTGATGGAGTGTGAATTCGAAATAGGCAGCAAAGGCTATGAGGAGTCTTATGCTTTAAGTCTTGCAACTAGAGAAAAAGTTTCATCATAATGAATGTCTTCCTCTTGATTGTACCCTTGTACCACCAACCGTGCCTTGTTCATTGTAATGTTCCATGCTCATCTATATTATTTTTGAACACCACTTGGTGCTAATGATTGTTCTATCGTTTGGCCTAGGTTCAAGGTGTCATACCTTGTTCGTCTCAAACTAATTTACTGAATACCCACTTAGTGCTAATGATTTTTTTGTCCTTTGGCCTAGGCTCAAGGTATCATACCTTGGTCCTCTCAAACCAACTTAGTTCCTCTTGCATATCAACAATCCAATATGTATCATGGAAAGCTTCATTAACTTTCTTTGGTTCAAAAATAGATAAGAAAGCATTGAAAGCACATAGATTCTTTAGTGCAGATCTGATGGTTATTCCAGAGTTTAGTTCCGTTAGAACATTATCAATTGTATGATATCCCTTATATTTGTACCCTTTTAGAGCTAAACTCTAAGTGTTCTCAATATTTTCGGGTTGGGATTTAATAGGTGAACCAGGTTCATTAGGTGTTTCATCATGTGTTCCCCCTGCTGGTATGCCATTTTGCTAATTGTTTGATGAACCAGGTTCATCAATAGGATTACCTGTTACAATACCACTCTGTTGTATACTACTGGAGTTAGTAGTTTGGCTTAATATTGGCTCATCATCATCAAGTACCTGTTTCAGAAACATAATACTTGCATAAAAAATAACATGCACACTCTCTTCTACACACATAGTTCTTTTGTTAAATACCTTATAGGCTTTACTATGTTGTGAATATCCCACAAAAACTCCTTCATCATTTGTAGCACCAAAGTTTCCTAGGGAATCTTTTCCATTGTTGTGAATAAAACATATGCAGCCAAATGCTCTCAGGTGAGTGATGTTGGGCTTTCTTCATTTAAGTAATTGATAGGGAGTTTTCTTCAAGAGAGATCTGGTTATAGACCTATTTAAGATGCAATTCATAGGGAATTTTCTTCAAGAGAGATCTGGTCATGCACCTATTTAAGATGTAACGTGCAGTACAAATACCAAATCTCAGAATCAAATCCACAGCTAGACAGTTCTACAGAAATCACTGACCTCTGATGGGAAGGGAATAAACTGTAAATAGCATTATCATTATTGTGTGGTATTAACCTGATAGTTCAATCTGCTGAAGATAGTGCTATTTGTGGTTGAGAATTCATTTATACAGATATTGTGTATTCAGTAGCTGCGCTAGGATAAACAAGTATACAGGGTCATAAGAATTTGTTGTCACTTTACTTCTCAAGCCAGAGTTCAATATGACAACAATGATCTACATAGATTAAGATGGATGTTGCTGGTGCTGACTAACAATAAGAAGCAACTACATCCAAGACTGCCTGAAGAATTCTTGGTGAGATTTTGATCCATTCCACTTGTGACACTTTTAGGTTTGAAAGATGGATGCAAATCAAGGCCCTTGGAACTTTAGTTGATAGACTTTTGCTGAGTTGTTAGGATCATGTGATAGCTAACTTTCATTTCCAGTTTACTTTGATTTTAGGATCTAGTTTCTGCATTTCCTTTCTTTCTGCATATTTTCTGTACATATTTTGTTATTTTAATAAATTCCCACCATTTGGTGGTTTTGCTTAAAAAAACATGCAGTACAAATGGCTTATTCCCAAATATTCGTAGCAATTTCACTAGCTAGCATCATTGTTCTAGTCATTTCTTCAAGATTCCTACTTTTCCTTTCTACTATTCAATTTTATTGTGGAGTTCTAGGTGCAGAAAGAATCATCAACATACTTGGAGTTTTTTCTCACCATCTTCTGGATTCAAGGGAACCAAATTAATTTTACACCCATCCTTTGTAAAAGAATAGGTATTACGGTATCCATTGTATTTATCACACCTATAATAGACCCATGGTTTCCCAAGTAATAGGTGGCAAGCATCCATCTTTATTACATCACACCAAACAAGATAATCATCTACTTTCCAATAGAAAAAGAAACTAGGGATTGACAAGTTACCTCTAAACCTTCGTCATTCTCAAATTTCATGATGTAAGGATATGGATGATCTTTGGTTGAAAAATCAAGTTTAGCAACCATCTCTTGGAAACAATATTTATATGACTCCCACTATCAATGATCACCGAATATACCTTTCCATGGGAGGTACATCTAGTGTGGAAAAGAGATTCATTTTTCCATAGCTTTTCATCTGCTTGAACCCAACGTTATTTTCTTTCTTGCATATAATCAACTGTTCTCTAATACCAAATTGATATAGTCAACTGTTCTCTAATACCAAATTGATATGATTCTTCGAGTTAACAAAGAACCAATTGACTAGGATCATGTTATTGAAGCGATTGATGGGAAGATTTCAAGAAACGGACGTATCTAAGACTATAGGTCGGAAAATTAGGTGATTCCAAGATGAGGTGAAAAATGAGAATCTAACATATCAAAATAACTATTTACTCTTTTAAATCAAGTAAATATTGAGGGTTAAATTATGGAAAGAAAGTTAAGGTTCTGAGTACAAAATAGAACAAATGTTAATCAAGAAATGTGTTCTTGAATGATCATGAACCAATAAAGTTCCTAAAGTCATCACTTGAAATCAATTACATGATAAAGAAACACCACATGCTATTGAAAATAAGAGAAACACTATCACCGCCTAGCTTGGAACAAAAAATAAAGATAAAGAAGAAGAAATAGAGAAAATAACTCTATTGCAAATAAGGGAAAACCTCAAATGCATGAATTCTCGATTACATATCATGTGAACCCTTTATATAGGCCTAGGGTGTCTTCTTTGATGACTACAAATACCTATTCTACTGTAGAAAGGAAATAGCTAAAACAAGGAAAGTAAAATCTCTATTCTATAAGGAAAAAAAATAGAGAAAACTAGGATCCTATTAGAACTAGGGAAAATATACTACTACTACTGATAGGAAATTAAATTCCTAGTGCAATATAAATCAAGAAACAAGAAACCTATTTAGAAAAGGTTTCAAAAAACAAGAATTATCATTCTTGGAAGAAATTAATACTCAAACTTGAGCTTCTTGGACTTTCTTGCCCTTGAATTCAATTTGGTGCTTCTTGGTTTTCTTGGATTTCATGATCTTTAATCAATATGTGACCTTGAGAGTTTTCTATTGGTGATCATTTGATGTGGGTTGAGCTGTCTACCGACCAAAAGATATGGACTTGCTAATAAGGGAGGGGCTTTGCAAACATGGAATGTATAAGGCAACTGAAGTGGTTTCTTTGGACGAGGGAATTTTTATGGTTGAATGGGATGGATTGGCATTATAGACATATTTAAGAAACTTTCAATTGGAAAGGAGGTGCATACGATTTCGATAGTCGTAACAACAAGGTTCTTTGACTTGTTTCCTCATTGTATGTGTTGTCTGTGCTCGATTGTGCATGCCAAGAGTGCGTATCTGTTCTATCTTAAGCACTCTTCTTTTCATAGCCAATGGGGGGAGATTTTACTTTATTCAGTTCAGCTTTAATTTGTCTTCCTTAGCTGCTTTACCTTTTCATACAGGTTTGTATTGTTTCCTGCTTCTTCAACACCCTTTATTTCTTTTGACAAGTTTTTTTTGCAGCTGTTCTTTGATAGGTTGTCCTGCCTTGCATTATTATACCTTTTTGTTCATACTCCAGCTTTTATTGCTTCATCCATGCATCAGGTTCTCAGTAATGATATTTGAGAAAAGAGGTTTGTATACCCCCTTCTTGTATAGTCCGTGTCTATCAAGACTGATCTCCTTCTTCTTCATGATAGTGAATATTGCACAGTTTCCAAACTCCCTTTATACTAGGCCTTTAGTGATAGGATTTCTTTCCTTTTATTGACATGTGTGCAGACCATTCACACATATTCTTGAATCCTCTCACTATGGCCAAGATTTTTTTTTTATCAAGGACTATTGTTGGAGACTTGATGTTTCTTGGGTCTCCTTTTCTTGAATAGCAATTGATCTGGACATACTTCTATTTGATTTGTGCCCTCTGATGTAGAGTCAGTATGTATTTTCATCTGAGGGTACTTCTTACTCATGTGAGTTACCTTGACTTCGCATGGATATAGATGTTGAGAGCTTTAACAGTTGTGTGAGATGGTTACATAGAAGTTAATGGGTTTTGAGCATTTATCCCTGTAGGAGTCTCTTCCTTCGTTCACTTTATGCAGTTCCTACAGTAGAGCTTTGGGTTTTTTATGCTCAACCTGCACCTCCTCTTTTGCTGTATAGAGTAAACCTTGTTGGTTCCTCCAAGAGCGCTTTGCTCGTTCTTTCATAGTTGTAATAGTTGACTCAAGTTCCTTCTTCTCCCGGTGCAGTGTTTCCTTCTCCTGGCTAGTTTAAAATACATGCTCCCATAGTTTATTAATTATCTCTACTAGGTTCTCATGTTGTTCTTCTTGGTTTATGAGATCTGTTAATGAGATCTGTTTGAGAGAGACGACCTTTTTCATTTTGATTTCTTTCACTTTTTAAAGGTCTTCATAGGCATCGTAAACAACAATATAGGCCACTTGTTCCAGTTCTTTCTTGAGATAGTTTTGGAACAACTTCCCTTAATTTTGAGAAATTCTCCGGAATGTCCTCATCTTCTAGTTCTATATTGGAGTTTTCCATGAGTGCCAGTGTATATTCTTCTTCTAATTTTTCTAGAGCCATCAAGGATCTATCTGGGTTTACTCTCTCATCTTCATTATCACTTGAGGCTTTCTCTACAATATGATCAGCCTGCTAGTGCTCATACTATTCGTAGGGACCTGTTCCCTCCATCAATTGTCAGGTTCATCTTTTATTTTTCATCGCCTTTCTGGATAGTATCTTATAAAGTGGTCTCTACTTCCATATCCCCTACATCTACGGTGATTATTTCTCTGGGGCCCTCTAGTTCTTGAGGGGCCTCCTCTGTTTTGGAAACCTTATTCTCAAATAAACATTTGAAAGCTTCTTGTGAGTAGGGCCATGTTTTCATCATTGATATCCTTGATGTGATTTGATGCAAGGGCCAGGTTCACATCTTTGCTTGATAGAGCATTTTTCTGTACCTGGAGCTCCCTCATCTCATGTTTACAAATTTCTCATGAGGTCCTTTATGGTCATTATATTTAGGTCCTTGGCCTCCATGATGACTTAATTTTGCTTTCCCATGAGTTAGGCAGAATATCAAGAAGTTTTTCAATCTTTTTTTATTGAGGAATCTCCACACCCAGAAAATCAAGTCATTGGTTGTGTTGGTGAACCTATTGAACATCTCTTGGATGGATTCCCCTTCATTTATCTTAAATAACTCATACCGCTTATTTAAAATAGAGATCTTGAACTTCTTTACACGACTTGTTCCTTCGTGGGTGGTCTTTTTGAGGTGTCTCATGTTATACCTCGCGTTTTGTACATTTGAATGTTCCGAGTTAATGGCGGGAAGTTAAGGACGAGGTTATATTTTTTTTCGGTTTGTTAAGAATGCATAAGTTTCACGTTCGTCTTTTATTGGTATGGAGCGATTTGGGGCAAACTTGGAATTTGGGAAAAAAATTATTATTTCATGAAATAGCCATGAAAAGCCAAAGTGGCCATGTATAGTGGAAAGTGGGCCCCACCCATGGTTGACCAATATTTTCATGCCATGGAATGGCACATGTGTGTATCTTGTATTGGAGAAGGCATGTATATGTGTATGTATAATTCCTTATCATGCAAGACTTATTCATCTTTTGCAATTTAAGAAAAGTCTAGATAATATATAATATATAGAAAAATTTGAGGATAAATATATATGCATATATATATATATATATATATATATATGAATAAGTCATGAAAATTAAGACAACTTACCACTTATGATTCTAGAGAATTGGAGAAAGCTCGACAGAAAGAAGGGAGAAGGGAGAGGTTCGGCCATGGTGGCCGAACTTGGTGCCCAAGGAAATTGTCAAGAAAAAAATTATTTTCTTTGCCTCTCTGACCAATTGAGGGTCCTCGTTAACGTGGAGTGGTTGTTGGAACAAGAAAACCATCCGTTCTTGCAAGTAGAACCTTGGCTGAGAGAGAGAGAGGTGAAGTCAAGTGGAAGAAGGTAAGATTCTATCCTTTCCTACATGTTTTATGGATGGTTATGTGTGTTGTACTATGTTGAAACGGATGAAAATCATGAAGTTGGAGTGTTGTTGTTGTGGCCGTGTGTATACCATGTGTTGTAGGAATAATGAATTAATGTTACTTAGTATTTTGGTTGTTGTTCGTTGTGGATTCTATGATATAAAATGAAGGTTTAACGATCCAAGTTGAAGTGATCATCGTGTGGGCTGATTTGGAGGATAATGTGATTTCAATATAATTTCTTGTATTAATGAAAATAATGTTGTAAACGTATGGAATTGTTGATATAGTTTGTGAATTTGGAAGAAGAAAATGTGTTATTGATGTTCCTAATGTAGTTGAAGGATTTCGGGTGGAATGGCTTATTGTTTGGGTTGTTTTGAATATTGTATGGATTGCTTGGAACGTTCTTAAATCTTGTTTGAATGGTTGCGGATTAATAATCGAATATGTGAGCATTGGTATTGAGTGGATCGTATGTAGTTTATCGGAATATAAATGAAATGTTGTCGAATTGTGTAGAAAGGAATTATTGATGTTAGAATGCGTTTTGAATCACTTATGGATATTGTTAGTATGGTTGTTGGTTTGGTTGTTGTTGATTTGGCCGAGTTGAATTCTCGGGGTTGATGGATTTATAGGGGAGATGCTGCCCAAATTTTTATAGACGAAGTGTTAGTTTGGAAATTGGATTCTTAAGTGTTTATGGCTAATGGTTGATATTTAATGACGTTAATGTAGATCGTAAGAAGTCGAGACGAAGTTGGACTAGCGTAGGAAGCGGCCAAGGTATGTAAAGCTCAACCTTTCCTTCTTTGGCATGTCCTAGTTGAAAGTAAGTTATGACACGATCCCCGAGGTAACTCTATTCTGGCGATCCGAGCATGGCTATGATTCTCACTTGTTTCTTGATATTCGTATTTTTAATGTCGTCAAATTATGGCCCTTATGTCTTTTGTATGATTAAAATTCAAAGGTTGCCCAAAAGTTCTGTTTTCAAAAGAGTTCTGTTTTTAAACGACTCCGTAACTACGAACGTCCGTATCTTTCACAGAAAGACTCGGATTGCTTCGATATGTTCGTAGAATATCCTAAGGTAAATAAATGTCCGTAACTTTCCGAGGCAGGCTCGGATTGATTTGACATATGATTATGATCCTTGCGATACTTCGATATGTTTACGATATATGATATGTTTCCGAGTAACGTCCGAAAGGTTTTTGATATAACTATTGTCTGGATTTTCAAATGACGATTCGTTTTGAATACTTCATTGAGTCTCTGAAAATGACTTATGTGCATATGGTTTCTCACTACTCTGCTCGTACCAAGCTCAATATATCATTCACTGAGACCCGGGCCAGGACACGCATTCGTGCACATTCCTCTGCATTATTCACCGAGTCCCTCACTAGAGGGCCGGGACACGCTATATATATATGTATATGATGATGTGATGATGGGGATGGCAGCCAGGATGGCATACCGAGTCCCTTGCTAGCGGGGTCGGGACACGCTATTCACCGAGTCCCTCACTAGAGGGCCGGTACGTATATATATATATATATATGTATATGGACGCATACATGATGATGATATGATATGATTTTACTTACCGAGTCCCTCACTAGAGGGCCGGGACACGCTATATGTTATATGATGATTTTACTTACCGAGTCCCTCGTGAGAGGGCCGGGACACGTTATATGCATACATGACGGTTTTATGATATTGATATGCATGATATATGTTTTCAAAGGCAAGTCTTATGATTTTCTGTACTCTTTATTTCAGTATGATCCCGCTTACTACATTTCATGCTTTACATACTCGCATATTCCGCATCGACCCCACTTCTTCGGGGTCGCGTTTCATGCCACGCGTGTATACCCGGACGAGTGAAGATATTAGTAGAAGATGTTCCAGCGGGATTGGCGAGCTCCACTTCCTTCGGAGTACTGCCGAGTCAGGATGTTTATGTTGCGGTTTCATGGCTATGTTAGAGACTTTGCAGATAGAGTCCAGTGTTGTATATGTCAGTCTTATAAGCGGCTATATAAGCCGATGTATCGTTATGCATTATATCACGTTTTTATACGATTATAGATTTTATTTGATTTGAAGTAAAAAGACGAAAAGCATGATTGTTTTCCGAAAAAGTTTCATTATGTATTATGTTATGGTTACGGGCCCAAAGATGACTACGAGTATTGCGAAAGTCTGCGGGTTCGCTCGGCCCTAGGTAAGGGTCGGGTGCCCATCACACCCTATCGGATTAAGGGTGTGACATCTCACCCTTCTTTGGCCGTCTTGCAGGAGGAGATTCTGCTATATTCTTTAACTCCAAAGCCACAAATAAGTATCTTTTTGGCCTTTGCATTCTTTTGGATGACCTGGAAATCCTTTTCTGTGTAGTCCTTCTTTTCTTTCAGTAAGGACGGTTGATGTTGACTCTTTGTGATGCAAGCCCACTTGCCTCAAGGCCATTTACAAGGAGCCAAGCCCGGGAACTACAACAATTGCAAAGCCTATTCATGAAGCGGGAGGCTCTTGAGTATGCTTTTGATGAGCACCTTGGATCCCAAGTCCATTTGTTGATGAAGATTGCGTGGGGAGAAGAAGAGGAAAAAATGGGAAGTTACCACAATGGCTAAAAAGATGAAGAGTTGGCTATTCTTGCAAAGGAGATTTCAAGATTTTGAAGAAAGAAGAATAGCCAAACAAGGCCCTTGCCTCATTAAGGGTGTTTATGTGATTTTGCTTTCTTTTATTTCTAGCATAGTATAAATAGTTCTCTTCTTCTTCATGGAAGACTTAGACTATTTTTGAATATTGATATTTGATATTGTAAAACTCTTGAGAGTTGAGAGATTGTGAAAACCTTTGATTGAGTAATTGTTGAGAGGATTGGTTATTTGGGATTCCAAATCCCTCTTGGTCATCCTAAGAATTTGGTGTCTCTTTTGTTCTTAATTTAGAGGTCTTAGTTTTCTATAACTTTGGTTGCTAAATTAGGTCTTAAGTTGTGTCAAATTATCTATCCTTTTCTTTTCTTGCATTTTTAATTCTATTTTCGTTTTTAGTATTGTATCAATTGGTATCGGAGCCT
>NC_081344.1:45737762-45780124 GCF_029784015.1 Lycium ferocissimum
TGGGACACTTTGGGATTGACAAGACAATGGGAATTCTTGAGGAGCAATTCTATTAGCCCCACATGCGGCGGGATGTGGCCCGAATTTGTGGCCAATGCCTTGAATGCGAAAAACTAAATCTAGGCTTCAACCCCATGGCTTGTACACTCCCCTCCCCATTCCTCAACAACCTTGGTTTGACATTTCCATGGACTTTGTGATGGGATTGCCTAGGACAAAAAGGGGGAAAGATAGCATCTTTGTTGTTGTTGATCGTTTTTCGAAAATGGCTCATTTCATTGCTTGCCATAAGGTTGATGATGCTCCCCATCGCTTCCTTGTTTGTTGAAAATGTGGTTAAATTGCATGGCATTCCCAAGACAATTGTGAGCGATAGGGACCCCAAGTTCCTTAGCCACTTTTGGAAAGAATTGTGGGGTAGGCTTGGAACGAAGTTGTTGTTTTCCACCTCTTGCCACCCACAAACCGATGGCAAAACCGAAGTTGTCAATAGAACTTTAGGTTCTATGCTTCGGGCCATGGTAAAAGGGAAGCTAGCCTCTTGGGAAGACCAATTTTGCCTTTAGTAGAATTTGCATATAATAGAGTTATTCATAGCACTATTGGCATGTCACCCTTTGAGGTGTTGTATGGTTTTAACCCTAACCCCTTGGATCTAACGCCTTTGTCTCAAGATGTGGTATTGAGTTTAGATGGTAACAAGAGAGCCGAAGCTATGAAGAAGATCGATGAAAAGGCTAGGCTCCAACTTGAAAAGAAGAATCAAAAGGTGGCAAAAAGGGCAAACCAAGGGAGAAAAAGGGTGGTCCTTGAACCGGAAGATTGGGTGTGGGTGCACTTCCGAAAAGAAAGATTTCCAAACAAGAGGAAGACAAAGTTGATGCCGCGTGGGTATGGTCCTTTTGAAGTCCTTGAGAGGCTTAATGATAATGCCTACAAAATTGATCTCCCTCCGGAATATCAAGTTCACAACACCTTCAACATTTGTGACCTATCTCCTATGGAAATGGAAAGTGATGAGCCATCAAATTTGAGGACAAATTCTCTTCAAGATGGGGAGAATGATGCAAGCCCACTTGCCTCAAGGCCATTTACAAGGAGCCAAGCCCGGGAACTACAACAATTGCAAAGCCTATTCATGAAGCGGGAGGCTCTTGAGTATGCTTTTTGATGAGCACCTTGGATCCCAAGTCCATTTGTTGATGAAGATTGCGTGGGGAGAAGAAGAGGAAATGGGAAGTTACCACAATGGCTAAAAGATAAAGAGTTGGCTATTCTTGCAAAGGAGATTTCAAGATTTTGAAGAAAGAAGAATAGCCAAACAAGGCCCTTGCCTCATTAAGGGTGTTTATGTCATTTTGCTTTCTTTTATTTCTAGCATAGTATAAATAGTTGTCTTCTTCTTCATGGAAGACTTAGACTATTTTTGAGTATTGATATTTGATATTGTAAAACTCTTGAGAGTTGAGAGATTGTGTGTTATGTCCCGTTATCTTTACATAGGGGCATTATAAAGCTAAGTGCGACAAGTTAAAGACAAAGCGGTTTTAGGGTTCCCGGTAAGGGTTTTCATCTCCCGATTTCGTTTCGATGCATCAAATAGCCTATGAATTTCGTTTGGTATAAGAACATTATTGGAAAATAAGGATTAATTGACCAAGATTGGATTACTAAGTGAGATTAAGACTTAATCACATCATTAGTGAGCCTAAGTGGCCGTGTGGGTCCCACTTGGATTTGGCCACCTCTCATTGGCTAAGAACTTGGGTGGGACACATGTCCACTTTGTGAACTGCATATATAAAGGGAATTGCTGATTCACAACCCAACTAGAAATTCATTTTAACAATCCAAAGTTGGAAAAATATAGAGATAGAGAGAGAGGCTCTCGATGCTATTAGAGATTATTGAGAACACCCTCCTCCATTTTGATCCAAAAATCAATTGTTCCAAGTAGAAAAATTCTTCTTCAAGTGTATAAGGACGTGTGGTAGTTGTTGGGTAGAGACAAGGAGGTGTAGCATTCCATAGAGTTGAAGATCCGGCCAAGTTTGAAGGACAAGTTACAAGGTAATATATATGATCATTGTGCTTGTGTTATATGAAGATTTGAATGTATAATTCATGCATGTTGTTGTTGGGTTGTTGTTGTGGTTGAACTTGCGATTGAGCCATATATATTGGTGAAGCCATGGTTGGTTCCATTTTGCATGCATTGTTGGTAAAAAAAAGTGTATCGCCACATATGTAATGGAACTATATATATATATATATTGTGTGTTATGATGTGTGTGTGTGTGTGTGGGCTGTTTTCTTAAAGTTAAATGAGCCATGTGTTGTAGATTTGAATGGAATTATGTTTGGTTTTCTTGTGCATATATATTGGATATGGATTGAAGGTGTTGTAATGTGAATAGATGAGTGAAAATCAAGAAGTTATAAGAATGGCATTGAAGCCGTGTAAGGGGACTGTTTTAGGGGATTTTATGGACTGTTTTGTGCCAAGTTTTGATTGTTGTTGTTGTGCACATGTGTGGTACATTGTATGTATGTTGAATAGGTGAATTAAGGTGATAATGAAACAAATCATGTTGAGATGTGTAAGCGAACCTCCGAAACCGTGGACTGTTTTAAGATTAGAAATGAAGAATGTTGTTGAGTGATTGAATGTTATTATGAACATGTAGTAAAGGTGAATTGGTATTGTTGTGTGGGCTGTTTGGCGAGAGTTGGGACTGAATTGTATGATATACAAGCTGTCCAAAGTTCCCTAAGTCATGTTAAACAAGTTCGGGAAGATATAAGAAAGGAATGACTAGCAATGTTAGCTTGTAGCACTAATTGGTTCGAATGCGAACGAAACGTCGTCTAAATGTTTGAAATGGATTGTGAGTGTTAGAGTGCGTATTAAAATCCTTTGTAGAAATTGAAGCTCTTGATATCTTGATATAGGATAAGTGTTGTTGGGCAGCAAGTACAAGTTATTATACGATTAAACGCTAAAGGTACGCAAAGCCTATTCCTTCCTTCTTTTGGCATGTCCTAGACGTAAGTAAGATATAATGCGAGCCTCGGGGTGACTCCACTCTCTAACTCCTAGTATGATATGTGATTGTTATTAAGAATTCAATGTTGAAAATGTTGGTATAGTTGAAATATGATCTCGTTATTTATTACATGATGGACTAATATGTTATGTACAAAGTTCTTACTCTGTTACACACACACACACACACATAAGTATGCTTGGTTTTTATATAATGTAACATGCTAATGTCCAAGAATTGATTTAGTTACTATTCGACTTGAGTCCCAAAATGTTTTACATATATATGTGGTTGCTTATTAATGTGCTTAACTCAAGAAATATCCTTGGTAAGTCCGGGCAAGTACGTTCTCGTGCGCCGATTGTATTATACTATTCACCGAGTCCCTCACTAGAGGGCCGAGGACACGTTATATATATATATATATGATGATGATATGATGGTTTGGAGATGGAGGCCAGGAGGGCATATATTCCTTGTTTACCGAAGGAGAGAAGGGCGGGACACGAATATGTTTACGCTTATGATGTTATGATTATAAATACCGAGTCCCTATTACGGGGGACACGTTATATATGTTATATACAGAATGATTATGCGATTTTGATTATAAAGCATTATATTGATATTGATATGGGAACGATACAAATGAAATATGTTAAAAATTGGCAAGTTTTACGAAACTCGGTTGTTGCAAATTGAGGTCCAACACCTTGTCTCGGATATGATTCTATTTACTATGTTTCACGCTTTACTACTCGGTCATATTTCATCATTCCACTCTTCGGGGGCCAAGAACCTTTCATGCCCGCCATTCGCCATAACCCCAAAAATGAGATCCGCCGGCCCTAGGATATCTACTCGGCTATTCGAGTGCTCCTTTGTTCCGGGGGCATAGTTTCGTGGTATAACCTTTTGATATATATATATGTTATCGTTTAGGGTACGGCGCGGCCTGTCCCGTCATATGAAGTCGTTGTCACTCTTAAGTCCGTGTGTCACAAGTGTGGGTCTATGTATGTTGTTGTTGTTTTGTTATATGGTTATGACTTGTGTTTGGGCGTACATCATTGTGGTGGCGGCCTTGTCGGCTGCGTATATATATGTTTATCATGGATCAATTCTGTATGAAGGTATGTCGGCATGTTTTGTTGGGACGTTCTCTTATATATATATATGTGGGCGTAATTGAGGTTTGGTGCGATATTGTAATTTAATATTTATAGAATCTTCGAGAGATTGTTGCGTGCAAATCGACTTGCATATGTTTTGCCCTTATACTTATGAGAGGGAGTGTCGTTCATGCTAGTAGTGTATGACTATAGATAACAAGTGTATACGAGTGTCCAGCTCGGGCACTAGTCATGGCCTACGGGGTTGGGTCGTGACATTGTGAAAACCTTTGATTGAGTAATTGTTGAGAGGATTGGTTATTTGGGATTCCAAATCCCTCTTGGTCATCCTAAGAATTTGGTGTCTCTTTTGTTCTTAATTTAGAGGTCTTAGTTTTCTATAACTTTGGTTGCTAAATTAGGTCTTAAGTAGTGTCAAATTATCTATCCTTTTCTTTTCTTGCATTTTTAATTCTATTTTCGTTTTTAGTATTGTATCACTTTGCCATATGAGGAAGTTGATGCTTTGAGAATAATTGAGCCATTCTGAATAATTTCCCATAGCTCTGGATTTTCGCCTATAATGTAGTCCTCTATTCGGGCTTTCCACCAGCCATAGTAATTTTCGTTGAAGCATGGTAATCTTATGGTTGATTGATCTTCTTGTACTGTACCAGGTGCCGCCATCTTTTAAGGTACTTAGCCTTCGTAGAAAGGTCTAGCTCTGATACCCCTTGTTGGATCGGGCTACTCCTATGCTTTCCAAGAATCAGATTCTTAGAATAATTTTCATAAGAAGGTAATGCAGTGGAATGTAAAATCAACAAAAGGTAAATAAGCGGAAACACAGAAGAACCAAATCAATACGACTAAACAACTACATGGATAAATCATGATAAGCTCGGGTTCTTTGTTGTTTGTACTGTTTGCTCTTTTTGAGATGAAGGTGTTGACTGCGCTCACTGTTGTCTCTCGTTGGAATATTTGTTGTTGTGGTTCACGCTCCAAAGCTTGTTGGTGCTGTGTATATATTAGTAGTAGTCTCCGCCATCAATGATTGAATCCAAGATGATTTTGGTTTCATTAATTGTGCCCAAAAACCAAACCTTATGTGACTTGAAACTTCCTTTCATTCTTTGCATGTGTGTCGGCTTCCTTGTCCTACTACAATGCTAATTTCTATATTGATCAACTTATGATATTTGAAGAATATTACCCCTATTCTCTTTCTGCTTTGACATAGGATGGCTCCTTAAGCAATCCTTACTCGTCATAAACTTGGAATCCTGACTATCTCTTAGCAATAAAGGCTTAGATATATCGTCCCATCTTTTAAATCATGCTCCTCTTCTTGAGGTTGGGAAATAGGGTTTTTTCATCATCTCCCGTGATGCTTTTTGATATCAGTATATCACCAAAAGAAATTAACAAAACATTTTTAGACTATTTTAAGACAGTTTTAGTAGGAGATAATAGCAGCCAAAGTATGGAGGGATTGAGATTGTAAGACATACTTTATAAGGGCAGAAATTAAGATAGGTAGAAATTTAGAGATGAGAATAGAAGAAATGAGGATGAGATTTAGAAGAGAGGAGGGATTTAATCAACTATAACTGTGACTAATAACCATAAGACTTGATACCTACACCTATTAATCAACAATCTAAGATGAATTCAATCCAAGGAAGAAGAGACTTAAACTTATACATGGAAAGCTAATCCTAGATTATCCAAGAGAGATTCAAGATAAGAGTTAAGGAAATCCACCCACTAATCCTAATACTAGCTAAACCACCTCCATGCAAGGAGAAAACACACTCATAAGAGTTTCATCATAAATCTCAATCCAAAGAATGAAAATAGGCTAAGGCAAGCTTATATAGTTTTGCCTTTACATGTATAGCCACAATTAATTAACTACTAGCCACATTTGGCATTTAACCATTAAGCCCTATTACAATAAAAGCTCAAAAGTGCCCTTTTCACAAATAACCCAAAATTGGGCCTTCATACACCCAATTGTGCTCTTAGCCACTTTTGTGGCTTCCATCTTTTGGCCATCATATTTGTGCCTTTTCCAAGCAATCATCCACACTATGTATGCCCTTGTGAATTGTCTTTCCATGGCCTCCAAAGGCCCAATCTTCATTACCAAAGGACGTGTGACAGGAGAATTCGTATGTCCAAGGCCCCATAATCGCCCATGAGCTTCTTAGGATCATATATCCATGACAACTTCAAAAGGATACTAAGTAAAATCGAATCCGCCATAACCTACTCAAAAAAGCCCAAAGGGAAGACATACGAAAACATGGTCTTCAACAGCGTGAGGTTAACACAAAAAGCTAAATACAATCCTCTCACCCACAAGGAGGGATAAACTTGTGGGGAATTTCATGTATCCACACATCAATAATTATCATGAATAAAATCACCCTTTCCACTTTGTTCATATGAGGTATCAAATTTGTTGATTCCTCGTTTAGGTTCCCAAATGTAGAGACATAAAGATAAAGTAATAAAATCAATGGATTAAAACACGAAGCATGTAATACTACATTGGTTCTATTTGACATGAAGCACATTGGATCCTTAATTTTCAAACATGGACTCCTCCAAGGTAATGCCAAGACTAAGTCACACAAAACATCACCGGGATCAAAACGGAAGATTATCCATATATCACTATCAAGAACACAACTATATACCCCATAAGAACCCTTCACAACATAAGATGCCCCCCAACGTAAACATGAGCATCATTATATGCAAATAAGTAGTAAAGAAAGGTATAACGCAAAACAACTTCCTCATCTATGTCATCCTCAAATGTAGCCACATTACTAGGTTTAAGAACAAGATCATGCATTAGGTTACTATGAATTTTAACAGGCAAGGAAGAATTAGCAATTTATAGACAAGCATCAGCTTCCTTTTTAACATTTCCCTTACCCATAAGTGTATTACAATTCCTCAAGGTTAAGATGCCAAAGTCTAGGAAGAGTGTTATCATTCCGTAGTGGGTTACTAAACACCTTGTGGTCTCCAAAGGTGACTACTTTTTCAACATCACCATGCACCCCACTAGGCACATCATCTTCAATAGTCATGTCAACATCAAATAAGACATTATCTTTAAAGAGTAAACATCAATAAATGATGGGGATTCAAATTATGAGATTTCACTCTTGCAAAGATAAGCATCATTTTTTAAATCACTTTCTTTCATATGACTATCTATATGACACACAACACTATCATGACCTTGAGTCTTATCAAATGTCAACAAGGTTACGTCATGGGACTCATCTTCATATGTATCAAATAAAGGTGGTGTGTCATATTCACTTCCTTCCACATATCAACTTGGTCAAATTCATCACTAAATTGAGGCTTATAAAACACATCACCACATTTATCAATTAGTGGACTACCAATATAAGCAAGTTGACCAACACAAGTACTTACACTAGTTGGACTCAGATCTTGCTAGAAGAGTCAATCCGATTATCAATAGGATCAACTAGTGGGTGAGCAATCATATCACAAGACAATGTACTAATATTCAAATCACAAGTGTCAACACTAGGTGGACACAAATCGACTACGACAAGTAGAATCGGTTCGATCATCAAGGATCAAAGAGTGTTAGAACACCCACATCAACTACATTGTCGACAATCATTAAAGATCGCGCTCAACACATGGTAAAGATTCATTAAGCTCGCATAAGGATAAGATATTACTCATACTAAAGTCAAAATGCTCATCCACAAGATTTGTAGAGTTGAGATTAGCTAATTTACCTTGAAGCTCACACACCAAATGCATCTTCTTTAACTCGGTTTTCAACTTTCATGCTCATTTGCTCATTTAGAAAGCCTTTGATTGTCTGATGTATTTTCATAGCTTGAGGCTCTTCACTTGGCTTTCTCCCAAGTATACCTACAACATCATCAAGACAACTAGAGACAAAAGATAAGTTACATGAGTTAGAAAAAGGCCGTGACAACCCTCTCACATCACTCCTCACAACCTCTCCTTTTCCACTCTAGAGTTGTTAATTTTCTCTCCCTTACTCCTCTCAATCTTTTCTCTCTCAATTTCGGGGGAGTTGGGGCAAGTGCCAAGGATCCTTTCAAGGGTTGAAATGAAAGACCTCTTCACTTCTATTTTCCATTTCGCTTCACAAGGAGCGGCCTTCTTTTCATTCAATTATTTATCCTTGGTAAAGCGTTCCATGATGATCTTGAAGCTTCTTTGAAATTATTCCCAATTTGAAGGCTTCGGATCACTCACTTTAGGAAGTGGCTCGCTTGCATTTGCTTCTTGCTCTTTTGGAATGCGCTTGGTGCTCCTTTTTTTTCCATAGGGATGTAAAAAACGACACCTTCAAAATTCTTTCAAGGCACTCCAAATCTCAATTGGGTTCCCTTTTACTCGCTCATGTTCACAATGTTTGATAAGGATCCCCTTTAGGGTGCGAGAAGCTAGCCCCACTTTCTCTTCTTCCACGTAGTTGTAACGTTCAAAGATCTCTTCCAACTTGTGCTCCCATTTGAAATAATCTTCTTCGCTAGATTTAGGACACAAGGTTGGCCACTCTACATTGGAATCACTCTCCCTTATGGGTTGATCTATGCACACTGCCTCGAATGTTGCCTCGAATCTCATCACTCAAACCACCATCACGCCAAGCCAACTCATTGTTACCATAAGCTTCACAATTGAGCACACTTTGTTCTATATTATCTTTTACCACTTCACCTCCATATTTAGATTATACCGCATTTTCATGAAGATAACAAGCTCGAAACTGTTCACTACTACAAGTAGGTAATGTAAAATCTTCTCTTCTCGTAGGTCTACTTTCATTCCTCCCAACAAGCGCACACATACCATCTCGATTAGGATATGACATAGGGTAAGAAAATGAATATGAGTAATTGTCATAAGAATTCCCATAATCGACATACTAAAGTTCACCATCGGCATATGCATATTCACTACTAGACACATAAGCACAAGAACTCCCATTTTCATCACAACCTCCTATCTCCTGAGAATCTTCACCAAATGGGTTCATAAAATATGTGTGAGGAAGGGTTATACCTCAAGTCGCTTCCATATACACATGGTGTGTAGTATGAGAACATTCTTCACCCTCGTCTTCACCATAGGAATCGTCATAAGATTCTTCTGCCCCTTCATATTCTTCATAAAACCCATGAGACCCATTTGCCTCATATTCGCCTCCGGAGTAATACTCTTCGCCATCACATGGTTCATGTTTATATCAACCATCTTCGACTTCATAATCTCCACAATCATTATGGTCATAACCTTTCATGTCATCGTCACAAAGATCCGAAGCTATAGATGACATGATTCCTTATCACTCTTCTCCTTATGTCTCCTCTCCGTGTGCCTACAAAATGAGAAAATAAGTTAGTACTAAAAGTTCCTCACCACACTCGTGCTTGCACTCGTTTGTGGTTGGCTAGAACCACTCAAATGTTCCCACCCTCTTGCTTTTTACCACTAGAGTGTATCCCTTAACTCATGAACCACCAACTCGGATAAGCCTAAGATAGAACCACATCGATTCAGAATGGAGTTTATGAGACACCAAGAATAGACTAGTAAAAGCAACAGACAAGAGCCAAACAATTCACAACGAGATAAACGAGAAACGCACAAAATGAATTGGCATGAAAGAAAAACGGACTCAAGAACCAGTTAACAACAAGTAAGGACAATTACGAGTTTTAAATTAGCTTGGAGAATCAAAGAAATGAGATGAAGATGAAAGGAATCGCCGACAAATCAAGGTATGATTACCTTGCAAAGTACAGCTGGCCTTTGGATTATACGGCTGGTATATAGTTTATACCGTTGAAAACTTGAGAAAAATACTGCCAGTATTTAGGAAATACTACCAGTATTTATGATACAATAACGGATACGCGGAAACGGGAAATTAAGAAGATAAACAAAGGAAAAGAAAAGATAGATAATTTGACACAACTTAAGATTCAAATTAGCAGCCAAAGTTATATAAAACTAAGACCTCTAAATTATCATCTAAAGAAACACCAAATTCTTAAGTTGACCTCAAGGGAATCGAATCCCAAGCAACCAACCTCTCAAACAACACAAGAATCAACAAGAGCCTACCAAAGGCCTCTCACAAGTTTCTCTCTCTAGAGATAACCCTAAAAACACTCAAAATATTCATAATTCATCAAAAGTCCCTAAATGAAATGAAAAGACAAGCTATATATACAAGCTAAGTAAAGAAGACTAATAGGCAATTACAATGATACCCTTAATGAAGTAAGGGCCTTGTTTGGCTAGTCTTAGTGTAGCCTTCAATTCAAGGATTGGCCTTCAATGGCCAAACACGTCCCTTCTTGCATAGATGGACCTCTAATCAACCTTGCATGCATGGCTTCTTGCAATCATAACCCTCCTTGCGCAAAGTAGCCGCTTGCACAAATAGCCCTTTGCGCAAATAGCCATCTTCCGACCTTGAATCACCCAAGCTTGCAATTGTAGCCACTTTAAGAGGCAAGCCTTGGGACTTGGACTCTTAAAGCCTTCCAACCAAGCTATCTCCCATATCTTGAAGGCCATCCTAAGTGGACCTCCCATGATCTTCAAAGACTCCATTTTCATGAAGCTCGATGGAATTGGTCTTGTATCATTCTCCCCTTCTTGAAAAAGATTCGTCCTCGAATCTAAACCTTGCAAAACCATAAAGGAGACAAACAAAAACCAAGTCCTCAACGGATGAGGGTTAGTGTTAGGGTGGACTAACCTACCACCATGCCAAGTAAGAACAAATTTGTGATATAGCCAAGTATCAACCATTTTCAAGCAAAATAAGCTCTCAAGTAGAGCACTAAGAGCTTGGCTAAACAAAAGATTAAGAAATGAGGATATTCTAAAAGAGTCAATGGTGTCAAGACACCAAGTTGGCAGGACATACAAATGATCCTCAATTACAAAATGATACCATTCACACCAAGCTAAGACTTCACCGGGGTCAAAGGGAAAAGATACCCACATATCACGGCAAGGTAATAACCGAGTACCCAATAGGACCCCGCCCTCCATAAGATGCACTCCCAAAAAGATCATGAATGTCATCATATGCAAAAAGATAATAAAGGAAGGTGTCACGGAAAATAACTTCATCTAGGGTGTCCTCAAATGTAGTTTCACTATGAAACTCAAGAGCATGGTCGATACTACTACTATTCGAACACCGAAGGAAGAATTAGCAATTTGCGACAAGTTTCACCTTCCTTTGAACACTTCCCCCCCAATAAGTGGATCACAATTCCTCAAGGGAGGATCTCCATCATAGGGAAGAGTGTTATCATCCCATAGTGGATTTTCAAATACCATGTAGTCACCAAAAGTGGCCACACTTTCAACATTACAAAACATCCCACTAGGTATTTCACTCTCAATAGTCATGTCATCCTCAAATAAAACATTATCCTTTACAAGAGAATAATCCATGAACAATGAGGAGTCAAAGCATGTCATTTCACTCTCAAAAGAACCAATGTCGTCTTTCAATGCATTTTCGTTCACATGACTATCTACATGACACACATCACCACTACAAATTGGAGTCTTATCACGTGACACTAAAGTACGATCAAGAGACTCATTTTGACATGAAACAAACAAGGGTGAGATGTCACATTCTTTCAATTGACCAACTATATCAACATCATCACTAACTAGAGGTACATTAAACACATCACAAAGATCCTCAAGTAGTGAATTA
Source organism: Lycium ferocissimum (assembly GCF_029784015.1). Taxonomy (NCBI): domain Eukaryota; kingdom Viridiplantae; phylum Streptophyta; class Magnoliopsida; order Solanales; family Solanaceae; genus Lycium; species Lycium ferocissimum. The sequence goes on from NC_081344.1 coordinate 45,749,726, forward strand.
TCATTACAAGCAAGTTGATCAATACAAGTTTCAACATGAGTTGGTAGTATGTCAAACTCGCAAGAATTACTAACATGAGGACCACATGACATTGTACTACCAATCAATTCACAAGTGTCAACACTAGGTGGACACAAATCAACCTTACAAGAAGGATCAATTCGGTCATCAATAGGATCAACTAGTGTAGGGACACTTTCAACAATGGCATTACCAATACACGGCAAAGAAGCATTAGGATTAACGCAAGGTAAACTAACTTTCATACTTGACTTGACACTAAAATCACACAAAGATGTAGGAGTATAAGGATAAGTGATCTTACCTTGGTGTTCATGCAAGCTCCTTTGACCAATGGAAGGAATGGTTGTGGCCGCCATCCTTGCCTTCAAGCATGGGGTTCTCTCAAAAGAGGTACCTCAAAGATTCATTTCTTCTCACATGTGGCTTGGGATATTGGCTTCTCAATATCCTTTTCATGTCCTCCCAAGTCTTGATGGGACTCTCACTTGTCTCCACAATATTTCACATACTCCCAATATTTGACAAGCTTTGAGTCAAAAGTTTGAACGGCTAGTCCATCTTCATTTCTTGTGAATAGTCGTAGCTAGCGAAGATTTCATCTATTATGGACTCCCATTTCTCATATTCTTCTCCACTAGCTTCCTTAGCCAAGGTAGGCCATTTCACATAGGTATCTCGCACTTTTACACTTGGACTCATTCTATGAAGCACGTATGGAAATAGAGGTTTCTTCCTTTCATCCACGACATGCTTATGCCACTCTTGCTCATATGGGATCTCATGCCTTTGAAACCAAGGGCCACCTAAGCATACGTGACAAGTATCCATTGGAAGCACATCACACCAAACCTTCTCTTGGTACTCACCAAGTGAAATGAATACCATCACTCTCCTGTCAACCCAATACCCTCCTCGTCATAATAAGGATTTCGCCTATTCACACAAGGTAGCCTTAACTCTTCAACCGCACGAGGGGTGATGAAATTGGTGTAACAATCGTCATCAAGCACAAGTGTTCCCTCTTTGCCACAAAGTTTTACCTTGATCTCCATGAACCGCCTCTTTGCAACCACCTTCCTTTGCATAGGATGACTCCAACCAAAGACTCACATTCCCACTCATGCCTCTTTGCTTAGGATAGTAAGCACTCGAGTCGTCTTCATCTTCATGATGTATAGCACAAGAATTTTCAGCTTCATTATCTTCACCATAGGAATCATAACAAGGGTCTTCTTCATCCCCATCTTCCTCATGAGACATATGATAACCACTCTCATCATATTCTCCGTCAAAATAGTAATTCTCTCCTTGAACTTCCTCATGATCACTATTTCCTATATGACTCTCATATTCCCCATCGTCACACCCTTGATAGCTCCCATAGTCCTCCCCTTCATAACTACAACCATCATCATCATAACAATCATAATCGCCACCACATGACTCGGAATCCATGGAGAAGTACCTGCAAAGAATACTTAGCAAACACGTTAGTAGTAAAGAAACCTCACCACACTCGTGTTTACACTCGTTTGCGCTCGGCTAGCACCACTCAAATGAACTCACACACTCTTTGCCTTTTACCACTCAAATGGATTGGCCGATGTTGATTCTCGATTGGATTCGGTTGCTTGCAAGGTACACAATTGCTACTTGAGGTCGGAATGGAATCTTGTTAGACTCGAAGAAAGATGAACGACTCAATTCAATCTAATGGACTTGAACCAAGAAATTAACAACGAAGCAAAAACGAAGAAAAGCACGAAAGAAATGGCACGAAAGAAATGCGGACACAAGAACTAGCAAACACAAGCAGGAACAACTACTAATTGTTTACTAGTTGAGAGACACAAGAAAATGGAATGCAAAAATCGGGAAAATAATTAAAATTTCGGGCCCGGGTAGGTGAAATCTTGAAAACACGATCGTGAGGCCCCAATTGATCCAAGGTATCAATTTGAAATAACGGAAATTTTTAAATTTCTATACTCTTTTTTTTTTTTTTGGTTCCCTACCAAAGGATTAGGGACACAATCCAACAAGCAATCCCAAGAAAATTTTTGGAATTGAAAAGAATTAAGAACGAATCACCTGATCGAAATTGATGAACTTGGACTTACACGACCAAGTGGTGGTGTTTCACGGTCCGTATAAGTTTCCACGGGTCGTATAAGTGGTCGTGTAACAAGGCTAACTTTAGAAGAAATTTGGTTTTTAATTTCACGAGCGCTCGGTTTTTTTTTTTTTTTTTTTTTTTGTTCCCTACCAAAGGACTAGGGATACAAAACCAACAACTAAGGATCAAGAAATTTTTTGAGAAATGAAATTTGGAATTGAAAATGTACCTCAAATTCACGGATTGGGTCGTGGAATTTATACGGTCCGTATATAATTCACGGACCGTAAAAGGTGTCCGTAGAATAGGGACAGAAACTCAAAATTTTGGTACCAAATTCACGGACCAAAATCTACGGCCGTAAAATTTTTACGGTCCGTATTTTCCCACCGTAAATCACTTACAGAATGTAACCTTTTGGGCCTCCAATTTTACGGACCAAATTATACGAACCGTAAAATATATACGGTCCGTATGTGGGACCGTATAGTGGCTTCAGTGATTTCGTATCGAACTCGTGTTCCTCGAAATTTAAGCCGAATTTTCTTGGATCTGATGACGTCTTGGGCCCCACACAACCTAGGGCTTGCCCTTTTTGGCCCAACAAACAACTTTCCACTTGTCCTTGGAAAAACCTTTGATCAAACCCTCTTCTTTGGTCTTCTTCTCCAATATGAAGATATGAATGTTCTTAAGAACACCAAGAACACCCAAATACAATCTAGGACCAAATCAACTCGTTTTTGCTCCAAATTTCGATTTAGGCTCCTTATCACTTAGAGAACAAAGCCCAATATTCAATTTGCCTCAATTTCAACTCAATCACCAAACCCACTTTTTTGAATTTTCAAAGCTTCAAAGCTCAACAATGGTAGACTCTTCAATATTGACCCGAATGACATGAAATTTGAAGATTTGAAACCCTAACGTACTAAGGAACAAGAATCTAATAACAAAACAACAAAACAAACACAAAATTGTTGGGGTTTTTGGTGGAAAATTTCCAGATTTTTTTTTTATATCAAAAACCCAAGACTAGATTTGTTGGAACAAACCTAAGCTAAGCTCTGATACCAATTGATACAATAACGGATACGCGGAAACGGAAAATTAAGAAGATAAACAAAGGAAAAGAAAAGATAGATAATTTGACACAACTTAAGATTCAAATTAGCAACCAAAGTTATATAAAACTAAGACCTCTAAATTATCATCTAAAGAAACACCAAATTCTTAAGTTGACCTCAAGAATCGAATCCCAAGCAACCAACCTCTCAAACAACACAAGAATCAACAAGAGCCTACCAAAGGCCTCTCACAAGTTTCTCTCTCTAGAGATAACCCTAAAAACACTCAAAATATTCATAATTCATCAAAAGTCCCTAAATGAAATGAAAGACAAGCTATATATACAAGCTAAGTAAAGAAGACTAATAGGCAATTACAATGCTACCCTTAATGAAGTAAGGGCCTTGTTTGGCTAGTCTTCTTAGTGTAGCCTTCAATTCAAGGATTGGCCTTCAATGGCCAAACACGTCCCTTCTTGCATAGATGGCCCTCTAATCAACCTTGCATGCATGGCCTTCTTGCAATCATAACCCTCCTTGCGCAAAGTAGCCGCTTGCACAAATAGCCCTTTGCGCAAATAGCCATCTTCCGACCTTGAATCACCCAAGCTTGCAATTGTAGCCACTTTAAGAGGCAAGCCTTGGGACTTGGACTCTTAAAGCCTTCCAACCAAGCTATCTCCCATATCTTGAAGGCCATCCTAAGTGGACCTCCCATGATCTTCAAAGACTCCATTTTCATGAAGCTCGATGGAATTGGTCTTGTATCAATTTATAAATACGGTTGGGACTTGAACAAAAATGTGGCCATCATTTATAGATATACGGCCAGTATTTATAGTTATACGGTTGGGACTTGAGAAAATACGGCCAGTATTTATAGATACGGTCAGTACTTTGATGGTCGTATTTTCTTTGGCACAAAACGGTGAGCTCCAAATCTTTGTTGATACATACGATTGCAAGGATACAGGGCGTACACTATTATACAGTCAGTATTCTTGATCGTATAACTCTTCAATGAACACATCTTGTACCTTATTTTCTCGAAACCTGGGCTAGATATTCTGAATATTCCTTGACTTGTTAGACCCATACAACCTAGACTTTACCCTTTCGGGGTAGAAAAACACTTTTTCAAAACTTTGGTTGAAAAATTGAATCAAACCTCCCTTTTTGGGTGTCTTCTTCCTTTGAAGATATGAAGATCGCTCAAGAACACCCAAATTTCCAACTATGCTCAAATCAACTCCAATTTTCCCCAAATTTTGGATCTAAGCTGCCCTCAACTAGGAGAACAAAGCCCAATACAAATTAAGCTCCAATTCAATCTCAATCACCAAGACCCATTTTGTGTTCTTCAAAAGCTTGAAGGTCTTCAATGGTGATTCGCCCAAATCTTGTCAAATTCACTTGAAATTTCGGATTTAGATCATTTCAATATCAAATAACTCAAATTCTACCTCAAAATAAACAAACAACAACAAATTTTGGGGGTCTATGGATTTTGTATTTTTTGATTTTTCTATTTTTAAAAAAAAAAAAATTCATGAACCAAGGATGAAGAATTGATGGAACAATTCTTCTACCAAGATCTTGATACCAAATAATATGATTCGGCTTGGCATAAACACCAAATCAAACAACAAATGCAGAAATTAAGATAGGTAGAAATTTAGTGATGAGAACAGAAGAAACGGGGATGAGATTTAGAAGAAAGAAGGGATAATCAACTATAATTATGACTAATCAACATAGGAATGGATATCCACACCAATTAATCAACAATCTAAGATGAATTCAATCCAAGGAACATAGGAATGGATATCTACACCTATTAATCAACAATCTAAGATGAATTCAATCCAAGGAAGAAGAGACTTGAACTCATACATGGAAATCTAATCCTAGATTATCCAAGAGAGATTAAAGATAAGAGTTAAGGGAATCCATCCACTAATCCTAATACTAGCTAAAATAGCTCCATATAAGGAGAAACACACTCATAAGAGTTTCATCATAAATCTCAAGTTAAGGAATGAAACTAGGCTAAGGCAAGCTTATATAGTTTTGCCTTTACATGCATAGCTATAATTAATTAATTACTACCCACATTTGGCATTTAACCATTAAGCCATATTACAACAAAGGTCCAAAAGTTCCAAAAGTGGCCTTTGCACAAATAACCCAACATTGGGCCTTCATAAACCCAATTGCGCTCTTAACCACTTTTTGTGGCTTCCATCTTTTGGTCATCATCTTTGTGGCTTTTCCAAGCAATCATCCACACTATGTATGCCCTTGTGAATTGTCTTTCCATGGCCTCCAAAGGTCCAATATTTATCACCAAAGGGCGTGTGATATGAGAATGTACGTCCAAGGCCCCATAATCACCCATGAGCTTCTTAGGATCATATTATTCCTTTGATTGTCCTACAATAGAGAGTAGATTTCCCAGCCTCTAATCTCATTGAGCACCTTAGAATCCATATTATCGAAGTAAAAATCTTTTTCCTTCCACAATATAGAGGGCATTCAAGTACTAAAAGGAAAATATTGATGTTTTTACCAAAAAAGTTTTCTCTTGGATTCAATTACTTGATAGTGATGTTGTTAAATCAGTTTGGAACTTTGCCACTCCAGTTTGGTTATGTATTCTAATGCTTACTCTTTGAGTATGAGGATCCATACCTGAAAAATGATGACTTTTAAAAGCAAGTTCCTTAAAGAAATTCATCAGATATTTCCTGTGTATATTTGTTAGGAGATTAGAAGGTAAGATGTGTTGCTGGGTATGACAAAGGTAGCGCTACAATCTATAGAATACGACAAGATATTCTGTTCCATGTTAAAGTTCATCTAAATTATATTGTTGTCAATTTGGACTTCAAATTGAACTGGCTCAATGTGTGCAACCATCTCGAGAATTTCTAACCTACTCTCACATCTACTCCTTTAATTTTGCAGAAACACCCTAACAACTGGATCAAAATAAATTTTGATGGAAGCAGTGGGAGGAGAAGTAGCAGTTATAGAAGCAATTGTCACGAACATAAATGGAGACTTAATTATGATCTTTGCCAGAAAGCTAACTTCTGTTAATACCAATCATGCTGAAATATTATAGCCTCTTTACTTTCTATATCTTGGCGTACTTACGAAAACTAAGGGAACATCATCTTGGGGTTGGAATCTATGTTAGTGGTTAATATGATAGATTATAACAACAATGTGCTTCTCAACCTCTGTTATAAAGAAGTCAATTTTTTATCTAAATTTCAAAGTATACTTCATCATTATAATGTTGTGTATTTCTCATCTTCCCTGGAGCTTCCCAAAGAGGCAAGAGGATGTCCGAGAAAAGAACAGACACCTAGTTTTAGAATCAGATAGGAAAAAATAGTAATACAATTCACAAAAGATGATTACTATGAAGTCTTTGAAAGATATAATTTTTTGAAGATATGCCTCTGTTCAAGGGGCCCAAGAACTTCTTATGACTTTTCCTCTCTTATATGTTATGTACATTAATGAATCTTCCTTCTTAGATACTACAAGTTACTAACTTGTAATATACTGGCTATGCCCAGTAATCACCTAGGACTCGAAGAGGTAAGGTTCCATGTCCCTTTCCTTCATATATTCTCTTTTTGGACTCTAATATAAAAGGTAAGCTCCCTATCAGCACGAGAGGTGAAAGCCTCAGTGAATAGTATTTTATGCTAAAAACGGTCTTGAAATTTCCTCTATCGTGATGCATGTATAGCTTATGAATGTTTAGAGATCTCATGATTGCCCATTCACACTTAAGGCAATGTATTGATCATGTTCCTCCACATTTGGGAAATGACAAACATGTGAAATAATTGGATGAAATTTAAAATATTCATACAGATTAAAATACATATTAAAATATTCGAAAACAGCCTCTCTATCTTCCAAGGTAGAGGTAAGGTCTGCATACACTCTACCCTCCCCAAACCCCATATTGTGGGATTTCACTAGGTATTTTGTTGTTGTTGTTGTTGTTGTATGCAGATTATTAAAACTCTTCAATTTGGAACAAAATAAAAAGACAATTGGAAATCCCTTAATATACAAACTTTTGCTCACGCAGAATAAGACGGAAAGGAATTCTTCATAGACTACTTATAAAACAATAACCCTCTATTTGGATGGTTGTTTCCCGTGGTTCATTAATGTACAGTGTGGTATGGTACAATATGGTGTTGTATTGTATTGTACTGTATTAATGAACACATTATTTTGATAGGCTGTATCGTTTGTTGTGGTTTAATAACATTTGTATTGTTTGGTTTGACTGTATGGTACTGTATAATAACTTGTAAGTTTACTAAAATACCCTTAACTATTAATTGGAAATTAGTTTATATATATTAATAAAACTCAGGTAAAGAATAAAATAGGAACTTTAAAAAATAAGTAGCTAGTGGGTGGGGGCGGTGGAGGGGTGGGTGGTGTGAGGTGGGTGGTTATGGGATGATGGGGGGGGTAGTGGGTGGGGGTGGTAGAGGGGTGGGTGGTGTGAGGTGGGTAGTTGTAGGATGAGGGTAGCGGTAGTGGGTGGTAGGATGGCGGTGAGTTATTATGGGATGGGGTTGGGCGGTGGTGAGGGGTAGTGGGTGGTGGTTAGGGTGGGTGGCAGAGGAGTGGGGTAGTTGGGGGTGGGGTAGGTGGTAGGGCGAGGGTGGGGTGGGGTGAGGGTGAGTGGTAGGGTGGGGTGGATGGTGGAGGGCGGGGTATAATGGAGGAATGAAATACGTAACCACGGAAAATCACCAAATCCGTGGTTATAAAAATTGGGACTTTTCATGATTATATAATCATGGAATGAACAACAAGTTTACAACACCATACCACATAATTGTAAGAAGAATGGAAACAAACATGGTTTCATAGAAAACCATACATTAATGAACCATAGGAAACCACCATCCAAGCGGAGGTAAGTGAGGGCAGTAATATATAAGCCAACAGGACTTTTAGTGACAAAACGCATGAGGAATGCGCGCTATGATAAAAGCAATGAGAAGATTATGCAGAGAAATGATTGTTTTGAGCTAAATATATTGTCCGACAAAACTTATTAATTAGGAGAAAATGGAAAATAAAAAAAGACAGTAGAAAGAATCTTTAGTAGGCCTTGGAGCCAGCCATGAGGCCTTGGGCATCAGATGTAGATGGCAATGCTGGAATGGCTCCCTTTTGAGTTGTACTAATTGCACCACATGCATTTGCAAATTTCAAGGCTTTCTTCAATTTTTCTTCATCCTGCACAAGCACAGTTCAACTCTTCAAAATGAGTAGTTCCACCAACAATCATTCGAAAAAGCTGAACAGTTTAGAGTAATGAAGAAAATAATATTCTGGAAAGACTATCTTGGTCCATATCAAAATGCGAAATAAACGTCAAAACATCCATATTCCAACTGCCATGCAACTTTAATTAAGTTAAGATCTAACTAATACAGTTTACGAGTTCTAAATTAGGCTAGGAAGAAGGTATTGGAAGAGGGAAAATGCCATTGTTAGTGTAGTACAGAAGCAAAAGAAAGGGAAATACTACAACAACAACAATAATAACCACTATATATGCCTCTTCCAAATTTCTTCAATCTGGTTATATAATCTCCAGTATCCATAGTATCCATTTTGATCAATATTTGATAATTTGTCTTATAGGACAAAATCTCACCCCCTATTCCTACACTATCATTCATTTTCTGAGTAACCAGTTAAGAGACTCTTGTGAAAGACCGAAACTAAGGTAAGTGTATCAATAAAAAGTAACATCAATCCCAACTAGCTAATTCACCTATACAGACATTTTTCTTGTTTCCTTCAAGAATGAATTTAATTCGAGAAAACTATACGACAAGCAACTAGAAGTGGAGTACATGTTAAATACTAATCTAAATGTTAAAACACTCTGGTCCTCAACATATTACACATGGCTTTTAAAACAACTTTGGGATATAAAGGCAATACCCATAGTAAAAAATTTATCAAAACATAAAAGATTCTTGTCAAAATATATTGAATACCTGGAAAATTGAAGGTTCTTTGGCGATGGAAACGAGAAGGGAACCTACAAAAGCATCTCCAGCTCCTGTGGTGTCTACTGTCTTAACAGGGAACCCACTCACTTTTCCTTTGAAACTCTGTGTCAAAAGAATATCATCAGACTGTGAAAAGGAATTAAAGACAATAAAAAGAAAATGAAAAAACAAAAATGTTGAGAAGTTACCTTCGTGAAGTATCTGCAGCCCTTCTCGCCATCAGTAACAACAAGAAGCTTCAAGTGGTCATGCCATAGCGACATTACTGTCTCTTCCTTTTCTGGATCTTTTTGTGTGAGGAAATTTACCTCATCATCACTAACCTTTTATCATAAAATTCACATTTAGTTACTATGTTGTAAAATCATCAACGTTGATTTCATATCATACAAAAAGAAGCACTTTGACATTAACCATATACTATTATATATTCATTCTGGTGCATAAAAGAACAAGCGGAGTAGGTACCTTGATGAAATCAGCTTCGTGCCAAATGTTTCGGATACCTTCTCTGGCAGCTTCAGGGGAAGGCCAGAGAGGAAGACGAACATTGGGGTCGTATGAGAGTAGGACACCTGCATCTTTGGCAGCTTTCATGGCAGCCATGTGAGCAGACCTGCAAGGTTCGGAGATTAAGCTAATGGAACCATAGTGAAAGATCTTGGCTTGCTTGATGAGACCCAAGTTGAGCTCAGGCTCCTTGAGTAGCATGTCTGCGCTAGGGTTCCTGTAGAACATGAATTCCCTCTCTCCGTTGCTCTTCAGTGTCACAAACGCCAACGCTGTCCTTGCCTGCATATCAAAGCACACTCCTTCTCTGTTCACCCCGTTACTCTTCAATATATCTACCAACATGCGCCCAAACTCATCATCTCCCACCTGCACGTTTATTATACTTGAGAAACAAACTAGTATATATATTGAGGAGTTGAAAAGAAATGAAAGGAAATACTATTAAAAAGGAGTTACTACTATTACCAATCTCGGTGCTTGCTAGGGTCAAGCATCCTAACTTTCATTCCATTATAGTATTGTCACAAGAGGAAATCCAATGCACAAATGGTTAAGCTCGGATAAATTCTCTTACAACTAAACTATTCCCCAAACACTATTGGCAAATAAGATCAATAAGAGATCATTAAGACATTAAGAAACTAGCAATGCAAGGGGGGCTTTTCCAGGTGGCAGAGATTTAAACGCATGACATAGAACAGTTTTTGAACCAGGCATATTCCATCCCAATGAAAACTTTGGTTATGTCAAAGAGATTTAAAAGTTTTATGTATATAAAAAAAAATTACCCTTTTTGTGTCGTACAATTTTCCAATCAGGGCGTCAAAACAAGGGATGAGAATGATAATTTTCAAGATTTAGAATATAATTTACATGCTCAAAATCTACATACATAAAAAGTACTACTTACATAGGTCAGAACAATAATTAAAAATATTAAACAAATCATAACATTAAAAAAATTTACTCTTGAAATAGTAATAGTGATGCGTAAAGTACATGAAACAATGAAGTACCACGTACCTTGCCAATGAAGGCAGAGGTGCCGTCAAGTTTGGTAATGGCGCAAGCAACATTGGCAGGGGCACCTCCGGGGGCTTTCAGAAAGCCAGTAGACTCTGCTAAGGATACTCCTGCTGAATCAGGAACGAAATCGATCAACATCTCCCCGAAACACACTATCTCCGGTGGCTTCGTCATCCCTGGACCTTTCAACGTGTTCTATAGAATGCAAGATTTAAAGAAGAAAGAAAACAAAGAAGAGGCTATCTTTCTATGTAAACTAATATTAAAGGGGATCAGAAATTTGTAGTTGTTTATATAGAACGCAAACACCACGGATCACCTCTCTTACCCTTTGAATAAGATCTGGATTTGTACATAACAAACTCCCTACTTATCCTCTTAGCAAACCTTTCACCGATAATATATCCTTCTTTTTACTTGTTTCGCGCATTCGCAGTTAAAAAAAAAAGAATAAATGTTTCCTATTAATTGGTCAAAGGATCAAAAAAAGAATTGGAATATCAACAGTTACGTAAACAAAAACGTATTCCACTTTGGTATGTTTGTCTTGATGTTTCTTGTTTTTGCTTATTGGATAAAGTTTTTTTTTTTTTTTTTTAAAAATCTGTGGTAAATTTAATTTTTTTTAAATTTTAACACCACAAATATAATTTTTTTACTTTAATATTATAGTAGGTAAATTAAGCTATGACTTATTTGGGCGCAAAACTTTAGTTATTTTAATGTTGAAAGTGCAAGAAGAGGGGGGGGGGGGGTTGAATTGTAACTTTTCGATTTGCTAGTCGAGACTAGGTAGGACCAGCAGTCCACTGTTTACTTAGGGAATGCTAAGGTAAAATGCATAAGGTAAATGATACCAAATATTTTACGTTGGTTCAAATTCAATGTAAATCCTAATCCAATCCCCTTGGGTTGCAAGGGTGTGTTCTGCAGCACATTTGTGAAAGGTTTGGTACAATAGTTGTTTGAATGAAGCTCCTATGTCTACACTCAAAACACTCATAATCTTTTGATACAATGCCTCACAAACTATACTATATCTCTCCTTTCTTTTTTGTTTACACTATAGGTCACTCAGAAATACAATGTTTATGAAAAGTCAAGTAGAGAACTTGAGAGAATGAGACAAAGGTATGATTCCTTTGTCTGGTAGAGCCTCCTTGAATAGCTGGTAGCTTGAAGTCGTTTTTGGTTCTTGAAATCAAAGAAGCAACCCAAGAGATTTGCTCCTTGGAAATAGAAATATTGAGGATCCTATATTCCAAGAATAAAGTTTAGAGCTGTTGAATCAGATTCTTCTTTCCATGTTGAATTTCTTTTAGCATCAATTCATGTTTCTTCAAAAGAAAGAAGATCTCCTAGACTTGTGCTTGATTGGGAGCTTTAAGCTTGATTGATGTTATATCCCGTACTTTTGTACGTTGGATTATTTGTAAGTTAATCGACATAAGTTCAAGGATAAGATTATTTTTGAGATATGAGACAAGGACTTTTAAATCCCGATTTTATTATTGCACGGTTTTGCCAATTAACTACAATTAATGTAGAAACATTAATAAAGTGGGAAATTAACAACCATGATCAGATTATTAAGTGGGCCCTACTAAAATATGGACAATTATAATTGGAGCATGGATGATGACATGCTAAAGTGGGACACATGTCAAGTGGGCTGCTTGCCTATATATATATATTTGATGACTAAGGCATTATTACATCTTCATCTTCATAGACTTTATTTGAGAGAGATTTGCAATCAGCCATGGCTATTACTTAGCTCACGGCCAATTCAAGTGTTGGGAGGAAAATTTGTAATTTTTTTTAAGTGTTCTCAACGTCCAAGGGAGGCAGTAATATTATCTATATCTTAGGTTTCATTTTCTTGTTGAATTAAGAGCAAGTAGCATGTTAAATTCATCTTGTTCATAGGACAAAAAGTTCCAGCCCTCTTCTTAATAAAATGAGCAGCAACTTTCTTATTCTCTTGAGTTGGAGACCTTGTTCCTATGGGGTGGAGCAATGAATGTTAGTATTTGATTTGAGGAAGAAGAAGTGGTGCAATTGGTGCAGGTGGTTGTAGGATCTGTTCTAGCTAAGTTAAGGTAAGATTTCTTCTTCTTATAGTATAATTGAAGTTAAATGATGTTGTAATTGAGAGATTAACTCGTATTAAGCGAAATAGGAAGTAAGAAAATGCATGATTTCATTGGTGTTGTAAATGGGCTGAATTGGAGTTGTTTCAATTAAATTGGGCTTGATTGTTGTGGTTGTTATTGTTGTTATTGATTATGTGTTAAAAGTGAAGGAATCTTGATATTTAAAGCTGTAGTTGTTTATACGAAATTGTTGAGAGATGAATTGGATTTTGTGGAATTATGATGAGAGTTATGGTACTATGTTCTTGTGGATTAGATGTTCATGAGGTTGTTGGGCATTGTTGTATTGTATTTAGGGGTTGTTCTTGTTGAGTTGAAGGATTAAAAGTGTAGTTATAATTATGTATCTGTGTTGTTGTTGCTGATGGGCTGTTTGGGGCATGTTATTGTTAGGTCATTTTTGATGATGTGTTGTGGCTATAAATCATTAGGAATAACTTGAATATGTCGTGATTGTTATGTTGATTATTGTTGAATGTTGCAACGTGTGGACTGATTTGGAACATTGTGCGTACGGTGCGGGCTGTTTCGAGGTGCTCTTGGACCTTGTTTTGGCTAGTTCTTGATGTGGTAACTTTGACGTGTCATTGTTGATGTTATTCTGGTTGTTTTTAGAGTTGGCTTGAATGTGAGGGAAGTGAACAATATAGGGGAAATGCCGCCCAATTTTCTAGAAATAAGCTACTAACTTTGAAATACGTTTTAAGCCTTTCCGTAGCTTAACCATAGTTCTTAACGTCTTAATATAGGTTGAGGTACTTCGGGCAGCGTATACATATCGAGTCACGGATTAAGTGTCAAAGGTATGTAAAGCTATCCCTCCCTTCTTTTTGGCATGAATTACATAAACGAGCGAACGATGAACATACATGACTCAATTGAATTCTCGTTCTCAGTAGTACTTGACATGATAGTTGTCTTTGATTCTCCAGTGTTGGTTCGTTCTAATTATTCTATTGAGTCTCAGATGATGATTTAATTTGTATATGGTTGCTCATGATATTCTACTTGTGCATGCTGTTAATATATCATTCACCGAGTCCCGGGCCGGGTATGTATTCGTGCACAGTTTCATTGCATTATTCACCAAGTCCCCTCGCTAGAGGGCGGGTATATATATATATATATATATATATATATATATATATATATATGATTATTTCACCGAGACCTTCACTAGAGGGCCGGGTACGGTATATATGTATATGACTTCATTCACCGAGTCCCATAATGGGCCGGGTATGGTATATGGTATAGATATGCATGATTCTCATCTCGTAAGGCACGGTGCATTGGTATCCTTGATTATCATACTTGCCTCCTGTAATCTTTTATTCAGTCATGATCTTCTTCTTGTATTTCATGCTTTATATACTCAGTACTGTTATATCCCGTATTTTGTACATTGGGATAATCCGAGCTAACCATGATAAGTTAAGAACAAGACTATTCCGGGACACGAGGTAGAGACTTTTGGCCTTCGATTTTTTTTAAGGCATAAGTTGCTTATGATTTTATTGGCATGGAATATTAAGAAAAATTTGGGGTTAAAAGTTAATTTTGGAAAGTTAATATTTCATGAAAATAAAGGCCATGGCCGTGTGGCATGTGTGGGTCATGGGCCACATGTGTTAATTATATATGATGATAAAAGATGACAAATTCAATCATCTTCATCTTTCCACACTTAGAAACTCTAGAAACTTGGAGAAAAAAAAAAGAGAGAGAGAGAGAGAGGCAACCATTCGGCCATAATTGGCCGAATTTGAGGTCCAAAAAAATAGTGATCAAAAAATATTTTCTTCTAGCTTTTCTACCAATTGGAAGGTCCTCTATAACGTGGAGTAGTTGTTGGAACAAGCAAAACGTTTATTCTTGCAAAACACCATCCTAGCCGAGTGAAGAAGTTGGGTGAAGAAGGTAAGGTTTAATCTTCATTTTCATATGTTATGCATGGTTTGTGTATGTTGTGGAGTGTGGAAATGAATGAAATTTATGAAAGTATGGTGTTGATGTTGTAGCCGTGTGTGTTGTGTTGTGGCCGTGTATATGTTGTGTGGTGTAGAAGTGATGAATTAATTTTATTTAGCATTTTGGTTGATGTTGTTATGGATTCTATGTTGATAATGAAAGTTTAATGGTTCAAATTGGAGTTATGGTCGTTTGTGGCTTGTGATAGAAGCTAATAGAATTTTAATGTAGTTTCTTGAATTTATGAGAATGATGTTGTTAACGTGTGAATTGTTGGTGTAGTTGATGAATTTTGAAGAAAGAAATGTGTTGTTGTTGTCCTATTGGAGTTTGGACGATTTCGGGTGGCATTGTATATTGGTTGGGTTGTTTTGAATATTGTGCGGATTGTTTGAAGTGTTCTTGAATCTTGTTTGAATGGTTTCGGATTAGTACTTGAATGTGAGATCATTGGTATTGATTTGAATGTATGTAGTTGGATTGAATGTAAAAGGAATGTTGTCGAATTATATAGGAAAGAGTTACTAACGTTAGAATGTGTTTTGAATTGATTGTTGATGTTGTTAATATGATTGTTGGTATTGTTGTTAATGATTTGGCCGAGTTGAATTCTCGGGGTTGTTGAGTTTACAGGGGAAATGCTGCCCAAATTTCTGTAGATAAAATACTAGTTTGGGATGAAATCCCTAAGTATCTATAGCTAATGTTAGCATTTAATAATGTTATTGTAGATCTTGTGAAGCCCGAGACTTGAGTTTGGACTAGCTTAGGAAGCGGACGAGGTATGTAAAGCCTGACCTTTCTTTCTTTTGGCATGTCTTAGTTGTAAGTAGGCTATGGTACGAGCCTCGGGGTAACTCCATTCTTGCGGTCCGAGCATGTTTACGATTCTTATTCATCTCTTAATGTTGGCATTCTTAATGTAGTGGAACTATGGTCTAAGTCTCTTGTGTGATTGGATTTTAAAGGTTGCATAAAGATTTTTGTCCTTAAAAGATCCTATGTCTAATAATGGCCGTAACTTTCATAGATGAAACCGGACCGCTTCGAAACGTTCGTAGAAGATTCTATAACAAATAATGACTTTAACTTTCATGGGCGGGTCCGGATTGATTTGATGCATATCCGTGGTCCCCAAGATTTTCCTTTGTATAGTCCTAACGACCTTTTTTTGAAAGAACTTAACATGATTACCGTTTTAACTCTCGAGCGTCGACTACTTACTTATTCATTGAGTTTGTAATGATGATTTATGTGCATATGGTTTCTCACTACTCTGCTCGTGCCAGCCTCAATACATCTTTCACCGAGTCCCGGGCCGGGTATGTATTCGTGCACAGTTTCACTGCATTGTTCACCGAGTCCCTCACTAGAGGGCCGGGTACGGTATATATATATATGATGATATGATGATGTGATGACATGATGATGTGATGATATGGGGATGGCGGCCAGGATGGCATATGATGATTCTATTCACCGAGTCCCTCACTAGAGGGCCGGGTACGGTATATATATATATATGATGGCATGATGACATGATGATATGATGATTTTATTTACCGAGTCCCTCACTAGAGGGCCGGGACACATTATGTATATGCATATGTACTACATGATATTGACATGCATGATTTATGTTTCAAAGGCAAGCCTTGTGGTTTTAAGTTCTGTATACTCATTTTCCATACTCCTTACTTCATTACGATTCTCGTCTCTTGTTTATGCTTTACATACTCGGTCACATATCCCGCATCGACCCTTTCTTCGGGGGCTTCGTTTCGTGCCCGCAGGTACAGATACACGTTTTGGTGATCCGCCGGCTTAGGATTCCTATTCAGCGGTCTTGGAGTGCTCCCTTGTTCCGGAGCCCATATTCTGGTACAGACTCTTTTGTTGTATATGTGTATGTCTATTCAGGGGTACGGCGGGGCCCTGTGCCGTCATATGATTCTGTTGTTACCCTTAGAGGTCTGTAGACATATGTGGGTTGTGTTTAGTTACTGTACGGCTATGTCTGTGTGATTTATGTTTCGGGCGGTCCCGTTCGCCGTGGCAGCCTTATCGGCTGCGTGTATATACGAACATATTGTGTATATTACGACAGCCTTACCGGCTATTGCGCATTATATATGTTTGTATGCGACAGACTGAGATGACGTCCAACTTTCGTATATGTTTAAGTCATTCGTATGCTGATTATAGTTAGCAGTTGTGTACGAGTGCCCAGCTCGGGCGCTAGTCATGGCCTACGGGGTTGGGTCGTGACAGAATGGTATCAGAGCGGTTCGTCCTCGGAGTGTCTACAGACCGTGTCTAGTAGAGTCTTGTTTATCGGTGTGTTGTGCACCACATCTATAAACAAGAGGCTACAGGACATTTAGGATGTTATCTTTCCTTCTGATCTTAGATCGTGCGATAGAGCTGTCTTATCAGGATGACTCCTCCCTAACGACTTGTTATGTTTTCAGCGATACCTCTAAGGGAAGCGACGGCACCAGAAGGGCAAGTCGACGACGGTTGGAGAGACCGGCTAAGCCCGAGAGTTACCGGGGCCGTGCTCGGCCGAGGTTGTGCTCCCGTCGGCCGAGCTCTCTGCTACACCGTCACTACCAAAGGAGCATAGGGCAGCAACAGCTGCAGATCAGGGGGCGGCTCCACCGCCAGCTCCCGGGGTTCCCGTGCCCGAGCCTCCAGCTCCTCAGCCTGGGGCGGAGGATAGGGCTATGAGAGATGCGGTCCAGTTGCTGACCAGATTAGTGGCGGGACAGGCTCGCAGGCATGGATTGGGAGGTGATCAGGCAGACAGACATGATAGTTTGAGGGCCCGTGATTTTCTGACCTGTAATCCTCTAGAGTTCTTCGGGTCAAAGCCCGCGGAGGACCCCCAGGAGTTTATTCGGCAGATGCAGCGTACGTTGCGGTTAATTAAGGCTTCCGAGACTTGAGTACGTCGAGTCAACCTTCATATCGGTTGCATGATGTAGCTGCTAATTGGTATGAGTCCTGAGAGTTGTCTACGGGCGAGGGTGCTCCTCCAGCGGTGTGGGATGAGTTTACAGAGGCCTTTCTTAGCCACTTTCTACCTCCGGAGATGAGGCGAGCCGGGCGATGTATTCCCTACGTCGAGCGAGGATGGCAGGAGCGTCCGGGAGTATAGTCTGGAGTTTGATTCATTGGCTAGATATGCCCCCACTATTGTAGCGGATATGACTGACAGGATGCATCGATATGTGATGGGGCTGGATCGTTACTTGATTGATAGCTGTCTGGTGATGGCTTCTCAGCCCGGTATGGATATTGCGCGGGTACAGGCGCACGCCCAGGGTATGGAGGACCGACAGAGGGCGTCAGCCCGACAGAGACTATGATAGGGGCCAGCCCAAGAGGGCTAGATCGGCTGGATATTCTGGGGAGTTTCGAGGCGGGCAGCCTCAGCAATACACGAGGTATCCTTCTCCGCCAGCACGAAGTGCACCCCCACGGTTCCCGGGTAGAAGATTTGACAGCACAGGGTATTCAGGAGCCGGTCAAAGCTTCAGGGCTTCGGGTTCACAGATGCACAGGAGTTCAGGTCAGTCGAGGCCACCTTTTCCTCGGTGTTCCCGTTGTGGTAGGCCTCATTTTGGGGAATGCCGTTTCGCTACTGGTGCTTGTTTTTCTTGTGGCCGTCCAGGCCATATTATGAGGGAATGTCCATACAGGGATGGTCCAGGTGGTGCAGCTCAACCTACTGGGTCAGTTGCTGGTTCATCTTCTTCGGTAGCTATGCGCCCTATGGGGCAGGGTATGCCGGCACCAGCAGGCCGTGGTAGAGGCCGCGGCGGAGTTTCCAGTTCTAGCGGTCCTTCGAACCGTATATATGCTTTGGCGAGTAGACAGGAGCAGGAGGCGTCACCAGATGTGGTTACAGGTATATGAGTCCTTATTAGAATATTTTTTTATGTATGTGTATTTGCTGTATAAGTGTTACTTAATAGCGGCAAGTAGAAATGCAAAGGCCGATAGCCAAGTATTTATAAGTAGCGGCGATTAGGGTGTGTTCACCACCATTGGGAATTTGGGAGTCTAGGATGGGAAGTAGTCATATCCATAGGTGAGAAGTTAATATTGAGGATTGAAAAGGGCTAAAATAGAAATTGTGGAGTCAGAAGTGTGAGAGACCCTTTCTAGTTCGGAGGGAGATGTGTTATGAGAACGTTTCGAAATCTGTTAAGACTTCAATTTACTCCAGATTATGTGATGAGGGTCATGCGGTGAGGTGGATGCTACCATACTAGTATTAAAGCATCATATTTCATCGGAGTTCCAAGGTTAAGCGTGCTGGAGTGAGAGAAATTTTAGGATGGGTGACCCCTTGGGAAGTGTATTAAAAGTCCTATAAAGTCAGACACAGGAGAGCCAAATGGGAAGCTAGAGCAGTCTAAGGGAAATTTGAATATACAGAGTAGGCGAAAACCTTAAGAGGTCGCGTAGGCTGGGGCGGACTAGACCGGTGAAGAGGAAGAAGGTGCATCACAACTCTAAAATCAGGGTGAGTTGGAATAGTGTTTGGAAATACTTGGTAAGCAAGGTAGTAGCGATTATGTCTATATAGGTATGCACATGATATCCCATACATGGCTATATCAACGGATATATGTATTCCGGCAACCAACGTGGCGGTATATGGAAGGCATTAATCGGACAGGGTGACGAAGTTCAAGTGAAAAGGAAAAAAAATGGAACAAATGTTACAGGGCAAGCTGATGCTGTTTTCACTATAGGATAAGCTCAGGAAGTACTAACACAATGATATTTGGTAAAAGAAAGAGAGTGAGTAGATGAACGGCAAATGGATCAGAATGTCGGAATAAAAGTGCCGCCTAATTGAGATTGGAAATTAAGAAAATAGGGCAAAGTATAATCGGGTAATAGTATAAGTGCACCCTAATAGGGGGGAAGCGGGTGCGAGAGATGCAAGTGCAAGATGGAGACAATCAACACTACAATATATTTGATACGGTTGCTCGGGCTACCGGTAAGATTCACTTCTTGCAAGACGGAGTTAGTAAGATCTAAAAAGCTTGACAAAGGGGTAGAAGCTAGGATGGTAATTGAGATAGTCTTGCCGAGAATTAATTGTAGAGATCTTGAATGATATGACATTGGAAAGTGGAGGCTTAAAGGAGAATACGACTAGAGAACGATAACGAGTAACTTACAGAGACATTGTGAAAGGTAACACTGCTGTGCTGGATTAGAAGCTAAGATGTGGCAATAGGGTTGTTCGCGAATGATACTACGACCTATGAGTAGTAAGGGAGAAGAAAAAAAACCTCCTATAGTAGGAAGTGAGAACGTCAAGGGAGTGAATAAAGTGAGGGAAAAGAGTGAACCGGGAGAAGGAAAGACCGTAACTAAGATGGAATATATTTTATACAAGTCGCACAAGAATAGCCTATGAATATTTATATGCTAGGGTCATAGACCAAGCAAATACTTAACGAGAAAAGTTTGGATTCAGTAATAATTATATGGTTACGAGATTTTGGGTACATTAAGGGAAGATGTACAGATGGTTTAAGCTAAACTACCGAGATAGAATTAGTACTATGGACAAACAGGACGTGGCTATGGTTGAACCACAGATTTATTCCGATACCGGTTGTAAGAAAAGAGGGGCGAAGACAAAGTAAAACATAAGGATTGATGAAGCCACGCTAAGGTATTTTTGGGCTAATTTGAACCCCTTCGCGTATTCTTGTAAAGATTGCCACATAATGTGTGACCGGAAAGTTGAGAGCAAGATCTGAGCAAAGGGACGATAGAAGAGTTCGAATTAAAGGTAAAGAAATGACACGAGATTGTCACACCCTAATCTTGATCAGGGTGTGATGGGCACCCGGCCCCACATACGGAGCCGAGCGAACCCTCAGACTCCAATTTCATACATATTCCTTTCAAATTTCCAGATCAAATCACATGAAGCGTACAGAAAGACTTTCAGGGTGTGATGGGCACCCGGCCCCACATACGGAGCAGACATCGTCTTAGGCGGCCATGCGTATCAAACGTAACAAACATAACAGATCAAATCCATAGGCGGCGGAATGTACATCGCACCGAACATACATACATGTACA
The DNA here is from genome assembly GCF_029784015.1 of Lycium ferocissimum. Taxonomy (NCBI): domain Eukaryota; kingdom Viridiplantae; phylum Streptophyta; class Magnoliopsida; order Solanales; family Solanaceae; genus Lycium; species Lycium ferocissimum. Next base: position 45,770,804 of record NC_081344.1, read on the forward strand.
AACGGATAGGCCGTTCGGGGCCACGCGCCCAGCAAAGGGCCGCGCGGGGCACGGATCTCGGACCCACGACTGCGTCCGCAAAGTCTCTAACACAAATCGAGAAATCACCGCTCGGGTATGCTGCGACTCGGCTGCACTCGGGGGGAAGTGGAGCTCGCCAACCTCGGCCGAAACTCCTTCAGCAAAGTCTTCGATCATCTCGGGTGTACTGCGCGTGTGAAACGACCCCGAAGAAAAGGGGGTCGATGAATACGGAATATGTGCGAGTATGAAAGGCGAGGAAATACGGTGCGAGAATCATGATCGAGAATCAAATATACGAAGTATAGCGGACGAAATCATAACGGATCCGGATGTACGTAACATATGTACGATATGCGAGTAATAGGAACAAATACGAAGTGACAGATCAAACACACGGAATGCAAATGTGCGAATGCAAATAAAAGTCATGCATAAGGCTCGAACGCGGTCACCCCACGACGCCGGTGCCACAACACATCATACTCCGAGAAGTTTTCAAATCTCCGTACATCTCCGAACACATCATAATATCACACACATCAAATCATCAGAATATATCAGATGCCATATCACATCATAACACCAAAAAGGGTAACCGGCCCTATGGCGAGGTCTCGGAAACCGTAACACATCATACTGCCGAATATGTCATAATGCGCACGATCACAGAACCGGCCCGGGTACCGGCGAACGAAGTCATAATATATGCACGAGCAGAGTAGTGAGAAACTAAATGCACACAGACCAAGACTCGATGGCATAATCGGACGTACTATCGTGACGATCGTAATAGATTATTCATAACGAATATTTTTATCGGAATACTTATAAGTGTAATACTTACGTCCGAGTACTTATATCAAATACTTAAGTCAAAATACTTGTATCAAAATACTTATGTCAAAACGCTTATGTCAAAATATTTATATCGTAAAGTACTTATATCGGAACACTTCTCGTCGAATACTTATATCAAAATTAGGAATACTCATATCGATTACTTCAGACGGAAAGTACTTATATCGTAGTGCTCGAATCGAATACTCATATCCGGATTATTAGATACCGATATCGCAGAGAGCGGACGAATCATACCAAACTCGGAATTATAGAGTAGTTTCCTCAAAATACATATCATAACTTACTTGGCTCTAAGGCATGCCAAAAGGAATAAAGGGTAAGCCTTACATGCAGTGTTGCCGCGACCAACTAATTATGCTTATTTGTCCAAACTTGTCAATCTACATACAAAAGAATTCACATAATCATTTAATCCATTGTTATTCACTTGTCTCAACTTTTCAAATAAATTCACTTATATTACGCATTGAAATTTCGGAAGATCTCTCCGAAAAATACACCGTCCCGAGAATATGGCTCGGCCCAAACCAACATCAACAAACACCGAGAATTCAACTCGGCCAATCCAACAACATTATTAGGGCTATCCCGGAAGAACACTTCTATATTCAATTCAATTCAATTCAATTCACTTCAATTCAATTCAATTCAATGCAATTCACATAATCTTCTAACAACTCAATTAACATATTACTTTACCCGAAACCTTCCAATTCACAACAACTATACATTTCATCATCATTCATGTATACTAAATTCAACAACAACCTTCCCCTTCATCACATAATTCATAACGACGACAACTAGAATATCCAATATCAATTTACATTAACAACATTTTCCATGCAATGTAAGAATTCAAGCCAATACCACATTAACTATTCTAATATTCCGGTAACGACTACAACTTCATTTTAAGCCATCAAACCTTCATTTTTCATCATGGATTCTGCAACACAACAACTAAAATATTAACTAGAATTAATTCACCATAACTTGTCAACCTTCCATCATTTTTCGGCCAAATAACTACCAACAAGTTTTCATGAATTTTTCATCCATTTCTATATATTACGACAACAACCAATACTAAGAACAATTAATTCATTGTCTCTACATCATGCAACAACCATACGACCATATTCCATATTTCTAATTTCAACCCAATTCATTCAACCTTCACTTCCAATATAAAATCCACAATATCCACAACTAAAATACTACATACAATTCAACTTATTTTGTCTACACAACATTACACACACGCGGCTTCATACACACATATAAACACCACGCAACTTCCATATTCTCATGAATTCTACAATTTTTCTACATACTAGAACATAAATAAACCCTTCATAACATATAAAAAGAGATTAAATCTTACTTTTTTCCTTCAACTTCCCACTTGGCTAGGGTTATAATTTTGTAACAAAGAATGAATTTCTCGATCCAACAATTGTACCATGTTGAAGAGGACCCTTGAATTAGTAGAAATACAACAAGAAAATAATTTTGGGGCAAGATTTCATGGGGGAAAATCCCCCTACCTTGGCCGAATATGCTTGTTTTTTTTTTGTTCTTCATCTTCTTTCTTTTTCTTTCTTTCTCCCACTTCCTTGAATTAAAAAGATGACTCTCATATATATATACATGCCTTCCACCATTTTCCATATTTATGTTTTAGTCCCTCAATTAAGAAAATTTTTAGCACATAGCCCCTTTCTTTATTTTTCTAGAATTTTCTTGAAATTCCACCAAAGATGACTTATTTGTCATCTTATTTATTTATTTAGTTTTCCCTTCCTCTTATTTTTGTCACATGGCCAATATGGCCTTCTTGGAACAAAAGAACTCCTTTTGTGAAATTCCCATTTTGCCCTCGACTTTTCTTAATATTACCATTTTACCCCTAGCCTTTCACATTATTTCCACGGCCCATTTTGTGAATTTCTCTCTTTGCCCTTAACCTTTCACAATATTTCCATACTTTTAATAGTCATAAATAATATTTATAGCAACTCGTCCATTAAAATAATTTTTGAAAATGGTCTCGCCCTTAACTTTCCATAACGACTTTGGAATTTCCAAACGTACAAGATACGGGCTATAACAGAGATAATGTACCTAGAAGGTTGCAAGTTGAGTAAAGGGAGATTACGAGATGATTTAAGCAAGATGATCAGAACTAGCTGGCTACTAAAAGCGGGTGAATTTATACGACAGATTTTCTCTGAATTATACCTGCTGAGGATAGTTAAAGTAGGGGACGGCTATTAGCAGCTCAGGGACGACAAAAATGATATGACGACAATCGGCGTCGGCACTTAGAATTCCAGATTGGCGAGTGGGTATGCTTGAAGATATCACCCATGAAAGGTGTAATGAGATTCGACAAGAAGGAGAAGTTTAACCCGAGATATGTTGGACATTATTACAACAGTCGTAAGGTAAGCAATGTTGCCAATGAGTTAGACCTACCCTTTGATGCGAGAGCGGACACCCGATGTTTCATGTGTACGTACATCGCAAATGCATCGGTGACTCTTCTAGGGTAGTCTCTGTGGATGCTGTCCAGGTAACGGAAGAGCTATCGTACGAGGAGAACCCCGTAACTATACTGGATCATCAGGTAAGAAGGTTGTGCACTAAAGACGTGGCTTTTGTTAAGGTATTGTGCTGGAATAATAACAGGAAGGAGACGACTTGAGAAGCTGAAGAGGAGGTGAAGAAGATATATGATTGGTAGATGAGACGGCATGTTATAGTAATAAAGGAAACCCCCTAAGATCCTTGTAAGACCCCGTAAGACTAGTTTAACATTCGAGGACGAATGTTCTAAAGGGGGGAAGGATGTTATATCCCGTATTTTGTACATTGGGATAATCCGAGCTAACCATGATAAGTTAAGAACAAGACTATTCCGGGACACGAGGTAGAGACTTTTGACCTTCGATTTTTTTTTTAAGGCATAAGTTGCTTATGATTTTATTGGCATGGAATATTAAGAAAAATTTGGGGTTAAAAGTTAATTTTGAAAAGTTAATATTTCATGAAAATAAAGGCCATGGCCGTGTATGCATGTGTGGGCCATGGGCCACATGTGTTAATTATATATGATGATAAAAGATGACAAATTCAATCATCTTCATCTTTCCACACTTAGAAACTCTAGAAAATTGGAGAAAAAGAAAGAGAGAGAGAGAGACCATTCGGCCATAGTTGGCCGAATTTGAGGTCCAAAAAAATAGTGATCAAAAAATATTTTCTTCTAGCTTTTCTACCAATTGGAAGGTCCTCTATAATGTGGAGTAGTTGTTGGAACAAGCAAAACGTTTATTCTTGCAAAACACCATCCTAGCCGAGTGAAGAAGTTGGGTAAAGAAGGTAAGGTTTAATCTTCATTTTCATATGTTATGCATGGTTTGTGTATGTTGTGGAGTGTGGAAATGAATGAAATTTATAAAAGTATGGTGTTGATGTTGTAGCCGTGTGTGTTGTGTTGTGGCCGTGTATATGTTGTGTGGTGTAGAAGTGATGAATTAATTTTATTTAGCATTTTGGTTGATGTTGTTATGGATTCTATGTTGATAATGAAAGTTTAATGGTTCAAATTGGAGTTATGGTCGTTTGTGGCTTGTGATAGAAGCTAATAGAATTTTAATGTAGTTTCTTGAATTTATGAGGATGATGTTGTTAACGTGTGAATTGTTGGTGTAGTTGATGAATTTGGAAGAAAGAAATGTGTTGTTGTTGTCCTATTGGAGTTTGGACAATTTGGGGTGGCATTGTATATTGGTTGGGTTGTTTTGAATATTGTGCGGATTGGTTGAAGTGTTCTTGAATCTTGTTTGAATGGTTTCGGATTAGTACTTGAATGTGAGATCATTGGTATTGATTTGAATGTATGTAGTTGGATTGAATGCAAAAGGAATGTTGTCAAATTATGTAGAAAAGAGTTACTAACGTTAGAATGTGTTTTGAATTGATTGTTGATGTTGTTAATATGATTGTTGGTATTGTTGTTAATGATTTGGCCGAGTTGAATTCTCGGGGTTGTTGAGTTTACAGGGGAAATGCTGCACAAATTTCTGTAGATAAAGTACTAGTTTGGGGCGAAATCCCTAAGTATCTATAGCTAATGTTAGCATTTAATAACGTTATTGTAGATCTTGGGAAGCTCGAGACTTGAGTTTGGACTAGCTTAGGAAGCGGACGAGGTATGTAAAGCCTAATCTTTCTTTCTTTTGGCATGTCTTAGTTGTAAGTAGGCTATGGTACGAGCCTCGGGGTAACTCTATTCTTGCGGTCCGAGCAAGTTTACGATTCTTATTCATCTCTTAATGTTGGCATTCTTAATGTAGTGGAACTATGGTCTTTAAGTCTCTTGTGTGATTGGATTTTAAAGGTTGCATAAAGTTTTTTGTCCTTAAAAGATCCTATGTCTAATAATGGCCGTAACTTTCATAGACGAAACCGGATCGCTTCGAAACGTTCGTAAAAGATTCTATAACGAATAATGACTTTAACTTTCATGGGCGGGTCCGGATTGGTTTGATGCATATCCGTGGTCCCTAAGATTTTCGTTTGTATAGTCGTAACGACCTTTTTTTGAAAAAACTTAACATGATTACCGTTTTAACTCTCGAGCGTCGACTACTTACTTATTCATTGAGTTTGTAATGATGGTTTATATGCATATGGTTTCTCACTACTCTGCTCGTGCGAGCTGTTGCTACATCTTTCACCGAGTCCCGGGCCGGGTATGTATTCGTGCACAGTTTCACTGCATTGTTCACCGAGTCCCTCACTATAGGGCCGGGTACGGTATATATATATGATGATATGATGATGTGATGACATGATGATGTGATGATATGGGGATGGAGGCCAGGATGGCATATGATGATTCTATTCACCGAGTCCCTCACTAGAGTGTTGGGTATGGTATATATATATATGATGGCATGATGACATGATGACGTGATGATATGATGATTTTATTTACGAGTCCCTCACTAGAGGTCCGGGACACGTTATGTATATGCATATGTACTACATGATATTGACATGCATGATTTATGTTTCAAAGCCAAGCCTTGTGGTTTTCTGGTTACTGTACTCATTTTCCATACTCCTTACTTCGTTACGATTCTGTCTACTGTGTTCTATGCTTTACATGCTCAGTACATATTCCGTGCGACCCCTTCTTCGGGGTCGTGCGTTTCGTGCCCGCGAGTACGGATACACGTTTTGGTGATCACCGACCAGGATTCCTATTCGGCGGTCTTGGGAGCTCCCTTGTTTCGGAGCCCGTAATGCAGTACAGTACTCTTTTTTGTTGTATATGTGTATGTCTATTCAGGGGCACGGTGGGGCCCTGTCCTGTCATATGATTCTGTTGTTACCCTTAGAGGTCTGTAGACATATATGGGTTGTGTTTAGTTACTGTACGGCTGTACGGTGATTTATGTTTCGAAGCGATCCCGTTCGCCATAGGGCCTTGTCGGCTACGTGTATATATGTTCGGACATATTGTGTATATTACGACGACCTTTCGACTGTTGCGCGATATATATGTTTGTATGCGACAGACTGAGACGACGTCCGACTTTCGTATATGTTTAAGTCATTCGTATGCTGATTATAGTTAGCAGTTGTGTACGAGTGCCCAGCTCGGGCGCTAGTCATGGCCTACGGGGTTGGGTCGTGACAAGTACATTCCTCGTACTGACCCCCTTTCTTCGGGGGCTGCATTTCATGCCCGCAGGTACAGACACTCAGTTGGTGATCCACCAGCCTAGGACTTCTGCTCGGTACATTTGGAGAGCTCCATTGTTTCGGAGCTTCGTCGTTTTAGTACGATGCCTTGATATAGACTTATGCATATCCGGGAGTACGGCGGGGGGCCACGTCCCGTCATATTCTTCACTTCTTTTATACTCTTAGATGTACGTAGGCATGTGTGAGTTATATAGGTCTTGGTACGTCTGTATCGATATGGTTCGTTTTGAATATTCCCGTATAGGTGGCGGCCTTGTCGGCTTGCATATTGTGTTATGTTTTGGTTAGCTGTGACTCCTCAGGAGACAGGTTCATTGTGATATATGGTGTTATGAGTCTATAGCTTGCTTTTACAAATTTTCATATTGCCTTAGTTTCAATCTGACTATATCTAACAGGTTCGTATACGAGTGTCCAGCTCGGGCACTAGTCATGGCTCATTGGGTTGGGTCGTGACAAAAGTGGTATCAGAGCAGTTCATCCTCGGAGTGTCCACAGACCGTGTCTAGTAAAGTTTTGTTTATCGCTGTGTTGTGCACCACATCTATAAACAGGAAGCTACAGGACATTTAGGATGTCACTTTTTCCTTCTTACACTAGATCGTGCGATCGAGCTATATTATCGGGGATAATCATCTCTAACAAATTATTGTGTTTACGACTATGCCTCCAAAGAAAGCGACGGGCCTGCAAGGGCAAATCGGTAGCAGGAGATACTCTGTCGGACCGGAGAGTTACTAGGGCTCGTGCCCGGTATATGCCCGAGATTGTACTCCGGTCGGCGAGCTGCGCTGCACCGCCACCTCCGGAGGAACTTTAGAGCGACGACGCTCCGGTTCGGGGACGCCACGCGCGGCCTCCCGAAGGCCCCGGCACACGAGCCTCGGCTCCTCGGCCCGAGGGCGAGAGGATAGGGCCATGAGAGATGCGGTTCGGCATGCGGCAGTTGGTGGTAGGGCAAGCTCGCAGGCATGGACTAGGAGTTGACCATGCGGATAGATCCGATAGTTTGAGGTTTCGTGACTTCTAAAGTTGTAATCCTCCAGAGTTTTACGGGTCAAAGCCCGAGGATGATCCGCAGGAGTTTATTCGGCAGATGCAGCGTACATTGAGGATAATTAAGGCTTCTGAGACTGAGTCTGTTGAGTTGGCTTCGTATCGGTTGCGGGATATAGCTGTTAATTGGTATGAGTCTTAGGAGTTATCTAGGGGTGAGGGTGCTCCTCTAGCGGTATGGGATGAGTTTGTGGAGGCCTTCCTTGGCCACTTCCTTCCTCCAGAGATGAGGTGAGCTAGAGTTGATAGATTCTTACATTTGAGGCAGAGTGGTAGGAGCGTTCAAGAGTATAGCTTGGGTTTGATTCGTTGGCTAGATATGCGCCTACTATTGTAGCTGATCTGGCAGAGTGTTGTATTGTAGTTATTGTGTTTATGGGCTATTTTGAACGTGTTGTGGCCATATGGATGGACTGATTTACGCATATAAAAATGGTATCTAACATTGTTGGCGTATTGATGAGATTATACTCCTTGATTGGGATGGAAGAAGTGCGTATTATTGTTGTATGTTGAAAAACGCCGTGTGGGATGTTTATGGAATATGTTGGTATGAATAATAGTGTTGTTGATGTGGGTATTATTGTTTTTGTTGTTGGTTGTTGAATTGAGAATTTGGGCTAGGCATATAAACGGGGGGAGATCTTGCCCGATTTTCGACGAATATGGAATAGTTTGATTTGAAACTTGGAGTAAGTATGCGATAAAGAGGCTAACGTTAGTGTCAATCCTCTTAAATGTAGACTTACGAGCTCGGACGAATAAGTGTAGCCAATAAGAGGTAGAATAGGTATGTAAAGCCTAGCCTTTCTTTCTTTTGGCATGTCTTAGTTGTAAATAGGCTATGATACGAGCCTCGGGGTAACTCTATTCTTAAGACCCGAGCATGTTTACAATTCTTATTCACTTCTTAATGTTAGCATTCTTAATGTAGTCGAACTATGGTCCTTAAGTCTTTTGTATGATTGGATAATAAATGTTGCATAAAGAATTTTGTTCTTAAAGGATTCTGTATCTACGAACGACCGTAACTTTCATAGACGGGCTCGGATCGACTTGAAACGTTCGTGGAAGATTTTATAACGAATAATATCTCCAACTTTCATGGCGGGCTCGGATTGGTTGAATGCGGTCCGTGGCCCCCCGAGACTTTTCTATGTTTGGCTCTAACGACTTTACGAAAGAACTTAATGTGACTATCGTCTTAACCCTCGGTGTCTATTACTTACTTATCTATTGAGTCTATAATGATGATTTTTATGCATATGGTTACTCACGACTGCTCGTGCGTATGGTTGATGTATCTTTCGCAGAGTCATTTTAGTTATGTCATCGTGCACACTATGCTATATTCTGAAGTATGATGTGTTACGAAGTATGATGTGATACGAAGTATGATGTGTTACGAAGTATGATGTGATACGAAGTATGATGTGATACGAAGTATGATGTGTTACGAAGTATGATGTGTTACGAAGTATGATGTGTTCGGGAGTATGATGTGTTACGAAGTATGATGTGTTACAATTGATGTGTTATGGCGCCCATGACGGGGGTGGCCCGTACCCCCAGTCGTGACGGGTGCCGATAGTATCC